>NC_034602.1:88839005-88882941 GCF_900095145.1 Mus pahari
AATAGGTATGACCTTGTTGGAGTAGGTGTGTCACTGTGGGTGTGGGCTTAAGATCCTCACCCTAATTGCCTGGAAGTCAATCTTCCACTAGCAGCCTTTGGATGAAGATTTAGAACTCTCAGCTCTGCCTGCACCATGCCTGCCTGGATACTGCCATGCTCCCACCTTGATGATTCTGGACTGAACCTCTGAACCTGTAAACCAGCCCCAATTAAATGTTGATTTTTATAAGACTTGCCTTGGTCATGGTGTCTGTTCACAGCAGTAAAACCCTTAAGACACACCCCTTAATCCATCATTCAGAGAAGGGCACAGAAGCACACCACTGAAAGTCCAGCACTCAGAAGGTGGAGGCAGGAGCTCAAAGTCATCTCTAACCACACAGTAAGTTTGAGACCAGTGTAGAATTCATGAAACTCTGTCTCTGAAAAAAAAATCATTCAGAAAGAATTAAACACTTTGCCAAGGAATACTAGTTATCCTTCTCGGAATACAGAAATCTAAGTTTGGTAATGTCAATTTGCTAAGTAACTGTCAATGTGCTCACTGTAGACCTACAGTATGTTAACATTTTTATGAGTATTCACTCAACTAACACGTTTTAAAGTTCACTTTTCTTTGCACTCAAGAATATTAGTTATGGCCTGACGTGGTGGCTCACGCTTTTAATCCCAGCACTCAGGAGGCAGAGCCAGGTGGATTTCTGAGTTCAATCAAGGCCAGCCTGGTCTACAGAGTGAGTTCCAGGACAGCCAGAGCTACACAGAGAAACCCTGTCTCAAAAAACCAAAAATAAAAAGAAAGAAAAAAAAAAAGAATATTAGTTATGGGCTAGAGGGATGCTTGGCAGTTAAGAGTACCAACTGCTTTCCCAGAGATCTTGAGTTCAAATCCCAGCAACCACATGGCGGCTCACAACCATCTGTACTGGGATCTGATGCCCTCTTCTGGTGTGTCTGAAGAGAGCAATGGTGGTGTACTCATATGCATAAAATAAATAAATCTTAAAAAAGACTATTAGTTATATATTAGGATGAAGTTTGTGACAAAATAACAAAAACATTTGAGAATCCCAAAATGTACTGGTGATTGGAACAGATACCTAAGGGGTTCTTATTTGTAGTGTTCAATAATATGAAATCTAATTCTCTTCAGTGTAGGCCCATGGCTATAACCTTTAGTTGTGTATTATGGACTATGGCTGAGTGATCACATTAGTATTGTGTCTGAGAGAGACACACTGTCTTCTGCTGCTGTGTGCTGGTACAAACATTTTATTACATGCCTAGACACAGCACATAGTCTCTCTTTATCATAAAGTTCACATTTTTTGGCTTATTTTATAACTTCTTCAATCTCAGTGGATGGTTTTATATGTATGACCTATTCATATGATAAACTCTCATTGGTATCACCTGCTTGGAAAATGAGTTTTCCAAAAAGGAGGAAAAAATGTCCAGTGGTGTTGTGAAGTGATTCCTGTAAGACAGAAGTGGGAGCAAATCTTTTAAAATGTTTCTCAAAACGTATGTTTTTGAGACAGGGTATCATCATTAGCATTGGCCAGCCTAGACCTTGCTGTGTAGACCAGGCTGCCTCTGCCTCCTGAATATTGGGAGTAAAGGTGTGTGTACAACTAAACCTGTTTAACAGCAAATAAAGCATCCTTGTCTCACTCTTCCACAATCTCACACATATACGCAATGTCAGGCCTTTTTAAAACATGCTTAAATAACAATGCAGAGTAACTGAGACATTTACACTCGATAAATAAAAAGCTTGGGTTGACAGTTTAAAATACTAGATGAGGGTGGGAAGCAGGGAAGATAGCTCAATGGCTAATAAATAGCACTGGCTGGTCTTCCAGAGGCTTTGGTTCAATTCCCAGCAGCCACGTGTTGGCTCACAACCATCTGAACTCCAGTCCAGGGGATCTGATGAGCTCGTCTGGCCCTTGAGGGCACCAGGCACATACAGGGTACATATGTGCAGATAAAACACCCATACATATAAATACAAAGCATTAGAGAGGATAATACTGGGGCCAGGAGATGGGTCTGTGGGAACGTGCTTGCTTTGCTGGAGACAATGTTACAGTGCACTGTGTAACTCATGCTGATTTCTGTACCTCTGTATCTGGTCGCAATCCTTATTCTAAGTGTCCTCTCTTCAATGATCATAAGCATTGCTCTCCATTTATTCTATGATTTATCAATAAAAGCTGGTTAGCCAGTGACTGAGCAGGGGAGATAAGGCAGGACTCCTCCCAGCCAGAGGAAGGAGGAGCAGGAGAAAGGAAGTGAGGACTAGCCAGGGAGAGTCAGGAAAGTCACCAGAGAAACCATAAAATGCAAGGAGCTCAGGGACTCTGGCTGGGAGGTAGCCAGACTGGCACCAGGATTAAAATGCAGTAATAGCTGCTCAGTAATTGTGCCTTCAAGACATGCTGAAAAAAAAAAAAATAGTGGTCCAGTCTTAATTATTTGCTAGCTAGCCAGGCTAATTGAAAAACTACAAACAATTACTAAACCACTTATTTAAAAAGCCACCAACACTTTGCAAATCTGATGATCTGAGTTCAGAGCCGAGGAAGCTCTGAGAGGCTGGACTTGGTCGCATGCATCTGTGATCCTCTCATGGCTAATGCACAATGGCAGGAGGGACAGGAGTCACTGGGAGCTCTTGGACCTGCCAGCCTGGGGCATGCAGCACCACAGAAACAAGAAGAACCTTTTTCACAAGCAGAAGGCAAGAAGCAACTCTTGAAAAGTTATCATCCGACCTTCACACACACACACACCTGCACACACAATATATGCAGCCACACATCATATACACAGAAACAATATACACAGTCTAGTGGATACATTATACCTACAGACAAATCATCTACATAGTCTACAAATATCTACATAGTCACAGACATCCTAAACAACATACACATAGTCACACACAATTCGCACAGACACATAGTCACACACGATTCACACAGACACAATATATAGTCACACATACACAATATAAATATGATATAACAGACACACATACATAGACATCATATACATAGTCATACATATATACATAGAAACACAATCAGACCCAACATATACACAGACCCAGATATGTATATTCTCACACATCAGATATATCATAGACATAGTCACAGACACATCATATATATAATCTCACATCATACAGATATACAAGTACATCATACACATTTAGTTACACAGACACACATGCATCATATACACACATCATACATATATATCATACACACTCAGATATTGATGAAATGTCTATAAAGCCTAGAGTATAATTGTGCTTTAATGTGAAAACTTAGGCTTTAATGGTCTGAAAATTTGGTAAAAGCACAGATTCAAATGCCATAAAATCCTCTTTTCTTGGGGTACCCTGAACTAGAAACAGTGGTGGGACAAAGGCAAGCCACATGCCAGGAAAACCTTCGCTATGTTGCAGAGGAGCTGGAAATGCAGAGCGCAGGTGATTATATGAAGTCCACGGTCAAGCCCCAGGGCTTTGAAACGCTCCTCTTGAGAAATATAATCAGGAGGACACTTACTTGATGGCTCCTAGGAAAGTCCAGTGTTCAGCAGAACAGGCAGAAGCCTTTAACTTCCACCACATCTGGGGTCTGCTTGGTTTTGTGAGGTTAAAATGAAAAATGCATTCAGTAAATATATGACAAAGCCATGCCAGCATGTGTTTAATAAACTGAGAAAAGACAGACAATTAAGGATAGATTAGAAAGCTCCCTCCAGGAGTTTGGAGGTATAAATTTGAAGGTGAACAGTCTCCATTCTCACTCAAGCTGAAGGGACAAACAGAAGAGTGGACAAGCCCATTCACCTTCACAAAGGGAGTGCGCCGAGGGGTAAAGGAACAACACAGAAGTATATTGTATAGAAGGTCACTGCCACTCAGCGGATATTAGCACATGAAAACTTAAAAATGCAGAAAGAATCCCGGAAAAGTTGAGTCTTTTCATTGAAATTCCTCTTAAAACATATTTTATATTTATTTATTCCACCCCAACAAGAGCTTGTTTGGAAAGATTAAATCAGTGTCATGTTCCACTTATGTGACAAGCTGCTCAAGTTCAAAGTTGTGGGTTTACTCAATTTCTGAGTCACCATCTTTAATCTATTTCCTATATAAATCAATGTTTTGTGCATAATCTTTAAAGTTAGGCTGACATCTGTGTTCATTGCTTTTTGTCACATGTGACTGTGTACTTACATATTCTGTATTTGAAAAAAAAGTGTTTTGCATTATTCCTTTAGATGCTGGATAAGCTGGGTAGAGAAAGGCTGAATATGAGAATATTTCCATTGTTGCTTTAGTCCAATTAACTGTTCTTCCTTCAGAGCCAGACTGTATGCACTAGTGTGATCCACGGGGATGTAAGTATTCAGATTCGGTCAGAGGAACTGGTTACAATTTCTGTTTTCCATCTTTTTTTTTTTTTTTTCAAAATAAACATGGTGTGTGTGTGTGTGTGTGTGGTGTACTTATATATTCATGTGGGTGTGTGCATACATAGCTGCATGCCAGTGAAGATGCATGTGCATGTAGAGGCCAGAGGCCACTCTCAGGTGTCTTTGAAGCTACACTGTTCTCAACCTTACTTGTTGTAGGATCTCTCACTAGCCTAGAATTGCCACCCAATGAATGATTCTAGGGGTCTGCCCATCTACACCGCTCCAGCTGGGAGTTACAGGTGTGTGCACTGCGCTCAGCGTTTATGGGTGCTGAGAATCCAAATGTGGGGCCTCCAGCTCCCAGTCACTCCCCTTTGAAATGCATCCACAGTCTTAGGCTGGTCACAGTCTTAAGTTGGCATTGGTCGTGTGCAGGCCTCCAGCACCAACTCTGGAAAGCAGAGAGGTGACCATCCCTGGGGCTGCTGGTCAGTCACTAGGAAGCTAGAGTGATAGAGGAAGACACCAGCATCAACCCAGGCCTCCACAGGCACTACCTATGTCTACATACATGTAAATCCTGTGTGAACATGCTACCCTCCCCCTTCCATGTTCACAACGAAGAGGATCTAGACACCACATGTCCCCCAAAGGTTTAAACGCTTACTTCCCACCTGGCCATTTTCCTGGCATACACTTGGAAAACATGTCCACACAAAACATTTATTCACAAACTTCGTTAAAAAAACAAAAATACTTGCAGCTCTTGCAAAGGACCTCCTGGTTCAGTTACCAGCACCCACACGTGGCCTCACAAACATCCTTCCCTCCAGTCTCAGGGATCTGATGCCCTCTTCTGGCCTCCTCAGGCACTGCATGCACGCAGTTCACATACTTAATGCAGCAAGACACTAGATACACATGATATGAATTTTAAAGTTATTACCAGGCTGGTGTGGTGGAGTCACGCCTTTAATCATAGCACTCAGAGGCAGAGGCAGGTGGCTATCTGAGTCTGAGTCCAGCCTGGGTTACACAGAGAATTCCGGGATACCCTGGGCTATATAGAGAAGCCTTATCTTCAAAACAAAAATCAACAAAATAGTTATTATCAACCAGACTCTAGGAAAACAAAACTAATGAAAGGATGAGAGAGCAGGAAAATGTGCTGTGTCAAGGGGAGGAGTCAGAATGTAATTTTACTGTCAATGTGTTTCTGAAGTTGCCATACTTAGTCTGCATCTGAACGAGAGATGTGTGGCGTTCCACTTCCCTGGGATGGTTAGGCGTTTTTTCTGGCTCAAGTCTTCTTTCTACTGGGCGTGTAGTGACCGTGGAGATAAGCATCATATTGGTTTGATGTGTAACCTAACAAAATTCCACAGTGATTACCTCAAACAAGATTTAGAATTTTTATAGTTTAAAAAAAAAGGAAAAAAGAAAATGCTACCCAAGATAAAGTTCATAATTCTAGTCAGATGTCTGTTTTGAGACAGGGTCTCTCTATGAGCTCTAGCTGCCCCCAAACCCTCAGCCCAGCCCAGGCTGGCCTCAAGCTTACAGCAAGACACCAGCATCTGCCTCGAAAAGTGCTGCAGTTAAAGACACGTGCCACTACAAATGGCTCTGTCAGTTTTTGTTTTTCACTTTTCATTTTATTTTGAAATGGGGCCACATGAGGTCTAGGCTGACCTTGAACTCCCCCTGTGGCCAACAGTGCCTTGAGCTCCTGCCCTTCCTGTTTCCATCCCAAGTTCTGAGATTATAGGCTTCAGCTGGCTTCCCCCACACTGCCGTCAAAGGCATGGTCCTGGTGCAGCCTGGCTAGCCCAGAGATATCTTTGTAGATGAGTTGACCCAGAACTCATGGCCATCACCCTGTGCCTTGTGCCTTTTGTTTTTTTAAGTCTCTCATCGGCACATTGGCATCTCTTTTTAGGTTCAGTGTCTGCTCACTCTGTTTTTTGTTTTTTGTTTTTTTTTTCAAGACTGGGTTTCTCTGTGTAGCCCTGGCTATCCTGGAACTCACTCTGTAGTCCAGGCTGGCCTCGAACTCAGAAATCCGCCTGCCTCTGCCTCCCAATGCTGGGATTAAAGGCATGTGCCACCATTGCCAGAAATGATTTTTTTTTCTTACTATTTAGTAGTTTAGGTTTTCCACTTAAGTCACTGTGTTTTGTGTTTGTCGGTTTGACATGGCCAGAGTCATCGAGGAAGAGGGAATCTCAAATAAGAAACCACATTCATCAGACATAGGCAAGTATCTGGGGCAGTTTCTTAATGGCTGCTTGATCTGGGAGGGCTCAGCCCACTACGGGTAGCACGGCCCCTGGGCAGGTGGTCCTGGGAAGTATAAGACAGCTGACCCCTGAGTGTGGGATGCTAGCCAGCTTCCCCTCACGGCCCATTTCAGTTCCTACTCAGTGACAGACTATTGTTACCTGGAAACGTAAGGGGAAATAAACCGTTTCTTCCTTAGGTTGCTGTTGGTCAATGTTTTACAGCAGTAATGGAAAACAAGCTCACAATGTTACAACTCCCTCTTGCTTAGCTTCGACATAAAGAATGGGTTGGCACACATGTAAAGCACAGACATCCCAGCTCTGCGTGTTTCAGACTGCCTGCTTTCCACGCTGACGTCCATAAACATGCGCGTCTCTGTCCGTTCCACTATGTGTGTCCCATCCCTCTCCGGCTGCCATTTCGCCAACACCAGCCCTGACCACGGTGGCTTTCTATCAGGTTTGGAATCGGGTGTGAGTCTTCCATCTGCCTGCTCACACATCTTTTTTGGATACTGGTTATTGATTGTTTTCCCTCACCATCTACTTGTTGGTATCTACATTAACTCCTGCAGGGAGTTCCACTCTGCCTGTAAACGAATTTGAAAAGAAATGGCATATCTTTTCTTTTCTAAATCTATATTTTGTAATTTTCAGCATATAGACTGTATGTCTATACACATTTTTGATGCTATTATAAATGGTCATTTTAAAACTTTCATTTCTAAATGTTTATTGCTCATGTGTAAATACAACTGACTCTTGCATACTTGCTAAGCTAGGCAACAGCTTTCATTCAATTCTTTGACTTCTCTGTACAGGCAATCTCACCATCTAGGCACAGGCTTCTCACTCGTTTCTAGTCTGTGGGCCTGTCGCTCGCCTTGCCTTATGAAATAAAAAACCTCTACAAAGCAATGACTAGGAATGTCTTGTTCCCAGTCTCACAGAGAAAATACGAGTGTGGCTCACTATGGCATTTTGTAAACACTCTTTATCTGGTTAGTCTTAGTTTACTAAAAAGGTTTTTTTTTAATTATAAAAATTTTTTAAAATATAATTCACATTCCATAAGGCTCATTTTTTAAAAAAGTATGCAATTTAAAATTCTTCTATATTCACCAACACTTCCTGCAATGTTAAAGATGGTATGGTCATTCATATTCATATACATATTGAATTTTACTGATTAAAATACTGGCTCATCTTTTTATTTCTGGTTTATATACTGTCAGTTTTCCTTTGCTTATTACAGAGTTACAAAAGTCCCAGTGATCTGATATCTTGAATATATTTAGTATTTAGCAGAAGTTAAGAATGTCTTAAATGGTACCACAAAAAAATTTATCATTTAAGATGTTGTTAAAAGCCTTGGCCAGCATGGTGCTGCACATCTTTAGTCTCAGAAATTGCAGAGACAGAGGCACACAAAGGTCTGTGAGTTCAAGGCCAGCCTGGTCTACATAGCTGAGCTGCCTGCAAGTGAACAAGGTCTACATAGTGAGGATCCAGTCTTACAAAACAAAACAAAACAAAACAAAACAAAACAAAACAAAACAAAACAAAACAAAACAAAACAAAACACCTCACATGGCTACATCCTGAAGCCTACCTTGTATGGTACAGTGCCTGCTTAGCATGTACAAGGACCTGAATTCCATCAGGGATCTAAAAACCACTTAAAAACAAAAACAAAAACAAGAAGCTGGATGGGGGCTGGTGAGATGGCTCAGTGGGTAAGAGCACCCGACTGCTCTTCCAAAGGTCCTAAGTTCAAATCCCAGCAACCACATGGTGGCTCACAACCATCCACAATGAGATTTGACTCCCTCTTCTGGAGTGTCTGAAGACAGCTACAGTNTCCACAATGAGATTTGACTCCCTCTTCTGGAGTGTCTGAAGACAGCTACAGTGTACTTACATATAATAAATAAATAAATCTTAAAAAAAAAAAAAAAAAAAAAAGAAGAAGCTGGAGAGATGGGCCATAGGCTTAGAGCACTGACTCTTCTTCCTGAGGTCCTGAGTTCAGTTCCCAACACCCACATGGCATCTCACAACCATCCACAATGGGATCTGACGTCCTCTTCTGGTGTGCAGGCATACATGCAGATGGAGCACGTGTACACATGAAATACATAGATAAATCTTAAAGGAAGACAGACACAAAGAACCACACACAGCTGAGGGCGGGCAGACAGACAGCTCAGCAGTTCTGAGCTTGTGGAATACTTGAGATCTGGTCCCAGGACCTGGGTCAGGGCAGTTCACAACCACCAGAAACCCCAGCTGCAGGGGACCTTGCAGCTCTGGGTTGAGGGGAGGTGACGTTCACATTCATTCACATATTTCTTGCCATATCTCCCAGCTACAAGATTAAAAATAAATCTATAAAAACAAACAAACAAAAACCCCAGAACTTGGCAGGTGAGATGGCTCAGTGGGTAAGAGCACCCGATTGCTCTTCCGAAGGTTCGGAGTTCAAATCTCAGCAACCACATGGTGGCTCATAACCATCTGTAACAAAATCTGACGCCCTCTTCTGGAGTGTACTTACATATAATAAATAAATAAATCTTTAAAAAAAAAAAACAAAAAAAAACAGAACTACAACCCACAAGACACTGAGTATGGTGGCACCTGTGACATGGAATGGGAGGTGGAAGAGAGGAAGCCGGAGTTCAAGCATCCTTCCTTCTGGCACCCCGAGCTACATGAGCCAATGCCTCAAAAATACCAAAGCAAACTAAAAAGCCAGGTGAGCGGCACACATCTATAATTCCTCCTTGCACTATGGAGAACTGAGGCAGGAGGACTATCATGAATTTGAGGCCAGCCTAGGAAGACACTGCCCAGAAACAAGAAAAGAAAGAAAACACAAATACACAAACAAAAACCTTACATCTGATCTATAGATGAAGTATTAAAGAAACTGTTACAAGAACTGGGAGGTGAGCTTAAATATTTTATATACTAGGAATCAGCTTTAATACTGGGAGATAG
This sequence comes from Mus pahari, assembly GCF_900095145.1. NCBI lineage: Eukaryota > Metazoa > Chordata > Mammalia > Rodentia > Muridae > Mus > Mus pahari. The sequence continues at coordinate 88,848,733 of NC_034602.1, forward strand.
AGCTCAGCAGTGCAACACTTAACCAGCATTCATGAAGTCCTAGGTTCAGTCCCTGACAGAAGCAAAATAACGAAGGGGAGGAAGAAGAGAAGGAAGGGAGGACGAGGAGGAGCACTGCCATAGAAAAGTCTAGTTGGTTCTGGGGCTTGGAGTGGCTGGTCCAGAAAAACCTGTGTAAGGTGTTTAAGACAGGGCTGTGGCCGCAGTGCAGGGACAGAGTGCTTGCTGGGCTACCCAAGGTTCAGAGTTCATCTCCACAATCCAAAACACATCAGAGCGTTTAAGGGATCCATCTTCCCTGAGGTGGAGTGGAAGGTCGCAGATAAGTTTCCATGACCCAATGACACCTCCTTTCTAGTCAGCGTTACACAGCAAAAATGGAAACCTTTCTGAAGCTATTTTTATTCACATTTTATATAAGAGTGCAGTTTTGGTTATGAAGTATCATAAGATGGTGAGGCTAAGATGGCCCATCCTCCTTCCTCACCCAGGGCTAAGCTCACGTGAGTACCTACAACACCACTGCTTCTCTCTCACAGACAAGGCCTACAGGCTGCTTTTACCTCTTCAGAGCCACAAGACTAAGAGTAGTCGCGAGTGCATCATGTAGCTAAAAGAAAGTAGAGGTTTTTCTGCCTTCGATGTGGAAAAACAGACATATTCTCATTTCAATGCAATTCACATTAAGGAATTGGCAATGTTATCTTTAAAGTTTTTTCAGAAGTAAAGTCAAATGAACTTGAAAATCAGGTGACTTAAAAGGCTCCCTGCATGGCAAATGGTTAAAACTGGTAATGTTAAGCTAAAGAAAAAATGCAAAACTGTTTTTTTTTTACAGAATAGTATAAATGTTTATTTTCTGTATGACTTATTCTTCTGTCCTGCTTTTACAATATAGAAAAGTGTATTTTTTGAATAGCTCTAGTAAATATAATCTTTCTACTTTAGGATGCAAATAGGGCTTAAAAATTATAGACCAAACCCTCCCCAAATAATCTTTTGAAATTGGTGATTTAATGTGGCTATTAACTTTGTTCAGCAATTTGATGCAAATGCCTAATACAAAAAGTTGTTCAGTTGGAACCACACAGAAGGAAAGGGGCTGATACGTTAAAAGCTTCTTAAAAATCAAAACTAGTAGCTTTGATTGCACCTTCAAATTTTTACAAGCAAAACAATCTTAAGCAATACCATCATACATAATCTACAATTATAATAAAAAATTCACAAACATTTTGTGCACACTGTATATAAATACACATCACAATGGTGCTATTAGAATTAACACATAGTATATACAAAATGAACAAAGTTTAGGTTTAGACCAAAAACTTATTGCAGTCTTTTGAAAAATAACTTGATTAGATATTATTTTGTCCTCTTAGACTAATTTACATTTATACAAAGTTTACTTAAACACTCTAGACTGAGGTGCTAAGGATGCCTGCCTTATCTACATTTAAAGTTACTGCACTGTCATCTTATAAAACCATTTTAAATGGAGGATACTTAAATGAATAACGGAATCCTCTTTGGGTTAATTTCTATTGTCTATATCTTTCATGTTCATATGAACATATATACATACTTACTACTTACAATGCTAGAGTCCTTGTAGGAAGGGCAATAATCATATGCTAATAATTACCAAGGATTAAGGTACCTTACAAAATGCTTCAATCTCAACCTAGTTTTCTGCTTGTCATAAACTCAAGTCCTATTATAGTAGGCTCCCAAGGTCACATGGTTTCTAATTACTGAAGAATATAGAGGTTGTTTTTGAGAGTCTAAGAGCACACACACTTCAGCTTACCAAATAAATCACTGTTTTAAACAATGTTGTATTAAAACTTCCTTTATAAAAAGCTGGCTGCAGTTCTAGAAGCTGCTAGGAGGCCCGTTTATCTCAGTAAACCCAGTAGGAGTCACACACTGACTGAACTCAGTCCAGGTCTGCAGAGAAGTGTGTGCATAAAGCACCACCACACAGAACCTCTGAGCTCTGAGTCCTCGCATCTCCAGCGAGCCACACTTCAGACTTGGTGCGTAGGAGTTCTGACATCACAACACAGAATGTTTACTGCAATTCATTCTCTTATTTTAGTAATTAGCCATTATCGTTTTGACAATTATTGTAAAACATACCACCTCCTTCAGAGAAAATGCAGACGCCCCAGACCATGTTAGCCATTCCTCATCAGAGAGACAGCCTGTCCTCTGAAAACTGCTGTCCCTTAATATTTTGCTTTCTTTAAAGAAAACGTAATGTTTATATCTGAAAAGTGTGGTGGGGATTGTTTCCCCATCTGATACTCCCAAAGAGACAACAGACAGCATTCCAGAATCCACTCTAAAAATTGGATTTTTTTTTAAAGGATGGTGTTTTTCTAAACAAAACATCTTCTAAATATGTTTCATTTAGAATCCGGTTATGCGGACCTTCTACCTGTGAACATTCTGGATCTGTAGCCAAAGAATGGGCAATACCCAGGCTACTTTGGCCTTTTCTACTGAACAAAGTCATACAACACCATACATTATAAATGATATTACTATAATTTATGAATGTTCTTTGTCAATAGAATCAGGACAGAACATCTAATTCTTAAGAAACCCAAGCAAATTAAAAAATATATAATACAATAAAAGAAAAATTTTTAAAGAAAAAAATTTAGAAGGGACATAAGCAGAATTAACTAAGATTTAAAATGTACTAATTTCTTCATTTAAAATTTCTTCTCTTTCAATATTATAGTTTCAGATCTCTTAAAACAAAGGCTGAATTAAAATACAGTAATTGTTAAGCTATCTTCTAGAAAAATCAAGTGTCCCGGCACCTTAAAATTTCTGTACAGTTCCATTCAGTCTTTTGTGCAAGAGTTAGCAGTGCATGGCACAGGGGTCACTTTTGGCTTTTCCTGCAGAGTTGATGACGCTCATCAAACATCGTCCAAATTCCTCAAGTATCATCCGCTCTGCTGCCGCCTTTGATTTCCCCTTCTTGTCTGCCTGCTCTGCCTGGGCAAGAAGGCAATTACACGTGGCTTCAGCTACTTCTTTAGTTACAAATGTAAATGGCAATCTGCAATAAGTTGCAAGAGAGAAACACAGATGATCACAGTTGACCTGGGAACTCTACTGGTCCTGTGTGCTGCACCAGCCTAGGGGAAGCAGCTCTGAGAGAGCCTATGACTTGGAGGGCTTGATCTCAGGGAGCAAATCTAACAACAATTACCAGAAAAACCTTTAACATAAACAACTCACTTCCCAGGCAATGTTATCCAGCTGAATAAAAGATGTGATTCCCTATGTACTGGGTGTTTCTGCCACTTAAACCTCCCACTTAAATCTCCCCTGTTCCAGGAACACTGTCCTGGTTTGACCTCTCATTTCTGACACAGAGGCATTTTAATAAACACTACATATGATGTAAAAGAACAAACAAAAGCCATGTGGATGGCACACAGGAGGCAGAGGCAGGAGGATCTCTGTGAGTGTGAGGCCAGTCTGATCTACAAAGTGAGTTCCAGGAGAGCCTTTTCTTTAGTTACAAACAAAACAAAAAAATGCACACCAAAACCCTGCACTGTTCCAGCACAAGACACACAACAAATGGGAAAACAGACTCGCCTATGAAGGTGCTACAGTGTAGCCAAGTAGTTTCAAAGCCTGAGAGAGATTAACTCAAGTAACTAACACTCTAAGGACTAACAACATCCTGTAAGCAGTCCTAGCAGATCACTGAAACTCCATCAAGTCAGAAATTAAGGCCCAAGAGTAACTGAATCTCAGACTGTCACACACCTGTAACTGGAATACTGAACTTTTAAAAAGACACTGTAGAAAATAGTACTATAAATTTGTGTGTGTGGGGGGTAGAATTGAAATGTTTTACTGTAAGAATATTATATTATTTATCTTATTAGTGATAATATTAAAATATTAGTAATAATAGCAATAATAATAGCAAATAGCAAAATAGTAAAAAAATTATAAAATAATAGTAATAAAAACAAAAATGCTCATATTATAAAATGGGAAGGAGAGGGAAAAAAGACATCAACAAATTTAAGTGAGCATGCTGGTGTCACCCTAGTGTTTTTGTCTTTCTCTAAGTTTATTTGTGTGTGTGTGTGTGTGTGTGTGTGAGAGAGAGAAAGAGAGGGGGGGGAAACATGTGCGTGTGTGCATGTGCACACGTATGCATGTACGTGTGGGTACAAGTGGAGGAGACAACTTTGGATGGGACTCATTGGGTGCAGTCTACCTTGTCTTTTGAGGAAGGGCTCAGTTGCAGCTGGCCTGAGATTCACCTAGGAGGTTACACTGTCTGCTCATGAGCCCTGGGATTCGCCTGTCTCAAGCTCACACCCAGCCTTCTAACGTGTGTTCTGGTGATCAATCAGTTTCATCTTGCCCAGCTGTATACAATTTCTCAAAAGCATAGCTTTAATTACAGTGTGCACTGACACCGTGTGTGTGTGTCTGGGTCTGAGGTAGAAGAGCTACAAATACAAAGCCAGAATGAGCCATAAAGTAAGATCCTATCCCTAACAATAAAAAGGGAAAAAAGAAACCCTAATAACCAAAGCATTTTGAACCAAAAAGCATCTGTTACAAACACTGTAACTTTCTTTAAGCACTTCATAGATCAGTGGCTCTCACCCTCCCTGATGATGTGACCCTTTAGTATACTTCTTCATGTTGTGGGGACCTCAGCCATAACATTATTCTTGCTGCTATTTCATAACTATAATTTTTGTACTACTACGAATCATAATGTAAGTATCTCATCTGCAGGATCCTCTTAGGTGAGCCCTACAAAATGGTCATTCGATCCCCACGCAGGGTGAAACCCAGGTCAAGCAAGAACCACTGTAACTAGATCATTTACAAGGTTTGTTAACTTCATAACTTCTGAAGTTAACCTCTAATACACTGCCTAATATGAATCCAATTCCAAATTACTGTCTAACAGCAGACCTTGAGAAACACTGGCAACAGAAATACTTCCTAAAGGATTTCTGAGCTACTGGATAGCAGAGTCCAGAGACAGAGCACTTTCCCACAGACTAAGAAGGAACTCAAGATAGGAAGCATAGGCCTGTCTAGTTTTGTCCTTTTCCTATTATTTATTTTAAACATTTGGTATATATTCTTTCCAGTTAATTGTGTGTTTATACACTTTACATATAATACCTTTATTTTTATTTAATTAATTTTATCATAGTTAATAAATTTAATTAATTCATTTATTGGGTTTTTTTTTGTTTGTTTTTTTTTGACAGTATTTCTCTGTATATCCCCAACTGTCCTGGAACTGGCTTTGTAGAACAGGCTGTCCTCAACTCAGGAACCCAATGTCTCTGCCTCCTGAGTGCTGAGATTAAAGGTCTGAGCCACCACGCTAAGCTGTTTCTTTTTTATTGTGTTTTGTTTTGAGATGGAGTCGTGCTCTAGTGGACAGGCTGCCTGGACCTCCAAATGCCTGCTGCCTGAGCTCCAGCAGCTAACGGCAGCTCCACTGAATGTTGCCTGACTTAGGTCAGGCCTCTCCTCCAGAGCTCGCTCGACAGACTAGAGAAGCACAACTATGAGACTCCTATAGTGGAGTGTGACAGGAGACCAGTGAAAGGGCTGGAGAAGTGTTCTGAGAACACAGCCAGGCCAAGGAAATGAGGGGACACTGAGGGAAGTACACAGCCCTGGCTTTCTTAAGAGTGTCTCCACCTGCAGACTCACCGCAGTTTAGTAGAAAGCAATCCAGTTAAGTTACCCCCAGCAGACTGAAGCACGTCTGTGCATGCAGGACTAGCACAAAGATCTGACAGTGGTTGGTTTTCCTATTGCTCTTCAAGTTACTTAAACAGTAAGTGAGATGGAAGGAAATGGAAAATTCAGGTTGGCAACAGCTTAGAGAGCAGAATTAACTTTATCACCCTAAAAAGAAACCTTACTAAAAAAGGCCCGTCTGAGCATCAGCTAAAGAGACGAGGTGACATCAGCTAAAGAGAGGTAAGGGGTGACATCAGGTAAAGAGAGGTAAGGGGTGACATCAGGTAAAGAGAGGTAAGGGGTGACATCAGNTAAAGAGAGGTAAGGGGTGACATCAGGTAAAGAGAGGTAAGGGGTGACATCAGGTAAAGAGAGGTAAGGGGTGACATCAGCTAAAGAGAGGGTAAGGGGTGTTATCAGCTAAATAGAGGGTAAGGGGTGACGCTGACTTACTTTCCCCCGCCACTGCTCAGAGCTGGGGTTGGCCTTGTAAGCAGGTCTGAGATTTGAGAGGATAGCTTGGTCTTCGCTGCTGTCTGCTGCTGGACCCTGACTTCAGCCGCATCTGCTAAGTGCATCAATGTCTTCCGTTCTGGGCTTTCTTCAAAATTCTTACAGCCGATGCATTTGCATATGGAGGAACACATTATTTTTGCCTGAAAGATTTACAAAAGGAAAGTTTCCAAATCAAAAGCAGAAAATATCACTGTAAGTAGATTCCTCAACAGAAAAATAATAGCATTATCTTGTCAACAGGTACCTTAGATGAAGCAGTTTCTGCTCACAATGGCTATGCCTGTGGGTAAATCAAGGATTAAACTGAGAACAGTGCTTCTTCTCAGGCCTTTCCACTCTCTCCCACTGATGACAGATTCTCACCCATGTAGGATTAACATTTTCTTCCGAATGAATATAAGACATAAAAATATTTTTAAAAGCCGGGCGGTGGTGGTGCACGCCTTTAATCCCAGCACTTGGGAGGCAGAGGCAGGCAGATTTCTGAGTTCGAAAGAAACCCTGTCTCAAAAAACCAAAAGCCCTGGCTGTTCTGGAACTCACTCTGTAGGCCAAGCTGGCCTCGAGAGAAACCCTGTCTTGAAAAACCAAAATATCTATGTCCTAGAACTCACTCTGTAGACCAGGCTGGCCTCAAACTCAGAAATCTGTCTGCTTCTGCCTCCCAAGTGCTGGGATTAAAGGTATGCGCCACCACGCCTGGTTTATATATTTTTTTAAAAAGTCACTAAGAATCCACTCAATGAAATAAATCACCATTAACATGACTGTGACCTCACACGTATACAAACTCCCAATTGCACATTTAAAAGTTTTCATAACTGGGTTTGGTACAGACAAGGCAGAAAGACGGTCATTAACTTGAGGCCAGCCTAGGCTCCAAGTGTGAGACCTTACTTATGTCATCAGGACAAAGGGGAAAGGAGATCTCAGGCCCTCTTATTTCCTCCTTCACTGAACCAGCTTCCCAAGCCCTTCAGTAACTCATCCATAAACCAGTGTGCTCGACTACGTAAAAACATAAAGTATGCTATGTAAAAACATAAAGTATGGAAGCACAGACTGAAGCTAGCACTGATGGCCCACATCTATAATCCTAGCACCTGAAAAATGGAAGCGGGATGGTCCCTAGTTCAAGGCCAACCTAAGCTATAGAGTGAATTCAAGGCCAGCCTAGGCTACTTGAGACTCTGCTGCAAAGTAATACATACAGAACAAAAAAAATAATCTCGAAAACACAGACTTTGGGTACACACAGCAAGTAATGAATACAGAACTCTCCCTTTTAGCTTGTTTTACAAATTGGCCCTCCTACTTCCATGTGCCCTGCCTCGCGCTTCATGAAACTCCTTCTCCAGCTACCACAGCGGGATCCCTGGTATCAGGGGCCACAGCTTTGGCTCATTCATTTACCTAATAATGGGTGTGCATTTTGTTTATAGTTCATGGGAAACAAAAGCAATTCATAATGGTTTTTCGTAAGGAGAAATGTCTAAATACAGCTTCTATCTCTCTGAAGCAGACTTCTTTTGAAGAGGCTTCACTACGTGTCATGGTTAAGTTGCTTTTGCAGCCTAACACCTCTCCCTCGGCAACAATGTGCTCACTAAGGCTTCCTTAGTTTACCACCAACAAAGAGAGGGCACTATAACTCTTTTACTATTTCCCAAAACAATATATTGGTTGTTAATTGAGATTATAGAGAGCTCTCTATATAGCTCTGGATGTCCTGGAATTCACTATGTAAACCAGGCTATTCTTGAATTCACAGAGATCTACCAGGCTCTGCTTCCTGCGTGCTGGGTTTACGGCCCCCACCGCAATGCTGAGCTTCAGGGGAAGGCCATAAAAGGCAAAGCACACTGTTTTTACACTTAACTCTTGGACAATATAGGTATTGCTTTTGAGCTGCATTTGGTTCAATAAGTCCATGTCTAGTTAAAGAAAGAAAGAATGAAAACTCTGCCCTTTCTACAGAATCTAGCAAGTTAATCCTCTTGAATGCTGGAATGGCAGCAGATATGGCCACTGCGCCCAGCTGACTCTGCTAGATCTTTCTTTCCTCATGTGTGTGCCTGATGGCTGAAGAGGCCATAGGGGCACTAGATTCCCTGGACCTGGAGTTACGTATAATTATAAAGTGATTATGTGGGTACTAAGAACCAAATTCAGTAAGCGCTCTTAACTGCTGAACCATCTCTCCAGCCTACTTGTAAATTCTTTTTCTGGTTTTGGCCTTTGTTCTTCTGTACCTCTGGCTGGCCTGGAAGTTATGTAAAGCAGGCTTGTGTTGAACTTCTGCAAAGTCACCGGCCACTACTGCCCAACTTCTGGGATTAAAGATGAGCCACCACACCTGCCCTCCCCATCTTTATTTCTTTGAGATAAGAGTCTATGTACCCATGGCTGGTCTACAACTCAGTATCAGATCGGGTTAGCTTGAGAGCAATGATTAAAAGTCTGTGACCACCCAGCACCCTCTTTTTGTTAAGACAAGATCTCAGTTGGTATTCAAAGCCAGCCTTAAACTCAACAATGATCCTCCTGCCTCACTCTCCTGAGTGCTGATTACAAACTGATTACAAGTTTCCAATGCCACACTTGGCCCTTCTTTTAGGGGTTTTTCTTGTTGTTATGTCTGTTTGATTTGGGGGTTAGATAGAGCATCATATATCTCAGGCTGGCCTTGACCTCATTACGCAACACAAGACGACTTTGAATTCCAGATCCACCTGCCTCTACCTAAGTATTGGGATTACAGGTATGTACCCATAGGGCTAGGGAACTGGGCTACATCCTTAGATTCCCAAAAGACTACTTCTCAAGTACCTAATGATGAAGAGAGGAAACTCTGACCTTTCAGAGAGGGGACATATTAATAGTGGGGACTTTTGTTTGCTTGCTTTCAGTACTTTTCTTCTCAGTAAGTGTTGTGCGTGTCCCTGTACATGCCATGGGTGTGAAGGAAGCCAGGAGTCAGATTCCCTAGAGCTAGACTTACACGTAGTTACGAGCTGCCTGTCAGGAGAACAAAACCTGAATCCTTTGGAAGAACAGTAAACATTCTTGTTTTGTTGTTTTGTACCAGAAAAGCATTTCACTGGACTTGTAGGAGGGCGTGTGGTCTTGATGGAGGAAATGTATAACCTTTGAGGTCCTATGGTTAAGCTCCACCCAGGGCAGAAGAGACCTTCTTCCTAGCTGCCTTGCATCAAGATGTAGAACTCTTGGCTCCTCCAGCACCAAGTATGCCTGGATGCTGCATGGCTCCCACCATGATGATAATGGACTAAACCTCTGAAACTGTAAGTCAGCACCAATTTAAATGTTGTCCGTTATAAGAGTTGCCTTGGTTATGATGTTTCTTCACAACAATAAAACCCTAACTAAGAAAAGCTTTCCGTCAAAATTGGATATGGGAGGAGTTTGCCCCTGAAAATGACATTTGAAAGAATACAAATATAGAACTAACTATAGGAATGACTCAACCCAAAAGTTTACTATCCGGCACAGGCAGATTGTTACATTTAAGCTTTGAAAATAAAAACTGACAGTTTGAGGCACTGTCTGAAGTAAGAAGCTGTAGCTGTACACATGACCTCTGAGGACAGAGCAGCAGCACACTGTCCAGGAGTCAACCTGCCCGCTGCAGGAACGGAAGCAGTGGGTGGGGAACGAGGGATTCCGTGAGCTCAGAGCAGTAACTCATCTGCAGCAGCCCAGGTGCTTCCTCCTGCAGAGCAGTGCTAAGGGAGACAGCCTTCATGCAGGGCTACCTCAGCAGAGAGGCTACATGGTGTCATAAATATCTAAACAGCCTGTGGGGTGGACGAGGTGGGTAGTGCTGCACTGTGGCTGAGAGCTCTGCTGAGGTTACTATGTGGCTGTGTTAGTATGTTACATGAAAGCTAGCATACCGCCGCTCTGATTTACATGCTCTTAGGAAAGGCCAATACGTCATAATCTTTTATCTTAACTGATGAAACCACCCCCATCTGAATGATGAGCCCTGCTTAGAAGGACCCAGGCCTTCTTCAAAGAGCTAACTGCACTAACTGCTTATTTTCAAATGTAACAGCACAGTGATTTGCCAATTTCAAATCACTTCAACAAGTACTTACCTCATAGCACTCACAGTAGTTTTTAAGACACCCCGAGCGCTTGCAGTTACAGCCTTTGCTGTGCCGCCGATCCGACTCCCCCTCTTTTCCTTTTCCTATCTTTGGCTTGAAGGCTTCGGGATTTCTATCAAGGCATGCCTTTTGGAACAGACCAAACACCAACTGAGGTTAAACGATGGAGCCAACTTAAATACCTCTCAGGTAAAGACTTAGAATTTCTCATTAAGACAAAGCAACGGCTTCTTTAATAATGGCTAAGAGGAATATTTGTTGGTCACTTGCAATAATCACCTTGATTGCCTTTTGTCTCTCATTCTCGTGCTCTAAATTGTTGTAACAATTGGTACAGTTGCAGTTGTTGCAGAATTCACCATTTGCAAAGCAATCACAGTATCTGAAGAGAAAATCAGAATAAAATTAAAACATTTAGAAATAAAACGAGCAGTTAGCAGGTTACAAATGAGTTATGTCAGAGTGTACTCAGGGATACAGAGTTAACAACCCCAGACAGATTGTCAGCCATAGGTGAGAGCCACCAACTTCTGCAATTTCATCCTAAACACCAAAACTCTTTCCAACGAACAGATGCCTTCCAGTGAGTTATTTCAAAATCCTGAGGAAAAGGAGCTGGGCCTTCTTCTTACAAGGGACCCACAGACACTGGACAGAGCTGCTTGGTTCCAAATCTCCACAAGACCAGGACTTTCCATGTAATTTGCTAAGAAAATTATTCATCCAGTAAACTTATTTTTTTTAATTTCCTTATTTTCTGTGTATGGGTGTTTTGCCTGCATGTGTTTATGTGTACCACTTGCATGCCTGGTGCCCTCGAGGGCAGAAGAGGGCACCGGATGCGCTAAGACTGAAGTCAGATGATTTTGAGCAACCACTTGGGCGTTAGGAACCCTTCTCCTCTGGAAGGCCAACAAATGTTTTTCACCACAGAGTCAACTCTCTGGCTCCTCGTCTAATGACTCGTGAAGCTACAAGCATTCCAGACTCGGGAGAACCACTTATAAGGCCATAAACAAGATCAAACTATTACTATTGAGACATAACCTAGCTCTCATTTTGCTGGGTCCCTAGGCCCTGCTGATGTATGGAGGCTCTAAAATTACTTCCTTCTGGTTTTGTTTGTTGTAGTTTTCCAGACAGAGTCTTAACCGTAGGCTGTCCTGGACTCACATCACAGATAGTCCAGGATGACCTGGAAGTCCTGTCAACCTTCCTGCCCCAGGCTCCTCAGTGCTGGGACCATAGACAACGGGCCAGCTCCTCAGTGCTGGGGCCATAGACAACGGGCCAGCTCCTCAGTGCTGGGGCCATAGACAACGGGCCAGCTCCTCAGTNACAACGGGCCAGCTCCTCAGTGCTGGGGCCATAGACAACGGGCCAGCTCCTCAGTGCTGGGGCCATAGACAACGGGCCAGCTCCTCAGTGCTGGGACCATAGACAATGGGCCACCATGCCCAGATTATTTTCTTCTGAATCAATAAAAGGCTAGTTTTTAATGCTACAACATATGTTCATCCATTTACATGTAGATTTATTTAAATTATTTAGACTTATCTAAATGTATTTGTTAGGAATTCTTAGTTAGCGCTAGCATCTATCTACCTACAGGGCCCCCTGTGGCTCAGGCAACCTCCAGCTCACCGTGGAGCAGAGCATCCGCTGGACCCCATTTTCAAGTGTGACAACCACTGGGCTTGTACTTCCATGCCCAACTAGCTTCATTTAACTGTAAGAACATGTGTAGTTGCATCAAATAAGCACACAGTAATAAATTACTCACAATTTCAAACACAGTGATTTTGTACAGTTACAGGGTTTTCTGGGCCGACTGGCAGACTCTGATGGAATTATGCTGTCCAGACACACATACACACATACACAAAAAACAAAAACATTAGTTACTTAAAACTAGATAAACAACCTCCAATCTATAAATTCTGCCTAACATAAAACATTAATAGATGCTTCCATTTCTGGCAAAACTTTGTTAGAATGTCTCCTTTACATTTTAAAAAATATTATCAGCAATTGCTAAGACTACATCATACATGCTCTTCTCTCTGAGAGAACTGAAGCTGAAAAGCTATAAAAGCTCCTGGAGTTTCATCAGAAGGGAGAAGGAAGGAGGAGCAGGTGCGCGAAGGACGGGTAGTGGGACAGAAGGGGCTGGCTGACTCAGCATGGTTCACAAGCCGACAGAGCAAAGGCAACCAAGCCAACACTCAGCATGTGAAGAGCAGCACTAAACATCGCTTTACAAACGTACACAGCGAGTGGAAAAACATAGCAAAGCTGCCAAAGGACATGAGGGAATCCGTGGCTGATGGTCTCTAAACTTGTCCATTTCAACTACCTCAAAATAGAGTGCTTTAGACAAATACACAGCTTTAAAGGGAAAGACAAATGGAATATATTTTGAATAAATCTATTTAATGCTGCACTGAAATTGACTTAATAATTCAATTTACATATTTTCAAAACACTTACCCATTGAATGGAAGCCTTGCCTGTGTCTGGATGCCAGATGTTCCAGTAAAATTAGAGTTGCTTGCTATAGACACATACGAAGACTGCTGTAACTATTAGCAAAAAAAAATAAGTTAATATTTGCAGAAATTGATAGCACTCTCAGACATAACAATGTATAAGAAGCATGACTACCCAAAAATAAAAAGCAATGGGTAATTTCATATAAACCTGATGGTGTTTTTAAAGACCTCAACCAACACTAGTGAAATAGCATCAATGTCTAACAGCATTGAATGGTACAGATATAAAAAGACTACTTCACAAAGGACAATGTCAGGGTTATAGGAAATTCTAGGTGAACATCCTCCAATACCAAAATAACATCTTTTAAGTGAGAAATGCACTGGGGCCCACACACAGCTCCTATCTATTCTGCACTGCTGTGTGAGCTCAGGAAGCATGCCGGTCCCCTGGCTGAGAGCCGTGGCTCACGCTCACCCTCCCCACCCCCAAGGCAGAGGCATGGTCAGCTCCAGGCCACCCTATACTAAAGTGCCATCCTGTCTCAAAAAGTCCCCAAGAAAGGAAGCTTACAGCCTACTTTCCAGCACAAGCCAGCAGCAGCATATCTGCGTGTGCAGATGAACGTCAGTGTGGGCACAGTCTTTCCTAAACTCACCAGGATTCTGATTTTTAATGTCAACTTTGTAAAATGCTTATCTACAGCCTTGCCCTATCACCAAACTATTCCAAACTACCCAACCTTTAAATCTTATTTCTGCTGCATATCTCTAAATTCTAAACAATAATATACCATTTTAGAAAGAGCCATTTTCATACGGAGCTGATGTTTACATTGTACTCAGAAGGTGATAGAGCTCGACATTCTAAGGGCAAAGAGCAGTTCTGAAGCACGGTCCCTTCACCCCCACCTACCTGAGTAACATACTGAGCTGGAAGCACTGCGTAGCCCACGTTCCCTGTCCCTGGAGCGGGTGCCAGCACAGTACCTGGTGGCAGGTTAGTGAGGTTGGGCTGGATCTGAGGCAGCGGTGTAGCAGGCATGATGAGCCTCTGCTGTGGCTGGCTGGTAGTTACAATTTGTGAAGTTGAATTGATTGGTTTTGGAACAACCTTAAAAAAAACAAAGAAAATTTGTGACTAAATAATAAAAACCATCAATTTTATGGGAGCTTAATCCAGTATAAATATCTTCTATACAAATTATTTTCTAGCTTTTCAAAACAGAGTTTCTCTATATGGCCTTGGCTGTAGACCAGACTGGCCAGGTCTGACGCAGAGGCCTGCCTGTCTCTGCTTCCCAAGTGTGGGGATTAAATGACTGTGTCCCCATGCCCAGCTTCTTAAAACTGAAAAGTAAACTGCCCTTTGGGAAAAAAACGGAGAAGCTACACAATACTCACTTGCTTAACGGCCTGAGCTTGGACAAATGGAACAGACATCCGTACAGGGGTGGTATTAACAACCACTGGTTTTGCTTTAAAAAAATAAATAAATAAAAATATTTACAAAAAACAGTACTGAAAACACTTAAGAATACTTATCCTTCAAGCTATGCTTAAGAACCAGCTTAGAGCATCCCACCTGATTCTCACTCACTTTGCGCATCTTTAATCAAAGACAGTTACCTTTCTTGAGAGGCAGAGGCAGATCCATGGCTCTCTGTGAGTTGGGAGGTCAGCCTGACATACATAATGAGTTCCAGGCCCGCCCAGGCTACAATAAAAACCAAACCAAAACAACAACAATAAAAAAAAACCACTACCACCAACAAAAGGGGGTAGATACCTGTCACAGTTGTTTATTCTCCTCCCCCAGAAAATATGAATCTGAGGAGAGTAATCCCCCAGGGGACGGACTATGTGCAGGTTCAAAGCTTCCCACTGAAATCCTTCAGCCTGCGCTCAGAGCCGTACACAAAACCGAAGACAAGCGCACTGCACTTACAAGTTCAGCTAAGCACACCATTCTGTGCTACTACTTTTAATCTCTGTGTTTTTCTTTAAGCTAGAAAAACGATCGTGCTGGCACAACTAAGTATTTAAAAAGACAAGAGGGCAAAAAGCCTAAGAGTCTGAGTTCTTGAGCTGGGAAGATGGCTAACTCAGCAAGTGCACAGAAGTCAATCCCTGAAACCCACATGGTTGGAGGAAAGAACCAACTCCCACAACTCTGACACACATGCATGTAAACATACCACACATGCACATGCACACACACATACATGCATGTGCACGTACATAACACCCAAGAACTTACACATACATGAGCAGTCACATACAGACATGTGCACACACATGCATATACACATGCACACATGAGCATATATGCACATGCACACATACATGAATGCACACACTTACTAATAATGAAAAAGTAAGTTCTAAAGTGAAAAGATCCAGTGGTTCAAGACCCAGTTCTGCCACTTTTAAGTGTGTAGGCTCTTTGCGTGTGACGTGGGTAGTAAATTCACTACTGCTATTACTGTAACTATATAAATGATACTGTGGGCAGGACACTCCAGGAGACTCAAGTTTAAAGCTCTTGCTCTCAAGATTATACTCTTGAACAGATTCGGCAAGTACGCAAATAAAGAAAAAAATAGGTTTTAAAAAAAGACTTCTATAGTTTATGTGTATCAGTGTTTTCCACCTGCATTTATGTCTGTATACCACAAGCATGTCTATCGCCTATGGAGGCCAAATCCCATAAGAATGGAGTTCCAGAAGATTGTGGAGTTGCCGTGTAGGTGCTGGAATCAGAATCCAGGTCCTCTGCAAGAGCAGCACATGCTGTCTGTGCTGCTGAGTCGTCTCTCCAACCCCACAAATACTGAGGGAATCCTACAAATGACTTCACAGGGACTAGGAGGTGACGTGCGTGTGACAATAATTAAAGAAATAGAGCTTATGAATTTGAGAGAGCAAGTGAGTGTGGGAAGGGAGGGATAGAGGAAAAGTAAAAATGATGTGATTAATTTCAAGAAATAAAACATACTATTAAAGAAGATAAACTGCGCTGAGATTTCACAAAAGAGAAAATACACTTATTGGCAGAAAAGCATGTAGGACACCACAGTAGAGCCGCAACCATGTGGCAGTGGCAGGGGCCTCCCTCATCCAGGCTGTGGTGGCGGCATACACACTGCGGCAGGGCTGCTCTGCAGACAGCATGAGAAGCGGGGATGGCAAAGCCTACCACATGTGAAGAAACACAGCAGTCTAGGTGCAGCCCAGGGAAAGGTAAACACACACACACATACACACACACACACACACACACACACACACACACACACACACACACAGAGAGGTAGGTTTCAGATACTGGACTGAGTGCCCTGGTGTTAAGGCAGACATGTGAATAGTTATCCTAGTTGTTTGTTTTGTTTTGTTTGAAAGATCTCTACACAGTTCTAGTTGTCCTTGACCTCGCTATGTAGACCAGGCTGGTGTTGAACTCACAGAGATCCTCCCGTTTCTGCCTCCCAAATTCTGGGATTAAAAGCATACACCAGAGCTGGTGAGATGGCTCAGTGGGTAAGAGCACCCGACTGCTCTTCCGAAGGTGCAGAGTTCAAATCCCAGCAACCACATGGTGGCTCATAACCATCCGTAACAAGATCTGATGCNCTCTTCTTGAGTGTCTGAAGACAGCTACAGTGTACTTACATATAATATATAAATAAATCTTTAAAAAAAAAGATATTCGAATAAATAAATAAATAAATAAATAAATAAATAAATAAATAACGTGCACCAGGCTTGTATTCTTAAATTTAGTTTAATTTACTATATAGATCAGGCTGGCCTTGAACTTGCAGAGATCTGCCTACTTCTGCTTACCCCAGTGCTGGGATTACAGGCATGCACCATCCTGCCCAGTCTTTTTGGTTTTTCGAGACAGGGTTTCTCTGCGTAGCCCTGGCTGTCCTGGAACTCACTCTGTAGACCAGGCTGGCCTCGAACTCAGAAATCCACCTGCCGCTACCTCCCAAGTGCTGGGATTAAAGGCGGTGCGCCACCACGCCCAGCTTGTCTGCCCAGTCTTAATCTGTATTTTTAATTCTATAGGCAATGAGAAGTTTCTAGGGTGATCTGAGGTATTTAAATATTACTAAAACAACCCAATGGAAAATATTTGGTAGCAGTATTTAAAAAAAAAAAAATCAACTCAAGTTACAAGAACCAAGATAAGGCAGAGGAGCAGAAGCATGAGGGGTTGGCTAGGGGCAGGTGTGAGCGAGAGCCTGACAGGCCTGGGAATGAGAAAGGCGACGGCACCATCCACCCCACCTCACCAATGTGCGGGAACCATGTATAAAGGAAGAAAAGGCCAGCCATTGCAGGGCTATGCAGTGAGGTCCAGGGCCATGCTCTGCCACTTCCATGGCCTTGAAGGGGTGGGGGTGGGAAATGGAAGATAGGAAGGATAGAACCTGGGGTTTCATGTATGTGACAATAAAGCCAGGAGCCTGGTCTCAAAGAAAGACAAATCCTGGGGGTTGGGGGTGGGGACAGCCTAAGCAATAAATTAAATTGCCTTCTTTGTATAAAAAAGCCATCATGATATCAATGGAATTCTTCCTTTCTTAAACTTTTGATGGAGACTGGCAGGCTAGTAGCTGAAAGGCAGAGCCACGAGTGTCCTAGGTGACTGCTATACACAGAAGGTTCCCAGGAAAGCAGTGACCAGTGGTGACTGCATGGATCCGACTGGGCAGGGACACAGCTGGCTCAGAGCATAGAGCACTTGCCACAGATGCATAGGCACCCCAGACCCACACAGAGCCAGATGTTGTGCTGTGCCTCATTCTACAGTGAAATGGGACCTAAGACAGCCACCCAGAAGCTTAAGGCACCACCCAGTCTGCTCTACTGAGCAGTAGGCAACAGCTTCCAACACAGTGAGAGCTGACACGGAGGCCCTCTGACTTCTGGGGCTGCTCTCGGGCAAGTACATCTGCACTTTGCATGCACAAAGATAACATAAAGTGAGTTCAAAGGTGCATATAAAATATTTCAATAAAGTTATAATAAAAAAGAATACATAAACAATGTGTGGTAGTTTGAATAAAACTGGCCCCCACAGGCTCATATACTTGAGTACTTAGCCTCCAGGGAGTGGAACTCTTTGAAAAGATTAGAAGGATTAGGAGATGTGGACTTCCTAGAACCCATGCCAGATCTAGGCTTTCTCCCTCCCTCCCTACCTGCAGATCAGGATGTAGCTCCCAACTACTTCTTCAGCACCATGCGTGCAAAGCCTGCTGCCATGCTCCCCACTATGATGACAATGGACTACCCTGAAACTGTAAGCAAGCTCCAGTGAAATGTTTACCTTTGTAAGAGCTGCCACAGTCACAGTGTCTCTCATAGCAATACAACAGTGACCAGGACACAATGACGTTGGATTTGAACTTATCTGAGCTGGATTCTTCCATTCACTTCTGCACTTGGTTGTATGGTATTGGGGACCCAACCTAAAGCCTTACACCTAAGGTGAGTACTCTGCCACTTAGCTACCTACTCATCTTTTCAAGTTGACATTGTGGGATCGTACTGCAGTTTCCCAAAGAAAAGCGGGTTGTAAGCTGTAAGCTGGTCTGAACCTTCTATTCTGCTGGACTCTGAAAAGCAGCTAAGCCTGAGAACAGCAACCGTGTCCATGCAATTGCATCAGGAGAGAGAGGGGAAGGGCAGAGTCTCCTTGCAGGCCGGCCCTGAAACTGCCATACAATGAGGGTCTTGCACTTCTGGTCCTTCTTTGTTCACCTCCCAAGCACTGGGTTTACAAGGTGTATGCAACCACAGCCAGTCTGTGCTAATAAGGAGAAAACCACCTAAGGCTCTATGCATGCAAGACAAGCACTCTGCCGACTGAGTAGCCTTGCCAATTATAATTTTAAAGTACTATTCAAAAGAAGATTAAAATAATTGTTGAATTCTTTATATACGGACCCAAGACTTAGCAAAGAGCTGTACAGTTCAGAAATTAAATAAAGCATTTGGTTCTAACTAAATCTGTCCCATTGACATAAACAGTGGAGGTCTAAGCAGTAAAACAGCTACCCAATTAACCAATACTTAGGGTTATCTGTATTATTGAGTTTCAGGGGGTTGTGGGCTGCCTCACATGGATGCTGGAAACCACTCTGGTTCTCTTGGAGAGAGCTAACCCCAACTATCTTCTCACAGAATAAATGGTTACGTACAACTCTGATCTTACTTCTCTGTCTTCTGTAACCACTACTCATCCATACTGACTAAGGAAATACCAGCTTGAAGAGAAGAAAAAGCAATGTTCTTTGACAATGTTAAAAGCATTCACTACTGTTCAAAGAGAAATGGTTACAAACCTTGCTGGAGAGGCTGCGTGCTTACACTGGGGCTCTGACTGGCTGGCTGGGCTGAGCTACTAGCTGTTGTGGCAGTAACAAGTCGGACATAATGAAACTTGCTTCCAGGCACTTGAATCTGCTGGACATTGGGAGCAGTGGCCAGAGGGATGATGGTCTTAAACTGTGAGGCGCTCATTCCTCCCACAGTGATGGTCTGCACAGCCGATTTCACTGTCTGTCAAACAATACAAAACGACATGCCTACCATTAATCTGTTAACTTACAACCGTCATATAGGTAAGAGAGAGTGCTCTTAAATCTCATCAATTACGTGCTTGGAAAGAAGTGAAAAATAATATTCAGCTGGAGGTGGAGACATGATGGCTCAGGGGTAAGTGCTCTCCCAGAGAACCAGGGTTTGGTTCCCAGCATCCATGTGAGGCAGCCCACATCCACCTGAAACTCAGTTTCCAGGGGATCTAATGCCCTCTTCTAGCTTCCACAGACCCCCCCAGCATGTGGTACACAGACAAACATGACTTCATAGGCAAAGCACCATATACATAAAATAAAAATAAATCCAATTGCTCCCACCCACACACACACACACACCCCCCCACACACACACACACACTTAATTTGAGGCAGACCAGGGAAGGGTATATGGGAGAGTTTGGAGAGAGGAAAGGGAAGGAAGAAATTCCGTAATTATAACCTCAAAAGTTAAAAAAAATAAAATAAAACTGAAAACAATAAGAGCACTGACTGCTCTTCTGAAGGTCCTGAGTTCAAATCCCAGCAACCACATGATGGCTCACAACCATCCTTAATGAGATCTGACACCCTCTTCTGGCGAGTCTAAAGACAGCTACAGTGTACTTACAAATAATAAATAAATAAATCTTTGGGCCAGAGCAGAGCCAATTAGAGCAAGTGAGGTTGACTGGAGCGAGCAGAGGTCCTAAAAATTCAATTCCCAACAACCATATGAAGGCTCACAACCATCTGTTTGGCTAGTGTACCCATATACATAAAATATAAATAAATGAAAACACACACTCACACACACACACACACACCTTGTTGTTGCTGTCATGAAACTATGAGAAAATTACCATTTTTGACTCCCAGAATTAAAAAGGGAATACAGATGTTGCTTTATCAAACAAACTATAGTGTTTTTTTATTGACTATGTTATAGAAAGACTATCCTGTTCTTTTATCAAATGTAGTCTATTCTGGAATGCTGTGGTACTCACCACCCTGACTCATGATGCCAAATACAGTTCAAAATTACCCCAATTTTGGTTGTCTAGAGAGTAACCAATTCTGGGTATAAGAAATCTGAGTCAAATTTTAATAATCACCTCAATAATTTTCTTCACCAGATAGTATGCTGAGACTTGGCAGGAAGCTAATGAGACCTCAGAAGCAGCTAGGAAGCAATGAGTCTCATGAGCCGCCCTAACTTATGAATGACCCATGTATATCATAGTCAACACAGCAGAGGTGAGCTACGGTGGTGGGCGCGTGGTAACCTCGGTACTGCAGAAGCTGAGGGTGGGCGCTGCAGGTAACACACTGAAACTTTACTTAAAACAACAGATGGTCTGGTGAGATGGCTCAGCAGTTAAGAGCACCGGCTGCTCTTCCAAAGGTCCTGAGTTCAAATCCCAGCAACCACATGGTGGCTCACAACCATCTGTAACAAAAATCTGATGCCTTCTCCTGGAGTGTCTGAAGATAGCTACAGTGTACACACATATAATAAATAAAATAAACAAATAAAAAGAAATCAGGGTTTAAAAAAAAACAATAGATAAATAAAGGAAAGGTGACTACCCTCTTGTAGAGGATGATTTCATAAGAAATGATGCATACCCTTACTTAGTCTAGAAAGTGCTCACACAAGACAACTGTCAAATGACTAAGGATTTAATTTTCTCTTCACACTTTCTTCCTATCTCATAGGCACTTGAGGCAGAGCTAGCAGTAGAGAGCTAGTTTAGCATTTAAGAGGCCCTAGGCTTGATTCCCAGCACTGCAAAAACAAAACAGACATGGGTGGGTAGGGGAGCAAGGTGAGGGGAGGATATAGGGGTCATTTGAGATAGCATTTGAAATGTAAATGAAGAAAATATCTAATAAAATAATTAAAAGAAAAAAAAAAACAAAAATAGCTTGCAAGGGCTTTGAGTTGGATTGAATTGACTCAGTAGATCACCTTGGGGAGGACTGACAGCCTGTGTCAATCATTGCTGTTTCTGATTTTTTACAAATGACAGACACCATGCACTGAAGGAGCCTCTTTAGACATCTCCTCTACACTCCTGTGTGTGGCCTGACTTCTTACAGTACTGGCTATATAGTCCAGTATGTTTTGCAAACTCTACATGATGACCCTGGGTTGAAGGCCATATGGATTTATTAAATCTTTACCAGCTTTTCTACTAATGACAAAAATACAGTCTAACAGAATAGAAAAATGGACTATCCATGAAATTATTCCACTGATATCCATGTAGTAAATAATTTCTAGTAAATGAGAAAAAAAAAAAAAAAAAACAGACAGGTTTGGCATGCGTGTGGGGAGAAATAAGGAGCCATTTAGTTTGGTGGTTGGAAGCACCGGCTGCTCCTACACAGCCTTCCTGTGTGTAGGTCCAGTCCCGGGGATTCGAGGCCCTCTCCTGGCCTCTGTGGGCACCATCCATGCACATGCATGATGCACAGACATACACGAGGGTAAGACTTGTACACACATCAAAGGACAATCTTCCTGGATGGTGGTGGTGCACGCCTTTAATCCTAGCACTCAGAAGGCAGAGGCAGGTGGATCAGCCAGGGGTACACAGAGAAACCCTGTCCCAAAAAAACTGATCAAACAAACAAGTAGAAGGAAATCGTAAAAACAAAACTTAGACCTTGTTTGTTTGTTTGAGACAGATTATTCATGTAGACCTCGATGTCCTGGAACTTAGTCTGTAGTCCAGGCTGGCCTTGAATTCATAGAGATCCTCCCAAGTGCTGGGATTAAAGGCAAACACCAGCACTGCCCAGCAAACTCAGACATTTTAAAATCTAATGTTAAACTTTTCTGTATCTTAAGCTTGAAGGTACCACTCTTATAAGCTATACATCATTGGCTTTTAACTGAAAACTTCAGATCTATGTTTTTAATTAACATACAAGTCTCTTTACATTTTTTTAAATGCATGTGGGTTCTTATGTATGTGAGGTATGGTGTGTATATTTGAGTGCAGATGCATATGAGCCATGACATGGATGCAGAGGTCAGAGGGTAACTTTTAAGAGTTAGTTTTGTCCCTGGTGATCACTCACACAGCCTGTACAGGCAGCACTTTTACCCACTAAGCCATGTGGCTGCCTAAGTCAGCTTACACGTCCTACATAGTTAAATATTGAATAAGTAACAAACTGTGGCCTCCTACCAAACCATCTGACCTTTTTTTGTCACCCCACTCCCTCCTTATTGACTTTCTTTGGGGCTGAATATTTTAAGAGCTTTGGAAAACTTACTTAGGGGTACAGCCTTTTTTTTTTTTTTTTGGTTTTTCGAGACAGGGTTTCTCTGCGTAGCCCTGGCTGTCCTGGAACTCACTCTGTAGACCAGGCTGGCCTCGAACTCAGAAATCCGCCTGCCTCTGCCTCCCAAGTGCTGGGATTAAAGGCGTGTGCCACCACACCCAGCTAGTGGTACAGTCTTATCTCACATACTCATACCTAGTCTTGACCCTCACATGTGCATGCAAAGAAACATTTAAAAATAATAATTTGTTACATCTGCAAACTTACTCTTACTGTCCTATGTACTGCATGGTTCTTACTTTACTCTGCCTCAAGAACTCACTGTGGGATTTTCTTTTTTTTTTTTTTTTCGGTTTTTTGAGACAGGGTTTCTCTGTGTAGCCCTGGCTGTCCTGCCTCCCGAGTGCTGGGATTAAAGGCATGCGCCACCACGCCCGGCTCTGGGATTTTCTTATATGTGGGTCTACAGATGGGACGGGACAGGACGGGAAGGGATGGGAGGCAGGAAGGGAAAAGAGAGAGCTCTTGTTCTTAACCTGAACCCAAACTGCTGCGGTCTTCATCTCAGCTTTAACATTTTTGTTTGACAATCTCTGTCTCAGGTCTAGGGATGCAGTTCAATAAGCAAAGGCTCGCTGCCCATACGTGAGGCTTCCAGCAAATGGTCCTGTGATTTCCATTACACTCCAACAGAAACACAAGTATGCACACACTAAATATATTGTAATAAAAAGTCAGCACCGATAATAAGCAAATCCAGAGAACAGACTCAACGGGAGCCTGCTATTACTGGTCTTATCCCAGCCCTCCCAATGATGTCGCTACCACCCTGCAGTCATGCAGGGGCTTCAGAGCATAAGCAGCTGCCTTAGGGGCCATTTGTCCAGCTCAGTGTTAATGTTCAGCCTCGCTGTCTGTCCTGCTCGGCCCACTTCCTGCTGCGTGTGCATCAGTCCAGCGAGCACGTCAGAGAGTAGGCAACCACTCATACTCTGGCCCTCTTTTCTCCTCTCTATTCCTTCTAAGCCATTCCTCACACCAGTCACAGTGGTTTCAGGAGGTTCATCATCGCAGTCCTCTCTGGCTGATGTCACTCCAAAGCACACTTACACAGACACGCCCTCAGACCCACCTTCTCCAGAATTCACAGAGGCTGACGCCATTGGAGTTGGTGCTCTTGCACTGCTATGTGGGTCCCAGGAAGCAAGCACAGGGCCTCAGGCCTGGCCACAAGCGCCTTTACCTGCTGAGCCATCTCAATGCCTCCTGTATCCTTTCTTGATTTTGTAATTTTACATGCATGTAAGTATTTTTTGTTTTTGTTTTGTTTTTCAAGACAGGGTTTCTCTGTGTAGCCCTGGCTGTCCTGAACTTACTTTTTAGACCAGGCTGTCCTCGAAATCTGCCTGCCTCTGCCTCTGCCTCCTGAGTGCTGGGATTAAAGGCNTTCACCACCATGCCTGGCTGCATGTAAGTATTTTTAAAATAATGTTTTCCCTACTGACTTAGGGTTTTTACTGCTGTGAACAGACACCATGACCATGGCAACTCTTATAAGGACAACATTTAATTGGAGCTGGCTTACAGGTTCAGAGGTTCAGTCCATTATTATCAAGGCAGGAGCATGGCAGTAACCAGGCAGGCATGGTGCAAGAGGAGCTGAGAGTTCTACATCTTCATCTGGAGGTTGCTAGCAGAGTACTAACTTCCAGGACAGGGGAGATTAGAGTATTAAAGCCCACACCCACAGTGACACACCTACTCCAACAAGGCCACACTTCCAAATAGTGCTACTCCCTGGGCTAAGCATATTCAAACCATCACTCCTATCCTCCATAGAGCTTTAGGTTCCACATGTCCATGTTTTCCCCCAAAGAGTACTGCCCCAAATAAAGCAGGCACTAAACATATACTCCTAAGTCATGAGAGTTCTGCCCCACATACAACAGACATTCACCTTATACTCCTAAGTCATGAGAGAACTGCCCCACATACAACAGACATTCAATGTATACTTGTAAGTAGCAGATGAAGAAACACCAGGCAGGACCCACCTACCTCTCTCTCCTTTTAGACTTTCCACTACACCTTCTTTTCTTGTACTGGGAAACAGCTGGGTGGGCTAAAAGCACTGTATGCTCTTCAAGAAAGCCTTGGCTCGCCGGGCGTGGTGGCACATGCCTTTAATCCCAGCATGTGGATTTCTGAGTTCGAGGCTAGCCTGGTCTACAAAGTGAGTTCCAGGACAGCCAGGGCTATACAGAGAAACCCTGTCTTGAAAAACCAAAAAAAAAAAAAGAAAGCCTTGGCTCATTCCCCTGTACTCGCAGTAGCTCACACTCACCCTAACTCCAATCCCAGGGGATCTGTCTTTGTTAGGGTTTCTACTGCTATGATAAAACTATAACCAAAAGCAACTGGGAGAAAACACTATAACCAAAAGCAACTTGGGGAAGATGGGGTTGATCTCCTCTTACTCTTCTCTACCACAGTCCACCAAAAAAGGAAGTTAAGGCAGGACTCAAGCAGAGAACCTGGAGACAGGAGCTGAAGCAGGGATGGAGGAACACTGCCGATGGAGGAACTGCTTACTTACTGGCTGGCTCCCTCATGGCTGCTTAGCCTGATTTCTTCTTTTAATTTTTATTTTTTGTCCTTTTACTGAAAGTAGATTTTTTTTTCTCACATAATATATATCCTGATTACAGTCTCCCTTCCCCTCTACCCATCCCAGTTCCTGGACGTCTCCCTCCCATCTAGACCTACTACTTTTCTGTCTCCCATTAGGGGGAAAACAAAACAAAACAAAACAAAACAGGCTTCTAAGGGATAAAAATAAAATACACCATAGTAAAATATAATTAAGATAAAACAAAAACTGTCATACTGGTATTGGACAAGACAAGAGAAGGCACAAGAACCAGAGACCCATTCCTTCTCACACTCTGGGATCCCATAAAAACATTAACCATCTGGGCATGGTGGCATATACCTTGAGTCCCAGCACTTGGGAGACAGAGGCAGGTGGATCTACAGAGTGAGTTCTAGGACAGCCAAGGACTACACAGAGAAACCCTGTCGGGGGGCGAGGGGAGCTGGACAAGACAGTAAACTGGAAATCATGATAAACATTCAGAGGTCCTGGTGCAGACCCATGCAGGCCCTGTGCACCCTGCCTCAGCCTCCGTTCAGTCGTGTGGGCTTCTATCATGTTGGGTTAGGGAGCCTTCATTCCTTGGTGTCCTCCATCCCCCTGCTTCTTACATTCCTGGCTCTTACTATCTTCCCCTCCTTTTCTGCAGGGTTCCCTGAGCCCCGAGGGGAGGAGGTTTGATGGAGACATCCCATTTAGAACTAAGTACTCCAAACACACTCACTCTGCACACTATCTGTGAGTCTCTGTATCTGTTACCATCTGTCGCAAGAGGAATCTTCTCTGATGATGTCAGCCTGCTTTCTTAAATCCACCCAGGAGAGGCACCGCTCCAAGAAAGCTAGGTCCTCCCATGTCAATCACTAATCAAGAAAAAACCTTACAGCCAGGCATGGTAGACTGCAGGAGGATCCCTGAAAGCCTGGTCTACAGAGTGAGTTCCAAGACAGAGCCATATAAAAATACCGTGTCTCAAAAAGGAAAAAAGAAAAGAGAAAAAGCCTTACAGCCTCCCCTCTATGCCAGTTCCATGGAGGCATTTCTTACTTTAGAGTCCCTCTTCCCGTGTCTGTCTGAGTTTATGTCAGGGACAAACACCAAGCAGCACAGGATGCAGCGCCTCTTCTGACCTCTGAGGGCACTGTGCACGCACAACATATATGCAGGCAAAGCATCAGAAACAAAACAAAATAAAGAAAATGAGTTCATAAATAACATTTTAACTTACAGCACGGCAATTGTTAGGGCACATTAACACGCCAACTGCAATACACTAGTGGCAAACCAGCCACCAACACTAAGAACCCCACTCACTACGTTAGGGCTCTCCCTCTTCCCCCTGTCCTCTTGAGTCATGTCATGTATGCCACAGCACAGCACATGACTTCAGTACTTAGCATTTTACTTGCATTCAGTTGTGTCAACCACCAACTGCAAGCTCGTCATTCGTTCCCACAGTGTCAGGAGAGCACGCACAAAACGCACAAAACCGCAGACCCGAGGGCCACCAACAGCTACAGCACAATAGTTTCCTATAACAGGAGTCCCTTATCAGGTGTAAGCTCCCAGCCCTCTGCTTAACAAATGACAATTAACACGTGAATGTAGCACTTTCATGTAAAAAATATAATTATAATCAAAGACCATCTGTGGTCTTACTCAATATCTGTGTTTTCTTCTACTTCCTAAGCATAAAGTCAGATGTTACTTCATTCCTTGGAGTAAAATAAAGTCATGCACCTGTATGACCGTACCTAGTAAAGAGACTGGATGCCAAGTACTTTGAAGAAGCCTTTCTACGCGCCATGCCTTTCCTGTGTCCTTTTCTCTTTCAGCCCACTGGAAGTCTGGAAGTCAATTATAGATTATAGCCTAAAGCCATTTTCTAGTCTAGCATTTAAAAATAAATGGTGGGGCTGGAGAGATGGCTCAGTGTTGAGAACATGGACTACTCTTGCAGAGGTCTTGAGTTCAATTCCCAGCAACCACATGGTAGCTCACAACCATCTTTAACGGGATCCAATTCCCTCTTCTGGTGTGTCTGAAGACATTTACAGTGTACTCACATATGTAAATATAAATGGCTACATCAGTTTTTAAAGTGTATTCAGTTAAACCTGAGAGACATCTTCCTCCCTCCCTTCTCTGACAAAGGTCTCCCTACTGGCCCAGACTGGTTCTCCCAGCGCATCAGAGCAAATGTGATGTTGATAATTAACCAATTATCCATTGTATTCTTTGAAACACAAACTATGTATAGCAGCAAAAAAAATCTGTATATTGTCTTTCCTCTATAAACCTGCATTTAAATTCTATAGCCTTTAAAAATGTTTATTGTGCCACTGCACTTAATCCTAGAACTCAGGAGGCAAAAGCAGGGGAGCTCCATGAATTCAAGGCCAACATGGTCCAGCATAGAGATATCAAATGAGACTTCTCAAGGAAACACACACACACACACACACACACACATGGGGGGGCGCAGATGGGGAGAGGGAGGGAGAGAAAGGGGAAGAGAGAGGGGCAAAGAGGCAGGGAGAGAAGGGAGGGAAGGAAAGAGAGAGGGAGGGAGGGGGAGAGAGAGAGAGAGAGAGAGAGAGAGAGATAGATAGATGTTAAGTACATTTCCAGCCATGGAATTCTTCTATAACACCTCCATACCTTCTTTGTTTTGCAGACCAGTCTTACATTGTAGCCCTGACTAACCTGGTCTTAATTTTGTGGCAATCCCTGTCTCAGCATCCAGGTATGAAGGATTGTGTGATGTAAACATTCATGCACATACATGCACACACCATCACATGTGTACGGAGGTCAGAGGACAACCTGGGGAGGAAGCAGGTTCTCTCTCTCCCAGATGGGTCCTGAGGATCAAACCAAAGACTTTCCCCTGCTGGGCCATTGTCCTGGCCCCAGTAATAAAAGATTTATTCATTTTGAGGCAAGGTTTCACTATGGAGCTGCTCTGGCTGGCCTTAAACTCACCATGTAGACCAGGCTGGCCTCACACTCACAGAGTACAGGGTTAAAGACATGTTGTATTCACCACCATGCCAAGAACAGTTCTGAACAGTATATTTACAAACAGAAGAACGCAAAGGGGCAGAAAATGATATTCCAAGTCAACAACCCAGAATAAACAAGAGTAGCCATATTTATATTAAGTAAAATAGATTTCAATTCAAAAACCGGTAAAGAGAAACAGGAAGACCACTGTCTTAAGATCAAGGAGTCAAAGGATGAAGTGTTAACTTAGCAAAAAGAAAATAAAAATAAATATATAGTAATATGGTGTCAAAGCGGGAAGAGACAGACTCCAGTGCAGTAACATAAGGGGCCACACACCCGACTGCCAGGAGTGCACACATCATCAGACAGAAATCGAGGGAAGCATCGGTTAAGCTGCACCCTGGACCAAAAGGACCTAACAGACACCAACAAAGCACTTCCCCAGACTTGTAAATCACATGCTTTTCTCATTACCATGGACAACGTTTTCTAAGACATATCATGTAGTCCTGAAAATACAGCTCTACAAAATGGAAGCCTGAGGTCACACCTAGAGTCTTTTCCAACCTCAATGCAACAAAACCAAAAATCTGTGAGAAGATAAAACTTTGGAAACTGTACAGATACATAAAGAGCTTAAAAGGTATTCTCTTTCTTTCATTTTCCTTTTTGAACAGTCTTACTACTTACTTAGTCCAGGCTGGCCTTGAACTCTATCCTCCTGCCTCAGCCTCTGAAATATAGGGATTACACACAGGTGTGCACCACCACATCGGCCTAGTTGTTCTGAAATAACAGATTATAGAAACCAAGAGGAAAATACTTTAAATTCCTTGAAACAATGAAAATGAAAATATATCACATTAAAAACCTCGAAAGATTTCAAACACACAACTTACATTTTAAGGAGCTAGAAACTAAGAACAAACCAGATCCTAGGTTAGGAGAAAGAAATAACAAAGATCACAACAAAAATAAATGCATGAGGGACTAAAAGCTACAAAAGTCAGTTTTTAAAAAGAGAGAGAGCTGGTTTTTCTTTTATAAAAAAAAAAAAAAAGCATTTGGTAAGTGTTTAGGTAGAGTAAGAAAAGATAAGACTCAAATAAAATCAGAGACAAAAATGCAGACACCTGGGTGTGTCAGTCGGCACATGCCTTTGACCCTGGCACCCAGGAGGCAGGGGCAGGAATATCAGCACATACCCTACATAGCAAATTGTAGGATAACCAGAGCTACATAACAGGAGAGACCCTGTCTCAAAAGAAAAAATAAAACACACAAACAAACACTTCTGGGCACTGTGCCTCAGGCCTGTAACTCCAACACTTGAAAGGAGTTCCAGGCTAGCCTGGTCTACAGAGTGAGACTGAAGACAAGTGGGCAAGATGGCTTACCCAAAGTCTGACAGACTGAGCTCAAGTCCCAAGACCCATATGGCAGAAGAGAAGCAACTCCTGACTCACAGGCACATGTGATGTGGGGACACACCCCAACATCTGGGAGGCCAAGGCAGGAGGACTCCAGGTTATCCTGGTTACTACAGTAAGGATGAGGCCAGCCCAGGTAAAAGCAGGGACTGCGACCACCATCACAAGGACGCAAGGGACCATCAGGAGTTATTATAAACAACTATACAACACAACAAAAACAACTGGTAAGAAACACAGGATCCTGAACACAGGTACCTTCCTGTGAGTGCAAAGACCAATAGCAAGCCTTAGGCTGAGTCAGCTTCCCCATCAGCACTGAATCCTTTCTTTGGTCCTCCCATCGAAGACCAGAGAGTTTCCACACAAAACTTTCAACTAAAACATTTGCAGCACACACCAATTTTGGTTAAATTAGTACAAAAAATATAAAAGAATTATTCGAAACTTATCCTATGTAGCCAATAGTATTCTGACACCAAGAGCAAATAAGAATACAAACAAAACAAAAGAAAAGAAAAACAAAACACAAAACCAAAAAAACCTATAGACAAGTAATTTGACAAACATGCAAAAGTCCTCAACAAAATACCAGTCAATTGAACAAGGTCATTACTACAGCGTCTGCCTGGCAAGAGTGAAGTCTGACTTAGGTCCCCATAACCATGAAACAACTACAACAGCAACAGCAACCCCTTAGAAGCACAGTTAGAGCACAGGGCCTGAGGGAAGAGGACTGTCCGTTGTGAGTTGGGAGCTAACCCCGCTACACACCGCGCCAAGACAAGCTGGACTACAAAATAGGGCACAGTGACATGTCCATCAGCAAGTGGAGTGCAGCCAACCAAGTGCTCACCTCAACAGATACAAAAAGAGTTTTATGAAACTTAGTGACCTGTACTGGCTAATTTTGTGTCAACTTGACACAGGTTGGAGTTATCACAGAAAAAGGAGCTTCAGTTGGGGAAATGCCTCCATGAGATCCAGCTGTAAGGCATTTTCTCAATTAGTGACCAAGGGGGGGAGGGCCCAGCCCATTGTGGGTGGTGCCATCTCTGGGCTGGTAGTCTTGGTTCTATAAGAGAGCAGGCTGAGCAAGCCAGGGGAAGCAAGCCAGTAAAGAACATCCCTCCATGGCCTCTGCATCAGCTCCTGCTTCCTGACCTGCTTGAGTTCCAGTTCTCACATCCTTTGGTGATCAACAGCAATGTGGAAAATGTAAGCCGAATAAATCCTGTCCTCCCCAACTTGCTTCTTGGTCATGATGTTTGTGCAGGAATAAAAACCCTGACTAAGACATAACCATTTGTGATAAAGCTCTCAAGAAATTACACATGGAAGGAACATAATCATGTGAGACCATATACTTAATCATGTGAGATCACATTACACACAAAAGGAACATACTTAATCATGTGAGACCACATTATACACAGAAGGAACATACTTAATCATGTGAGACCACATTATACACAGAAGGAACATACTTAATCATGTGAAACCACATTATACACAGAAGGAACATATTTAATCATGTGAGACCATATTACACACAGAAGGGACATACTCATGTGAGACCACATTACAAACAGAAGGAACATACTCAATCATATGAGATCATATCCAAAAATCCAACAGCTAGTATTATACTCATGAGGAAGAACTTTATAAAAATCTCAAGAAAAAAAAAATTGATTATTTTCACTACTTTTACTCAATAAAAGTGCTACAAGTCTTACAAAGATCAACCAGAGAAGAGAAAGACACACTGTTCGTACTGGAAATGAGGAAGTCAGATTGTTACTATAGGTAGATGATACACAGAAAACCTAATGGTAAACAACAAACTCTTCAAGTGTCAAGACACACAATCAACAGTTAAAAGCCACAGTCCTGCTGGAGATCAACAGCAGAGAACTATCTGAGACAGACATCATGAAAGCCATCACACAACAGTCACCAACACACACACACAAAACCAAACCCCACAATACTGAGGCATATACTTAGCCAGAAAAGTGAAAGAGTTTTACAATAAAAACTATAAAACACTGATTACATGAAGCTGGATATTACAGCTCGGTGACAAAACACAGGCTCAGAACATGTGATACCTTTGATTCAATTCCCAACACCAAATTAATTTCTACACTGGGAACAGGGAATGCTAGTGGCAGACAAACACATATCTTTCTCTTAAGACATGAATCCCGGTCGGGCGTGGTGGCGCACGCCTTTAATCCCAGCACCTGGAAGGCGGAGGGAGGTGGATTTCTGAGTTCGAGGCCAGCCTGGCCTACAGAGTGAGTTCCAGGACAGCCAGGGCTACACAGAGAAACCCTGTCTCAAAAAACCAAAAAAAAAAAAAAAGATATGAGAACCCTATTTTTGCGGTTACCAAAGTAGAAGCTGAGTACTGTCAGGGATTTTACACGTTCACTGGAACGTCCGTGTAACCACTCTCTGCCTTTTGAATTAATGAGTTTTGCATGTTAAGACTGGGCTTAAGAAACTGAACTATACCATAACGAACATTTCTAAAAAGAAATACTATCATTTCCAATCGAAAGGTACATACACTGGAAGCAAGAAAATCAAGGATATAATTGGTAAAACCTAAAGCCAAGACAAATAAAAAGACATCCCTTCATGACTTCAGTGTTTGTTTGCATGTCTAATAAATACCTATGAAATTCATGATTACTTAGAAAATGCAATAGGGGGCTGGTGAGATGGCTCTGCAGGTAAGAACACCCGACTGCTCTTCCAAAGACGCAGAGTTCAGATCCCAGCAACCACATGGTGGCTCACAACCATCCTTAACGAGATCTGACTCCCTCTTCTGGAGTGTCTGAAGACAGCTACAATGTACTTACATATAATAAAGAAATAAATCTTTTTTTTTAACGATTTATTTATTTAATTTATATATGTGAATATATGTGAATCCACTGTTGCTGTCTTCAGACACACCAGTAGAGGGCATCAGATCCCATTACAGATGGTTGTGAGCCACCATGTGGTTGCTGGGAATTGAACTCAGGACCTCTGGAAGAGCACTCAGTGCTCTTAACCACTGAGCCATCTCTCCAGCTCCCAGAAATAAATCTTTAAAAAAAAAAAAATGCAATAGAAGAAAACTGTCCTCCAGCGAGTGACAACTACAGGTCAAGTGGGCCGAGAAAGCAGACATTCTGATGTTCTACAATGGAAGCCATGACATTAGGGTGAGGACTGTCGGCAGTGTTAACAAAGCAAGGTTGTCACCAAGCCTACATAGGGAGAGATGCTAGGAGAAGAAATGAGACCCAAGAGACTCGCCAGCAGACACAGAAGTGAACAGGAGGACAGAGCTGAGCAGAGAGGCAGAGCTAGCCACATGGTGGGACACCATGCCAGGATCAGTCGGGGTACGCTAGAGAGCTGGATGGGAGGTGGCCTGGAGTTCAAGGCCAGCATAGGCTATATAGAAAGACTCTGAAGAGAAGGCAAAGCAAAAGAAAAGAATAGCTGTCTCTGTATAAATCTTAGTAGCAAACACACACACACACACACACACACACGCATATATAGACAGACAGACAGACAGACACACACACACATATACAGACAGACAGACAGACACACACACAGGCACACACACACACACACACACATATATACAGACAGACAGACACACACACACACACAGGCACACACAAACATATACAGACAGACAGACAGACACACACACACACACACACACACAGGCGCACACACACACACACATACACATATACACACACACACATATATACAGACAGACAGACAGACAGACACACACACACACATACACACACAAGTATCAGTCTACCTGTAATAATTAAAATTCGGGCTGGAGAGATGGCTCAGCGGTTAAGAGCACTGTCCGCTCTTCCAAAGGTCCTGAGTTCAAATCCCA
Source organism: Mus pahari (assembly GCF_900095145.1). NCBI lineage: Eukaryota > Metazoa > Chordata > Mammalia > Rodentia > Muridae > Mus > Mus pahari. The sequence continues at coordinate 88,882,571 of NC_034602.1, forward strand.
GCAACCACATGGTGGCTCACAACCATCCGTCATGAGATCTGATGCCCTCTTCTGGGGTGTCTGAAGACAGCTACAGTGTACTTACATAATAAATAAATAAAAGGGTTTTTTTTAAAAAAACAATTAAAATTCTGCAAAGAGCTTCTAATGTTTCCATCTAATGTTCGGATTGAACTCTGAGATGAAAACCTTATCTTTCTATGTTTCAGCCCCGTGTGTGAAAAGCATGAGACAAAAAGCTGAGTCCACTCGGTTATAAAAAACGCCATGTACCAGGACTAACATAGTCAAAATGGCCATCCTGCCAAAAGCAATCTACAGATTCAATGCAATCCCCATCAAAATTCCAACCCAATTCTTCACAGAGTTAG
>NC_034602.1:88886196-88893789 GCF_900095145.1 Mus pahari
GGGAACTTTTGGGATATCATTTGAAATGTAAATAAAGAAAATAATAATAATTAAAAAAAAAGAAAACACCATGTACATGAACATACTACTTTGTATCTGGATGACAACTTTAATAAGCCATATGATATCATATTTATATATTTTAGAGAACAAACATTCAATGTTGTTTTATTTATGAATAGCTACAAATCAAGGAGGAAGTTGACAAGATAGTGTATTTCCAGACACATAGGGTGGCATCTAACAGAAAAAAAAAAAAGATGTGACTTTTATAATATACCTGCTTTGTCTGTTTTTCTACATTGACATAATGATAAAGTGAGTGAGACCCTTGCCTCATTTACACTGAGAGTGTGCTTAGCACGCCTGATCCTTTTCCAGTCCTTGGTGTTCCCAGCGGGAGCTGGCATTGCCATACAGAGTTACTTTAGCATGTTACACTACAAACTCATGCCATCTGTTTATTATTACCCAAATAGTAATTAAGCTAAATACTAGCTGAAGAGTAACTCATATATATCCTTCACGAAAAATTAGTATTTATATTCATACAGGCCAATGATCACTCTGTTGCCAAGTGTTTGAAGTAAAATCTTCACTAGTCAAAAGTCCTCGCTTGTGGCTGAGGATAGAGGTCAGTGGTAGAACACTTGCCAAAAACCCAGGACCAAACAAACTAATAACCAATGCTGGGAGTCCCGGATCATCCTGCCTAGAAAGCACCCTGGGGAGGCAGAGGCAGGGGGCCACCCAAGGCTACACAGTAGACTCAGTCCTAAACAAACCAACAAGCAAAACAAACAAAAAATCTGATTAGTAAATTAATCCTATATTCACTGAGAACCTCTTAATAACCGCTTAGGGATATATGAAAACTAAAGTACTTGAAGGTACTTGTAAGACAATAAAAGTATCAACCACAATATTTGGCATTTGGGGCTAATTTTCTTTTTTTACCTTATTTGGCGACTTCAAAGGTGAGATGGCTATTTTATTCGGTGTCTGTGTTGTCGAATTTAAAGTTGATCCAATCACAGCACTGTCTGATATTGTTATCGTCTTTGATGGCGTTCCAGGAGTAGACTGGGAAAGAACCCTACCTGCAAAGGAGAGGGAGCCCGTCAGCTCATGAGTGTAGTGCTAGCTTACACAGTGAGGAGCTCTCTGTATAAGGATTTTAGTTTCACATATATCCATATATGACTTTAGAGGCATCAGTGAGACCCTAATGAACAATAGGGAGCACAAAACAAAGCTTCGTAATGATACCTAATATTAGATGACCTAGCAGTGCCCCCCAACCATAGTTAAGCTATATCAATCAGAGAGAGAGAGACAGACAGACAGACAGACAGACTTGGGCCCCAAGTCGCCTTTGTCTCTGTACTTTACACTTACAACAGCTATCTTCCTATTTGAACTTAAATCATGTAGAGTAAAATTAAAACCAACAGTTCTGCAGGGAGGGCAGCTTGGCTGGCAGAGTGCTTGCCTCCCACGCAGGGAGTCATGAGAGCCTCATACACCAGGCAAGATGGGATCGAAGGACTTTCTCAGCAGCAGAGGAACCAGCCAGGAATATGTAAGACTTAACTCAAAAAACAAAACCAAGTATCATACAGACATGTACAAAACAGCTACTGAGGCCAGGGAGGTGGCTCAGTGGTTAAGAGCACATGCTGCTCTTCCAGAAACCCAGAGTCAGCGCCCAATGCCCACATCAGGAGGCTGCAGCTCCTTGTACTTCACCTCTAGGGGAGCTGATGCCCTCTGCTGGCCTCTGACCCAAACAAATGACCATACACAAACAAACAATGTCATCTGAAACATTTAAAAACTATTTTAAAGTGATTTTTAAATGCTTCTTTACAGAGTTGGGGGATGGCTCAGTGGGTAAGAGCACTGACTGCTCTTCCAGAGGTCCTGAGTTCAATTCCCAGCAACCACACGGTGGCTCACAACCATCTGTAAGGAGATCTGATGCCCTCTTCTGGTGTGTCTGAAGACAGCTACAGTGTACTCATATACATAAAATAAATAAAATCTTTTTAAAAATTGAAAACAGCATAGTCAATAATAAAAACACTATTACTTTAAGTATTTCAAAATCATAAAATTCACTAAAAGTCATTAAAATGACTTCAGTTAAACTGAGATATGACAGTGGTATTTTATACTATTTAGAAACTACCATTAAGGTCACTAGTTATTGTAGTTACTGACACTCTAATGGTTGTTTTTAAAAATATACTTATTTATGATGTAGATTAAGGCTGAAATGTTTACAGGTAAATACTTACTATCTGAAATTGCTTTATAGCAATACTCAGATGGAAGGGATGAGGGCTTATGAAATGAGATTGGTCAAGACCTAATGATTGTTCAAGTTGACTGAAGATGTAATCAAATTTCATTAAGTGAATTTCCTTAAAAAGTAAAAACTAAATGCACACGTGTATGTGTTCACATTTTTGCTGTCACAGGGTTACACCTCCAGCCTTGTGTGTGTCTAAGTATGGATTTGTGTAAGTGAGTGCAGTGCCCTGGAGCCCAGGAGGGCGGGAGTTAGGGCCTATTGTGGGCCGCTGGAGCCAAGCTGGTATGCACATTTACCCACTGAGCCATCGCTCCAAACTCTTGAAAAACTCTTACAGACGGTCTCAATTATTGAAGATAATTAATACATGGGTGGAGGGGCACTTAAAATGAACTCATTTAAAACAGAGCAAACATTCTGAAGCAAAGAATTGGCAAGATGGTTCCTCGGGGGAAAGTGCTCCCCACACACACCTGATGACCCGAGAAAGGAAGAAGCAGACAAATGCTCAAAGTTGGCCTTGATTTCCACACCCAACACAATAATCATTTAAATTTTAAAGCAAACTATAAATATGGAAGGAAACTAAAAGCAAATTTACTTTCTTCCTGCTTTTTATCTTACAAGTCCTCCCGTCCACTCTGTTACCCACTGATCCCTGTCCTTACCACAGCAATGGCAGTGCTGCCGGCCGGCCACTGTGAGCTGGGGTTCCCCTGGGAAACAAGGCTGCTGAGGGGGCCTTCCAGCCTTTAGACCAACTGGAGGTCATCCCCTTGCACTCGGGGGAGGACTAAAGTGAAAGCAGAAGCCCCTTCTAGGAGCTGTGGACCTGTGAGCTACCCAGTGTGCCAGCTGAGGGGCTGTGAGNTACCCAGTGTGCCAGCTGAGGGGCTGTGAGCTACCCAGTGGGCCAGCTGAGGGGCCGTGAGCTACCCGGTGTGCCAGCTGAGGGGCTGTGAGCTACCTGGTGTGCCAGCTGAGGGGCTGTGAGCTACCCGGTGTGCCAGCTGAGGGGCTGTGAGCTACCCGGTGGGGTAGGTGCTAAGGTGTGGAGCACCCTAAATTCAGGAACTGAGCAAGATGGCCACATGGTCAGTGCCCCAGGGTAGGAATTAAGAATTGGTGGCAGGCGATGTTCCTGCTTGCAGATTTCACTGTTTTGGGGTAGAGGCCTAGGTTACTGTAGAGTAAACCTAGGGTCTAACACTCTAGGCAAGTGCTTTATCACCAAGTTATGGCCCAGCCTATGAGCCTTATAGTAAAGACTATTGTTTACAGTATTTAATGTCAGCTTGGAGTAGGATGGTCTCACATGCTTGAGGCTTTCCCTTCTCCCTCAGTGGAAAGTGATTCCATTTAATGACTAGGTCTCCTGGATCCCTCACTGGGCTCGGGATACCCCCAAATAGGCTCCATCTGTACTTCCGTTACTTCTTTCTGAGGTCTATTAAGGCTGCTGAGATAGTTCTGTGGGTAAAGGTGCCTCCTCCAGGCCTGAGGCAATGGCCTCAAACTCCATGTGGTGGGAGAGAGGAGTCTGCCTCAAGCTGCCCTGTGAGCCCCACAAATCCTCCAAGGCACGTAAGAGCTCACACTCAGCTTGCACTGGGCTATTTCATGACACACTTGGAGTCCAGGGGTTTGTTGGTGCTTTGGTTTTCTAAGGGATCTGCTAGATTTCCTCCTGTTTAGTGTGTTCTTAGTCTGGCTGCTCACAGGCCAGGAGCAGGTAGAAGTCAGATGACACCCTGGAGAAGTCAGGTCTCTCCTCCTTCTCTGTAAACGTCACACTGACAGTCAAAGCCAAGAAATGACTCAAGCAAAGAACATTTTAAGCAAGGATGTGACAAGATCAAATCTGTACTTTAGAGAAATGAGGTATGCATTGGTAAATCCATCTTCAATGAGAAACCTCCAATTTAAAAAACAATCTTAACATATTTTGAAAAAGCCTCAGCTGCACTAGGGAGGCTGTATCAGAAGACCCCTGTAAGTTGAAAAGCCAGCCTGGGCTATAGAATGGGCACCAGGCTAGTCAGGGCTATAGAGCAAGATCCTGACGCCAACCCCCTCTGCAAACTAAACTTAGTGCACCAATTCTAGACACAGAACAGATATTGAGCATTTTGTCTGCAATTACAAGGCAATGCTGGGACTAACTTGCAACATGCCATAAACGACCCAAGGACTGAACAATAGCACCCACGACAGTAGTCCACGACAGTCAGGGAGAATGGCATAGATGTGGATCTTGTTGTTGTTTTCTATTAATGTAAATTGAGATCGAGGCCTGAGGCACAGACAACCTTTCTACTGAACTACGATCCTAACAGAGCATTTGAAATCTACATTTCTGATGTGATAGAGTTACCGGTAATGGTACATTTTAAAGTATATAACAAAAAGGAACTGGGTAGCATTAAGGTGAGTGCTGTTAGACATACTATAGCTTAAATTCTGTTATAGTTTGATAACAAGGATTTGATAACATGACAATTTGCCATTCATAAAGAATTTCATGTGCAGTCAGAGAAACTGGGCTATGATTTACTATTTTGTGTGTGTGTTTTTTTCTTTTTTTTTTAAATTTATTTATTATTATTTTCTTTATTTACATGTCAAATGCTATCCCAAAAGTTCCCTATACCCCACCTCTCTGCCCCTGCTCCCCTACCCACCCACTCCCACTACTTGGCCCTGGCCTTCCCCTGTGCTGGGTCATATAAAGTTTACAAGACCAAGGGGCCTCTCTTCCCAATGATGGCTGATTAGGCCATCTTCTGCTACATATGCAGCTAGAGACTCGAGCTCAGGGGGTACTGGTTAGTTCATATTGTTGTTGCACCTACAGGGTTGCAGCCCCCTACAACTCCTTGGGTACTTTCTCTAGCTCCTCCATTGGGGNCCCTGTGTTCCANCCAATAGCTGNCTGTGAGCNTCCACTTCTGNGTTTGCCAGGCACTGNCATAGCCTCACAAGAGGCCGCTATATCAGGGTCCCTTCAGCAGAATCTTGCTGGCATGTGCATTAGTATCTGGGTTTGGTGACTGATGATGGGATGGATTCCCGGATGGGGTAGACTCTGGATAGTCCATCCTTTCATCTTAGCTCTAAATTTTGTGTGTGTATTTTTAAAGAATTATTTATTCACACTGCCACTGTCTTCAGACACACCAGAAAAACAGATCAGATCCTGTTACAGATGGTTGTGAGCCACCATGTGGTTGCTGGGAATTGAACTCAGGATGTCTGGAAGTGCAGTCAGTGCTCTTGACCACTGAGCCATTTCTCCAGCCCCACTATTTTGTGCTTTTATAGGTTTGCTTTTTGTGTTTCTTGTGCTTTCTCTTTGTTGTCATACTCCTTGTCCTGGTTTATTTGATTTTTTTTTTTTGTTAACCTATTTGTTTTCTAAGAGAGAGAAAGAAGACTGGAGTTGTGGGGAGAGGAGCTGAGAGGATCTGAGTGGAAGGAGCTGGAGAGGAGCTGGGGGAACCATGATCAAAATATAGTGAATAAAAAAAGATTTCAATTAAAAAAAAAAGAGAGAGTACAAAACTCCAAACAAATAAGCTATAATTATGCTAAAACATTTTAAAGTGACAGAGAACCTTTTCTAAATCTAGGACAGACACACACACAAGGCTGACAAATTTTAAGGACAGATAACCTGTGACGACGGGTGGAGATGCTTGAGTTGTCTGTCCCGTAACTGCTTTGCTATTAATTGGTTTTGCAAAAATCAGCTTTGTGATCACTGGACCGGAGGTTGGTGTCCGAGGCTTCTTAGCAATCTGAAACATAAATAACCATGAAGATATCTGTTTACATAAACTATGTGTGCAGTAAAATGAGACAACATTCATACTTAGTAGTACAGTAAAGTCAGGTCATTTAGCAAATATATCTATATATTAAAGTATAAAACATTTAAAATAAATCCACTCACCAAAATATCAATATGATCATTATGTATAAGCGCATGTGTCCTTACACCTCTACTTTCCAATAAATCCCTAGTCCCTCTGAAACACACTGATGGTGAAAACAGTCAAGTTTAATAGTAATAATGTTTAATAATGAGAGTCGACACACAATATTAGTTTTCCAACTAGGCTATTCAGTAATAAAAAGACAGAGTTTTAAAAATACAGTACGAATGAGGCACTGCTGCACACATACACATGACCACATTTACCTGGAATCCAATGTAAATTACAACTTTACAGCTACATTGTCCTTCTTTTCTCTTTCTCTCTCTTTTTTACATGTTTGAGATACATTTTCTTTCATCAGCCAAGACAGGCCTGGAGTTCACTATGTACTGCAAATTGGTCTTGAACTCAAGGTAATACTCCTGCCTCAGCTTCTCAAATACTGAGATTACAGACAAAAACTACCATGCCAAGCAGACTTAGAGCTCCACACACACATACCAGGAGAAGAGCTGACCCAGTTAACGTCAGGCCTTCATTCCCAAGTGTAGAGATTTCAGGTACAAGCCACCATACTCAAGCTCAATGTTTATCTACTCCCAATTGTCACCAAATGCAAAGACCTCTCTGCTAAAAGGCAGGAACAGAAACTTACCTGGCATAAAACTCAGAGCTTAGTGTGTGAGGAACATTAAATATTTTATCTTTGGACAGATATGTACACTGAGATCCTGAAGTACTGTTTATTGCTGGAGATGACTCACATAAATAAACAAGACTAACATGAGTATTAGCAATACATTAGAAACAGAATTGATCACAGTTGAATACCAGCTTTATGTGCTCAAATTGCAGACAGTACACAGTTATGCTAACAGTGCTGCGTTCTTACACTCAAAACATATCAGTAACATAAATACCTATGAGATAAAATCATTTCTTCAAAAGAAATCCACTGGTGGTATCAATACACTCAGCTTGCAAACCATGACAATATCTGAGTAAATTAACTCTGCTTTAGAAAGTTGGTATGCAAAAAAAAAAAAAAAAAAAAGTTGGTATGCCCTAGAGACACAAAGAGAAATAACCCAGTGTGCTCAGTAAAGCTCTAAAGCAAGATGGAATTTCACATCTACACATCAAGTTAGTGACCACAGAGGTGGAGAGTCTTAGAAACATAGACCCGCCGGGCGGTGGTGGCACACACCTTTAATCCCTGCACTCGGGAGGCAGAGACAGGCAGATTTCTGAGTTCTAGGCCAGCCAGGGCTATACAGAGAAACCCTGTCTCGAAAAAACAAAAACGAAGAGGAGGAGGAGGAGGAGGAGGAGGAGGAG
>NC_034602.1:88895718-88897024 GCF_900095145.1 Mus pahari
AAAAAAAAAAAAAAAAAAAAGGCCTCCCGTTGTGCAGCTGGCCATGACCTCCTTGAGTCCCTTCCTCTGTCTCTACCTCCCAAGCATGGGGGTTACAGACACACCACCACACCTGTTCTTATGTTATGTGATACTGTGCATGCCCCTTTACTTAGACCGCTGTTCCCCGGTAGCTTAGGACGGGAAGGGACCTGGCCTGGTCTATGACCGTTTGCTCAAGTGCCTGTCTGGCACACACAAAGCCCAGTAACCTAGGAGCACCTACTGCTCTCACAGAGGACCCAGGCTCCACGCCCAGCACCCACAGGGCTCTTCTGTGACTCCAGACTCAGACTTGATGTCTTCTTCTGAACTTTCCAAGAACTAGGAACACACATGGTATATAAACACACACACACACACACACACACACACACACACACATACACTCAGGTAAAACATTCATACAGATCGATAGATAGATAGACAGACAGACAGACAGACAGACACACAATACATAAATACACAAGCAAATTTTTAAAGTCATTTTCAATAAATTTATGTAAGCAGATTAAGTCAAAATGAAAAAACAAAAAGAAACCTTACAAATAAGGTAGGAAAGTCAGCCAATAACTCAATGAATAACTTTCAGCATCATGTGGGACACACTCGGGAGTCACTAAGGAGCTCTGCCGCTGAGACTGCTAGCTACTTATTATGGTTACCTCTTTGAAATTAAGGATAACTATACTGCTATCACTAGGGCCGCTATCGCGTGTATGCCACCATCACTGCCTGTGACGCAGTGACCATTTTCATTTGAAAATGGAGCTCCTTTATTCTTGCCGGCTGTCCATATTCTAACAGCCTCAGTACTCTGACTATATTTTTTTAAAGATTTATTTATTTTACGTACATGAGTACACTGTAGCTGTCATCAGACACACCAGAAAGAGGGCATTGGATCCCATTACAGATGGTTCTGAGCGACCATATGGTTGCTGGGAATTGAACTCAAGACCTCTGGAAGAGCAGTCAATGCTCTCAACTGCTGAGCCATTTCTACAGCCCTCTGACTAAATTTAAAATAATGCTGTCCCAGCAGTGGTAGTGTATGCCTTTAATCCCAGCTCTTGGGAGGCAGAGGCAGGCGGATCTCTTGAGTTCAAGGCCAACCTGGTCTACAGAGTGAGTTCCAGGACAGCCAGGGCTACTCAGAGAAACCCTGTCTCAAAAAAAAAAAAAAAAAAAATACAACAACGGCAATGCTGTGGAATATGGGTGGGGTAGATTTGTATACATAAATTACTCAAAAGAAGCCAAATAT
>NC_034602.1:88898824-88908502 GCF_900095145.1 Mus pahari
TCACTTTGTAGACCAGGCTGGCCTCGAACTCAGAAATCCGCCTGCCTCTGCCTCCCGAGTGCTGGGATTAAAGGCGTGCGCCACCATGCCCGGCTTCTCCCAACTTTCCTATTCCTTACACTCCTCTGTTACTTTGTCTCACGCCTTCTGGTTTCTCCTCCCAACCCCACACCCAGGGTTCCTCTGTGTAGCCTTGGCTTTCTTCTCTGTTGACCAGGCTGGCCTTAAACCCAGAGATGCCTGCCTCTGCCTCAGGAGAGCTGGGGTTAAAGGTTAAGGGGGAGCCACGACTGGCTGCCATCTGGTTTCTTTTCAAAGATAACTCTTCCAAACAGGAAATGTACTGTGGTTTCCCACTAACTAAATCACTGCATTTCTAAGTGTGGTAATGGCCTGAAGAGGCTTTTGGGGCCATCAAAAACTGAAAAAATGTCAAGCATGACCTGGTGATCTTTTATTATACTGTTCGTATTATTAAGTTCTATTCTGAAGGGCCCTTACTGTTTTGTTTGTTTTTTCCTTAATGTTTTTTTGAGAAGTATATAATACTTTATTTTGTTTTGTTTTAAATGATCAAGTAGCCATGTTGAGCTGAGGTAGAAACTTGAGAGAGCAAACTAGCCACAGTCCACAGCCTATGGCTAACATGGAGGTGACTGATACCCAGCAGTCCAGCCCACAATGCACTTTGCTCCGTTACAGTCAGTGTCTTCCTCACATTCCCACAGGAACAGTGGGGATGGACAGGAAGTTTCACACAAGAGACAAACACTGTGAGCACCAGTTATCGCCGGCTCCAAGGGGTTCTCAGAACAGCAAAGTTTACCTACTCTGTAGTCATTAATCAACCAAGAAAAAAGAAAAAAAGATGGATTGATATGATAGCTTTGCAGTAAGTTGGGCATCTTTATGCCAGCAAAATAATACTCTGTAGCCAAAATACCAATATGTATAAAATGCATAAAAGGCTATAAATATACGATATGAAAGTTAACCAAAACTTAGTTTGCTATAAGTTCTCTGGTAAAAATTTTTCATGAGCATGAGACATATCAAATTTAACAACAAAACAAATCCACACAACTACTTAAAACACTGAAAAGAATTCAAAGTTAGGTAATTAATAGCCCTATAAACACAACTTTGCATCAGTTTAACTTTTTAACATGCACTTTAAGTACTATGCCCTTGTTTTGTTTTTACCTGTACTGTTTTTAACTGCTGGGTCTGTAACACAGAGGGCTGAGTTGTAGTATTAATCAGTTGACTTCCTGGGCTCAGTGCTGACACACCAATGACAGGTTTCACCTCTGGCCTCCCTCCAATGGTAACTACTTTAATTTGCTGCGGTGGTAACTTAGCATCTCCTGGCTGGGCCTGAGCTGTAACTTTCTGAGCCTGGGGTAGTTGGCTATGGGGTAGTGCTAAAACAATTGGTGAACCAGACTTGCCCAAAGTTGTTAATATTAACTTCTGTCCATCTGGTTTAAGGGTCTGATTGCCAAGTTTAAGATCAGATGTCTGTGATACTTTGTTTAAAATAATCTGATTGGCTGATATAGTCACAGGAGTCTGAGCACCAAGTTTTTGAAGGCCACTTGGAAATGCTGGTTTCACTGTGGTATTAGAATCTGCTTTAGAAACTGTGGTATTCACTGCAACTCGGTTAGTGTGGTTACTGTACACTGTAATTGGTTCCGTGGAAATGGGCGTGGCTGCAGAGTCACCGGTGGAATTTATGTTGACAATGTCTTCCAGCTCTGTCTCCATGGGGATGGGGGACGACACAATCACAGCCTCAATGCTATCCTCATCCACTAAAGTTATAGCAGTGTCCATTATGTCGTCGGGGAGCAAACTATTCACCTCGGCCGGCACCACCTCCATGATCGCGCCGCTTCCAGAGAGATGCCCAGGTGCTGCAAGAAAAGCGGAAACACCCGTTACCAGGCTTTGAAGCAGATTTTTTAAAAATACACAAGAAAAATGTAAATAACAAAATATATCAATGACCTACCTACAAATGGCATTACCTTATTTATAAATATCCACTAAATAGTAAAGGGGTTTCTAGATGAACCCACTTCATGGCGATCAAATGGACTATGTGGCCCAAGTCTAATCAAGTAGTTTCTTATAAAGGGATTTTTCTTCGGAAAGATTCTCAAATCTCTGCCATTTAAAGTGTCAAAGGGGAAACTAGTCAAGATTATGTAAGTCTAGAGAGATGGCTCAGCACTCAAGAGCCATCGTTGCTCTTGCAGAGGACCAAGGTTCAGTTTCTAGCACTCTCATGGTGGCTCAGAACATTCTGGAACTCCATCCAGTTCCTGGTGACTCAATGTCCTCTTCTGACTGCCACAAACACCAGGCATGCACCCAGTGTACATACATGCATGCAGGCAAAACACACGTATAAAATAAAAAAATAAAAAAAGAGTGTACAACCCGCCCCCATCAAGGAAAAAAATAAGTTTAGATTATGGACAAATCAGCCGAAATGCTTTTCCCTAAAAACCCTTTAGAACTTCCAACAATGGAGTAGCATCCAGTATCATCGTGCAAGAGACAGACAGTATGGCATGCAAGAGACAGTATGGCATGTACCGGGAAACTACTGTTTACTCAGAGAACTTGGAAAATCGTTTAGATCCTAATCAGCAACTCTTACTTTTCTTCTCTTGGAGACAGAGTTCCCTCTCAGCTCCTAGCACAGACTTTAATCTTCAGCCTCCTGGGTACCAGGACTGCAGGGAGCATCCCCACATCTGCCTGACCTTCTTTAAAACACAACCATCCCAAAATTAAGAGGAGCACATACAGCTGGCACAGTGGCTGACCCTGTATGCTTGGCCTTGGAGAGGCTGAGGTACAAGGACTGGAGCACGTTCCAGAGCAGCAGATGTTACACACAAAAGTGGAACACCTGCAAACAGTACACTGTACTTAGGAGCAATGGCAAATACTGCTGCTGCCAGAAAAAGCATCAGTTCTGAGAAGATACTATTGAAAGCATGAGATCATTCTCCTCCCCATCCTCTGATATGTGTAACATTATCACGCCTACTTTACAGATGAGAAAGGTTGAATAATCACCCTAAGCAACTAGTGAGCGGTAGAGACAGAATTCCAACTCTGGTTTGTATGGTTGCAAAGCTAGCCATTTGAATTGCAAAAGTATAGTACTATAAACACTTACCACTGCTGTTTTAAAATGGACAACAGGCCTGACTCTTCAGTGTCAACTCCCTGCCCTAAAAGCCCACACTGTCCTTCAGAACAGCTTGCGGTTCTGCTCATACTAGAACTTCATGGACAGGGAATCCTGTACAGACGTTCCTCGACCTAAGAACGCTGTCCCAGAAAAACTATCCGAGTTAAAGATCAAAACTATGAACACCTACCAAACAACTGGTCAGCAGGGCAGCAGAGCCCTGCAGAGAAGAGATGGCGGTTGTGGGTCACCCTATGGGTGTTGGAATGAACTCCCATTCTTTGGAAGAAAGAACAATAGGTACTCCTAACCTTAACCCAAGCCCTCTTTCCAGCCCCACCTTTGCATGGTGTGAAGCAGTGGTTCTCAACCTGGGGGTCAGGCTCTGACCCTTTCACATGGGTAGCACATCAATAGCTCACACACTAGGTATTTGCATTAAGATTCATAACAGAAGCCAGGCCTTTAATCTCAGCACTGGGGAGGTGGAGGCTGATCGCTTGAGTTCATGGTGAGCCTGATCTACATTCCAGGACAGCCAAGGCTATAAGAGAAGCCCTCTCTTGAAAAACCAAAATAATACTTATTAAAATAACTGTATTATGAAGTAGAAACTTCTAGTTTCTTCGGAAGGTCAGTTATGTCAAATGATGTTTTGCTGGGGCACACAGGTAAATGGATGTTTTGCTGGAGCAGACACAGGTGAGAGGATGTTTGGCTATAGCAAACCTGTGAAAGCACCCATGATAAAGGCTGTGGGAGAGGAGCACTGAGCCTTGGCTTGGTTTGCTCTGCCTCACTGTTCTTTGCTAAAGATACACGCATATTGGTTTGTCTTACATAGTGTTGTGGATCTCCACTAATGGTAACACCAGAGAGAAACTTGCTAAAGAACTTCTTGTGAGGTTCCTGCCACAGCTAGCCACACCTCAGGCCAGTTGGCTAGCCTGGCAGTTTCTTCAGGATTGAGCTACAGCTGCTGTTTCATGCCTGCCTGCTGAGAGGACTAGACTGAAGCTGTTGCTTTGTGCCTGGTGTCCAAAAGCCTAGAAGACTGGTCTGCTGCTGAGTCGTATTTGGTGTTTGCTACGTGACTAAATGCTGCCAAAGAAGATCGAGCTCACCCCCAAAGAGCTATTGCTTAAGAGGTCCACTTCCCCCGCATCCTAATAACTCTTCTCTCCCACTACCTCTGCTGGGTGGTGGGCTAGAGAGAGGTTGGACCTTTATTAAAAGTAGGTTGCAAAAAAAGGATGCCTACAATATTATTATTGTTATTTATTTTCACTACTACTACTACTACTACTACCACTACTTCATGGTTGGGGGTCACCATAACACATTAAAAGATCAAAGCATTTGGAAGGTTGAGAACCACTCTAGTAAAAAGGTGGTGGTAAGGGGAGTTTCACAGTTGAACGACTGTAAGTCAGGCCCTTCTGTGCTGTTTACCTGTGGCATCTGAGAATTGCAACGAATGCCCTTCCTCACAGCATGTGTTCTGAGACTGATCTTTGCTGTTGCATTCATTACTAGTTCCCTTCCTTTTGACTGTTAAATAATATTCTCCTGCACAGATCTCCCACACTCCTCTTACTATCATTTAAACTTTCTCAGTTTGAATGTTATGAATAATGCTGCTACAAACACTAAGTTCAAGGTGTTATGGCTACGTCTTTCCAATTCTTTTCAATATATATCTAGAGAGGAACGAGCCAAACTTTCATGGTTCTGTGAATACAGACACCCAGATTAATGTAACAATTTGTAGTAGGAGAAATGCAGAGACTGTGGCTATGGGTGGGGCTCCTGTGTGTGGTGGAGGCTGTGCTGTGGGAGGGGCTCCTGAGTGTGGTGGAGGCTGTGCTGTGGGTGGGGCTCCTGAGTGTGGTGTCTGTGCCCTGCTCCACTTCTCTGCTTCCAGCTACAAATGACTGAGAGTGATGATTTTTCAGCATCTGTAAAGGACCCATTCAGCACAATAACAATTCTAAAAGCAGCATCCAAAAAAAAAATTCTTCTCAACACTGGCCTTGAATCCCTGACCTTTATCTCCCAAATGCTGCAATACAGACATGTACCACCATGCTATTAACAGACACACACACACACACACACACACACACACATGCACACATGGTTTGCATTATTATTGCAGTTGTCAGTGGTAGAGTGAGGCAGGCAAGCAAGTGCAGGAGAAAAATAGTCTTCCTCATTTGCAGGAAATGTCCGTGTTTTTCTGCTTTGCTTATTTCACTTAACATGATGATCTCAGTTACTGAATTCTCACCTACTGAAACAGAAAACACACTTTAGAACAACATGCAGAAGGGACTGGAGATATAACTTAGTAAACATAGCTCCTGTGTAGCACGTGCACGTTGCTGGTACTGTTTTTTAAAGAAGATAGAGTAGACGCAGCTCACTGTTTAAACATACAGAGGCTGGCTGACATGGCAGCTCACGCTTTAAGTCCCGGCATGTGGGAGGCCAGTGGGTGAGTTACACAGCAAAGTTTCATGTGTAGTGAGTTATAAGGGAAGCAGCTCAGGCAATAGAGTGCTCACCTCATAACACAAAGCCCTTGACTCAGTCCTGAGAACCACACACACCCAAGGGTGGATACACGCCAGAGATCCCAGCACGTGGGAGGGAGAGGCAAGATTAGAAACTCAAGGTCCTTCTTGTCTACAAAGAAAGTTCAAGCCCACCCCCCACCCTGTCTACATTAGAGCCTTTCTCAAAAACAAAAAAATTAAGCCGGGCGTGGTGGCGCACGCCTTTAATCCCAGCACTCAGGAGGCAGAGGCAGGCGGATTTCTGAGTTCGAGGCCAGCCTGGTCTACAGAGTGAGTTCCAGGACAGCCAGGGCTATACAGAGAAACCCTGTCTCGAAAAACCAAAAAAAAAAAAAAAAAAAAAATTACAATGTGTTTTTTTTTAATATATGCTTAGTCATGAAGCCCTGGTTTTATGCCCAGCACCAAACAAACCAGCACACCTGTAACCCTAACATTTAGGAGCCGGAGGATTGAAGTTCAAGGTCATACTAGGCTTTGTAGCCAGAATGAAGCTAACCTGAACTGCATTCTCGTGACTCAGAAAACAAGGCCGCCCAGGGCCACCTCAGTGGGGCCACAGAGATGGCTATTGGGAGGATGTGGATTCAGTCCCGGCACCCACACGCTGCCATAGTCATCTCCAACCCTAGGCCCAGGGATCCAACAGTGGGATCTGGCTTCCACAGGCACTGCATGCACATGGTGTACCCATGTAGGCAAACCACTCACACACATAAAATAAAGATAAATCTTTAAAATAAACCTAGCAATTCTATATCTAGTTATTGAAAAGAATTGGAAAGACGTAACCATAACACCTTGAACTTAGTGTTTGTAGCAGCATTATTCATAACATTCAAACTGAGAAAGTTTAAATGATAGTAAGAGGAGTGTGGGAGATCTGTGCAGGAGAATATTATTTAACAGTCAAAAGGAAGGGAACTAGTAATGAATGCAACAGCAAAGATCAGTCTCAGAACACATGCTGTGAGGAAGGGCATACGCTGCAATTCTCGGATGCCACAGGTAGACAGCACAGAAGGGCCTGACTTACAGTAGTTCAACTGTGATTTTTTTTCTTCTTCTTTACAGTGTGCAGAATGGGGCACAGACGCATAGGCATGAACTTTGGTCTTAAGGTCAAGACACAGATGGAGCTAGTGGCTTCACTAATAAGCAAACCTTGGCATTTCTTCCAATCCTAAGAACTCCTCTTATAGCCCAACCAACTCCTGCGGGTTTCACTAACACAAAGTCCATATCCTCCCTCACTGCCATCCTGTGGAAATCCCCACACTCCAAGTTTTGAGGGTTTCTTCATTCAGGAGCCACTCGCACTGCCTTTCAGCAAAGGGCATGGGCTTGAGTGTATACAGTAACTAGCATCATCTAGCCGGCTTACACTTCTCAGCTGAGCCTCTAACTACGATCTAACAGGTAAAGCTCTCCTGCCCAAGTCGCCTACCTCACAGGTAAGTATTCGCTGCCCAGAAACTCTTTCACAGCCTGTAACTGAGCCCACAAGAACCCTATCCTTCCTTCCTTCCTTCCCCTCGTCAAAGCCCAAGCTGAGGTGGGAGGTCTGGTTTTGTTAAACAGGTTATTTGCAAGCAAGGAAACACAGTACCAGTTACTGCTTCATCCCCCCAAAACACAAAAGTCCTGAGTCTGAGACAAAGCTTTTCGTCTGTCTGTCACACACACACACAGAGTTGCCAGTGTCTCCCTTTGTAGCTCATAGAGAAATGCAAAGACCGCAGAGTAGGCTCCCAGCAGCATATCTATGCATCAGCACTTCATACTCCAAGTGTATACCTCTGATGCTGCTCAGTCTACCCCTAAGTACTGTCTTTATGCTACTATAAATGATGTTCCCTACTTCCCAAGTGTCTATCATTAATACTGAGATAGAATTGAGTTTTGATTACTGTCTGTGTACCCTGCATCCTAAGCCCACTTATTCACTTATTGCAATGTAGATTACTGAAAATGTTCATCAATACTTGTCTGCAAGTAATAACTGCAATTCTTCCTTTCTAATCTGCACGCCTTATATTTCCTTTGCCTTCTATATTTGCTGTGATGTCACACAAAATGATGACTTAACAGAATGAAGACAGGCATCTTTGCCTGTTTCCCGGTATCGTCTGTTTATCTGTAGGTTTCTCAGGCTTCCTTTAACACGCTGAAAGGGTTAGCTTGCACTGTTTTCACACTTTCAAATGATCGTCTGAACACAGATACAGATATGTAGATGAATACAGATGTATGGATTCATTTGTGGGGTGCTGGACAAGTACAGTGGTGCAAGTGTAGAGGTCGGACGGAGAGCAAAGGGCGAGTGTTGGCTCCTTCCAACATGTCAATCACTAGGACTGAATGTAGGCCAAATGCACCATTATTAGCAAAGCCATTTCGCCTATTCTGAAAAGAAAACAGACAAAATAAATTAAAAAATAAACTTGACATAAAGAAATGGCTCGGGGGCTGGTGAGATGGCTCAGTGGGTAAGAGCACCCGACTGCTCTTCCGAAGGTCTGGAGTTCAAATCCCAGCAACCACATAGTGGCTCACAACCATCCGTAACAAGATCTGACTCCCTCTTCTGGTGTGTCTGAAGACAGCTACAGTGTACTTACATATAATAAATAAATCTTAAAAAAAAAAAAAAAAAAAAAGAAATGGCTCAGCAGTTAAAAAGCATTGGACCATATGACCTGTCTCCAGTCCCAGGAGACATATGTGGTACACAGGCATACACACAAGCAAGACATCAATATATATGAAGTAAAAATGAATACAACCATAAAAAAATGAAATGAACTCAAGAATGGTGGTTCATGTGCATAACCTACAGACTTAGGAGGGGGAGGAAGGAGGATTGTGAGTTCAAGGCTAACCTGGGAGGTGGTTAAAATTGGTGGCCCCCACAGACTCACATACGAACACTGCATCTGCAGTTGTTGGGCTACTCAGGAGATGATAGAAACCTTTACAGGTGAAGTCTTGCTGGAGGAAGCACGTCCCTAAGAAGGATCCTAGGGCTTCCTCAAGCAGCCACACCCTCCTCCCTGTAAATGGAGGGAATGTGTTCAACCAGCTTCCTGTACCTGTGCCATGTCTTCCCTGCCACAGTGGAGTCTTGCTCTGGAACCATAAGCCAAAGGTTCTTTAGGTCGCTTTTGGTCATGGTATTTTATCACAGTAGCAGAAGAGTGGTTAATACCTACATACATATCAAGACCCAGTCTCAAAAGGGGCATAACTTATTGGTAGAACACTGGCCTAGTATGTATGAGGCCCAATGTTCAGTTTCTAGCAAAACACACACACACACACACACACACACACACGTTTAACTGCGTCATTTCTTTTTCTATAGCTACCAAAAAATTAGATGGTTTTCTACTTTAGTCTGAAAGTTAAACTAATTTTTATTACCAATCCAGTTCTACATTCTCAATCCATCATGTATTACATTTTGTGTTAACGGCTGGATTTATTCTGTTAATATTTTGCTAACAAGCATTGTTGTCTACATTCATGAAAGGTATTGGTCTGTAGTTTTCTTGTAACAACTACCTGGGAATAATGTTAGCCTGATAAAAATGAAGTGGGTACACTCTCTGCTCAAGAAAAGTGTGCACGGGTCTGTCTATTTCCTTCATCCATGCTCCGTAGAACTTATCCGTGAAGCCACAAAGCTCATTGGAAGCTTTCTCTTGTTTTTATTCCAGAGACAAGGTCTTATATGCACTTTGTACACACTGGCCTCCACTGACCCTGCCAAGCTTCTATAGAAAGGAATCACTGCTCCTGGCTTACAAAAAGGCTTTTTTTTTTTTTTTTTTTTGGTTTTTCGAGACAGGGTTTCTCTGTATAGCCCTGGCTGTCCTGGAACTC
>NC_034602.1:88908630-88927549 GCF_900095145.1 Mus pahari
GGGTTTCTCTGTATAGCCCTGGCTGTCCTGGAACTCACTCTGTAGACCAAGCTGGCCTTGAACTCAGAAATCCGCCTGCCTCTGCCTCCCAAGTACTAGGATTAAAGGCGTGCACCACCACGCCTGGCTACAAAAAGGCTTTTTTAAAACCTATAAACTTAATATATTGATCAACTCTCTATGTTTCACCTTTAGTATTTGATAGTTTGTTTCTAAAGAATTTGTCTATTTCTTCTTGCCAAATTTATCAGCACTATATAATTAAATGTAAGTGTATATATAATTAAAGTTATGTGTAATAATCTGTAGGCTCTGTAGGAATGTCCTCTCTTCATTCCTCCCACTGGTATTTTGTTTTCTCTCCCTTTTTCATAGTCAATCTGGCTAGCGGTTTCAATTCTCATTTTTACCTGGCTAAGTGCTACCTTTTCCTCCTTTCCTCTGAGTGCTTCAGGTGTAATTTGACCTTCTTTTTCCAGAATCTTAAAAGGGCAACAAGGATCAGGGCTCAGCAGCCCAGCCCAGCCCAGAAGGATCAGGGCTCAGCAGCCCAGCCCAGAAGGATCAGGGCTCAGCAGCCCAGCCCAGAAGGATCAGGGCTCAGCAGCCCAGCCCAGAAGCCCAGAGTGCTATTTCTCCCGCTGAGGGTATCTTTGTTATTGTAATTACATTTCTAAAAGTATACCTGTAAAATTAAATGTTTGCTATTTGACTTCTCCAGAAAGACATCATTTTTCAAGCTGTGGTTCAGATCACTACACAGCTTTGTTTTCTTCTTTCCCCAAAGTGTCAAGAAAATACTCAAAAGGCAAGGAACTGGCCAACCCAGACATGCTGAAGGTCACATGGGCTCCCAGCATTACAGCTTTCAAGGCACGAGGACTGACGGTCAAACCCTCTCTACCTAAATAAGCCATTAAGACAAGAAAAAGAAAAAACCACCTACCAAGAGGGACAGCAGTGCCACTTCAAATGCCCTCCACTAAGGTCAGGGTTACTGTTATGTATTCACCTCAACAGCCCTTGTGACTTCATCTTCGACTCACAGATAAGAATAGAGAGCACTCAATACCTAACCATTTGGAGATTTTCTATGTATTTTATATCAATTTCTAGTTTAATTCTTCTATTGCCAAAAGATAGCTCTAACAAAAGATAGCTCTAACATTTGCATAATCTGAAATAAGACAACTGTGAGTTGATTCTGATCCGTCCTGGTGAATATTTCACTAGTGCACTTGAACACTCATTCTCAAGTTACAGAAGGCATAATAAATGTTAGGTCATAAATGTTAGGTCAGGTAGGTTTTGAGTGTTATTTGAAGAGCCCACATCCTCACTTATGCTTAGCCAGGCATGGTGGTACAGTTCCTCTGTAACCCCAGAACTCTAGGTTGGCGGAGTGCCAGGCGAGCCTGGGATCTACAGCAAGAACAAGAGCTTGCTGAATGAGAAAAAACAAAAGGCCAACTGCTCTACTGTTTTAGCAACCACTGAGAGAGGGTGTCCAAGTTCCGAAATGTGACAGTGGCTTTGACTACTGTGTCTCTTCTGTGCACTCTGTCGCTGAGGCTTTAAAGGGAGCTCTGCTATTAGAGAGCACAGGACCTGGAAGGGCACAGCTTAGTGGTGCATGCTAGCAATCCCAATACTTGGGAGGCCATTCCAGAGCCAGCCTGAGTCAGCTTCATAATGGGGTAAACAGAGGGGGAAGAAGGAAAAAGAAAGAGAAGAACGGGGAGCAGCAAAAGGGAACAGAGAGAGAGAGAGTGCCCACTTGCAGTTCTTAGTTACAGGAGCCTGTTTGTGCCTTTCTGAACAAGTTGTTCAAACTTGTAGTAACAAACAGTCTAATTTGGTTGGGCCGGTCTGTAAGTAATGAGGGACTGTGCAAAGTTCCGGAGCCAGGATACCTCAGAAAACATTCAGCAGTCCACAGAACACCTCATATCCTTATACATTTCCATCCTGTCACATGCAGGGCAAACTTACCTCACTAAAATAAATTCTCTAAAGCTTCTGAGCATAGCAAGCAAAGGGTTTGGCCCTTTAGTTACATGATTCATCCCCTAATTTTATCCCTTAGGAATGGAAGCTATGTGCTGGTGTGTGTGTTCATCAATGTTGACATCTACTCTAAGGAAAGAAGATCTTCACAGGCCAAGGAAGCTAAGGCCAGTTTGCTTCACCTGCACAGGAGTTACCACCAGTCAGTGTACAGAGCAGAAGAACCCAGAACATAACATGAAATTCTTATGCTTCTGGTAGCTTCAGCTCCTAGCACAAATATTCTAACATCTAAAGGCAAAGGTATACCACTGGAAGTTAAGCAAGTTTCACTCCCTCACAGCTGAAAATGGTTGAATGGTTTAAGTCCAAGTAGTCACTCAACTCAAAGTCTAAAGATTTCTAACTGTCTCGGTGACACCACAGCCCTCGCCCCCACGAGGCTCCACCCAGCCACAGCATCACTGTCTCTGCAAAGTCCTTGTCTGTGCGTTTATAGCTTGCTTCCACCCCCACCCAGCTCTTTAGAGTGTGGAACAGGAGTTCACCTTCTCACCACCATACCCTCTCACCCTAGGGCCCACCACAAACACCTCTCAGTAGACATTTGAAAGATGAATAAGTTAACTGTGGAGAAGGGATAAAACTGAATAACTCTACCACTATTTATGGCAGGCTTTGCAAATAACTATCAATGCAAGGTGGGTGTGTACAGTGCTCTGGGACTTTACAGCGACTTAAATAAGAAACCCAAACCACCGTAAGCCATGCTAACAAGCAGCAAAGCTATTTTCAAGGAATCTTTTCAACAATATCTTCTAAAAATACTTCCTATCTAAAAACCTACAAGGTCTGAACTTTTAACTAGTTACACTCTTATCAGTAGTTTAACTAAAGGTACTTTCTCACTTTGAGAATATTTGGAAAATTAAGCCCTCAAGAGTTTAAAAGTAACCAACAGACAAGGAGGTAATATATCATCTCAACAACGTTAGCTTGGACAACAGTTCAAGGCTGCTACAGTAAAAACTCCACAGCAGAGATAAACAAATCTGATTTAGTACAGGGACAATGAAAAAGAAGTAAACTTTAGGGGGCTGGCGAGATGGCTCAGTGGTTAGGAGCACTGACTGTTCTTCCAAAGGTTCTGAGTTCAAATCCCAGCAACCACATGGTGGCTCACAACCATCTGTAATGGGATCTGATGCCCTCTTCTGGTGTGTCTGAAGAGTGCAATGGTGTACTCATATACATAAAATAATAAACCTTTAAAAAAAAAAAAAGAAGTAAACTTTATCTGAATTTTTAAAATACAGGTGGAAACAAAAGGCTACGTCTTGCTATTTTAAAGAATTTATTACAGAGGGTTACCCCAGAAGAAACCTAGCAGAAGGCTGAAGCAGGAGTATTGTGAATTCAGGGTCAGCATGGACTATGTAGGAAGACCTTATCTCACACAAGCTACTTATTAGGATTCTACAAGGTAGAAAGACCCATTTTCCAGTCATGGCTCTAGGCGCTGCTTGTAATGTAATCTCCTCTAGGGCACACTGTGAGCGAGGTGCTCTGTATGCACTTTAATGCTCCATCAAAGATCCAGGTATGTATCACCTGTCTACCTTACTGTGACTTTCGTCAGCTACATCATGATGCCACTTCAATGAGCAAATGTGAAACAGTGCCTCTCCTTCCAGACTGCTGATACAATGTGACAGCCAGCCTCACAGTGCTCCTGCTACCCTGCTTTCCCCATCAAGATGGACCTTTCCCAAATGGAACAGCCTTGTGCTGGTCACCACAGGGGCTGAGGCATTCATGCAATAGCCATGGTTTGTCCAAAAGACAGCATGAAACAAGGATGCTTAGTGTAAGTCATCTGAGTAGTGACCTCCAAATGCTGGAGGCTATGACAAGCGGCCTCAGGTTCCCACCACCCTAACTGCTCTGCAACCACAGATGGCCACCTGGAACTGCAAACTACAGCATCACAGCTATGAGAAACAAAACTAAGACAGATGCTAACCCAAGCCTCTTGGATTCCCATATTAATATCCTTACTGATACCCAGTAAAGCCATCATTGTGTGCCCTAAAGAAAAATAATACAGGTCAATATTTTCCATATAATTTTTCTTCAAATGTCTTTTCTTCTTTTTCGTCGTCATCGTCATCATCATCATCTTGCAGAAATCCACCTGGCTTTGTCTCCTGGGTGCAGAGATTAAAGATGGATGCCACCACACTCAGCTAACTACCATCTCCTTTAAGTTATAGTCACTTCTTCACATTCATTGTATATATTTCCTCATTTTCCTGTTTATTTGCATGTTTTTCTTCTCTAACCCCTTAATTTTCTATATTTCTCAATGAGGTATGTCAAAATGTGATAGTTTTTTTTTTTTTTTTTTAAATTCTTCTCCACGGACTAAGTCTGATCATTGTCCTTAATTCCCAAAGAATATTTTGTATGTTTTGAAACAATTTAGTATTCAATATTATATATAGGATCCTCAGTTATGGATAGTATTAAATATTCATCAATGATATTTTTAGGGTATGAAAGGATATGCATATAAAAGTTGAGCAATTTTCATGTATTATTTGATTCTCAAAATATTCAATATTAATGTTTGATGAATAAAATGCATTTAAATAATAAAAAAAATCTAAGAAGAAAAAAATTCTTCTCACATACATCCCATCGCAACAGTCTCCCTCTCCCACTCCTCCCAGCCCCCCAGCCTCCCACTCCCCCAGATCCACCCCCTAGTTCCTTTCCTAGGAGAAAAGCAGGCCTCCCAGGGACATTAACCAAACACTGCATACCATAAGACCATCACATCAAGGCTAGTCAATGCAACCTGGTCCCACAAGTAGACCAAAGAGTCAGGAACAGCCTGACTCTTCACCTCCATTACACACACACACACACACACACACACACACCCACACACCATTCCTCCACCACCATCCTTACCCCCTACACATACCCCTCCCATTGTTAGGATTTCCAATAAGAACACCAAGCCACTCAGCTATAACATGTATGAAGAGGTTTCAGATCTTTTCATCTGGAGCTGGAGAGATGGCTTAGTTGGTAAATTTGCTTGCTACCAAGCCTAATGACCTGCGTTTGATTTGTGGGTCTGCATGGTGGGAGGAGAGAACCAACTCTCAAACATCAGTTGTCCTCTGACCTCCACATAGGGGCCAGGACAGGTGAGCTCACACACACAACAGTAAATTAATTAAATTAAATCTTTCTAATCTTTGACAGATTGTGTATTAATTACTCCATCCTTTTGCAATCAGCAGTATCCAATCTCTACAGCCTGGAGCATACTATGGCACTTGACTTATGTCCTCTAGTCTACAGTACCTCTTACATAAACAGTACTGGGTACATGTCCCTAGGTACATTTCTGAGGCTGCTGTTCTATTCAAATGTGGTTTGCAACTCAAAGACTAGTGCAGTAAGGCCCCTTTCAGCCAACCATTTCAATTTTACCTTTAGTGAGTCTTAAACAGAAAGCCCTCTGGGGCAATAATGTTTATTTTACTTATATCCCTTACATAGTAGAGAACTCACAGACAACCCCCAATACACGTTGACTATTCCTTATCCAAAATGTCTGGAATCAGTAGTGTTCCAGATTTTCAAGTTTCACATTGGGAAACAAATTTACTACAATTATACAGACTGAGTAGGCTGTACTCATGCATTTAGGAGTAACCTCGAGTGCACACACATACTCATATACTTGCGCGCACCTATGTAACAAAAATGAATAAGAAAGGAGGCCATGAACTTCAAAAAGAACAAGGAGTATATATGGGGGAGGTTTTGGAGGGAGGAGGGAGACTGGGGAATGATTTAGTTATAATTTAATAAATAATAATAGTAATCACAGCTGGGTATGGCGGTACACACCTTTAATCCCAGCACTCAGAAGCAAGTAGATCTCTGTGAGTTCAATGCCAGCATAATCTGTCTACACAGTGACATCCAGGACAGCCAGGGCTAACAGACAGATCCCGTTTCCAAGCTGCCACCATTCCCAAAAAAGAGAAGAGGTCCTTTAAAAGGTAACCACAAACAGAGCGTGGGGGCTCACACCTGCAATCCTAGGGGACAGAGACTCACTCCCAGCACTTGGGACATTCTGAGTTAGAGGTTAGTCTGTGCTACTATGAATTTCAGGTCATCTAGGCTACAGAAAAAGATTATCTAAAAAGGACAAGAGAGACAGATAATCACTAAAAATCAACCAAAAAGGCAACAACGTTGATAGCTAGAATTAACCGTGAGCTTGGCAGTTAAGGGCAGCAGCTGTTCTTCCAAAAACCTAGTACCTACATGGCAGCAGCTCACAGCCGTCTGCATCCCCAGCTCCAGAGCTTGTGGGCATTGCATGCATGTGATGCACAGACATACATGCAGGCAAAATGCTCACACACAAAGAAGCTAGCCTGGGCTACATTGCAAGACTCCATCAGAAAACCAAAATGACCAAGCATTTAAAGTTTTAAAGATTCTTACTCTAAGTAAGTTAACTGATGTGTACCAAAACAACTGCAGCATAAAACATAAAACAAATCAACAACCCAATACAAAACAAACCAAAAAAACCCCACCTAATTCCTACTGCATAACACAAGATCAAATTGTGTGTGTGTGTGCAGATATATGTACATGGGTGTGTGCATGTATGTGTGTAAATTTTAGTGCTTAATTCCTTTTAAAAAGGAGTTATTTTTGATGTGTGTATGTGCGTGTGTGTGTATGTGTCACCTACATGCAGGTTTTTAAGGCCAGAAGAGGGCATCAGATTCCTGCAGCTGGAGTTAAAGCAGCTGTGAAGCCGAAACTCCTCAAAGCATGAGACACTCTTAATGGATGATCTATCTCTTCAGCCACAACTTTAATATTTTTTCGCTTATTTACTGGGAGCACACTTGCCAGAAACAAGTTAGAGAGAATCTTGTGACAGTTGCATCCCAGGGGACTGAACTCAGGTCCAGGACTGTTGGTATGACCACTGCCTTTACCTGCTGAGCCATCTGACTGGCCCCTCAAATTATATGTTTAATGAGCAACAATAATTAAATCTTCTAAATACCTCTCAGGTATTCTTTGGCTTTTCATGGTTGTTTTAAGTGAAAGCCAAAGTTCGAACTATATATACACATTCAAAATATTTGTCCTGTATATCACAATATACCACACGGTAATATATGAAATACTACAGTATCACTTTGTAAACAACCTGAGTAAGAAAACTTACTGCTAGTTGCAAATATTACTAGTAGGCATTTCTTAACTATTAACCTCTGTTTACTCTCATAATTCAAGGTCACTGACCCAACCTTCTACCACTTAAGGTGAAGAAAAAAGGAGAGCCCCAAACCAGTGTATAAAATGTTATAGACCATGTAACCCTTTCAATATCATTCCTGTTGAATGTAGGGAGACTACCTAGGACCCTGTAACAATCTAAACCAGTATGGACCATCAGATGACTAAAGTAAGCTGGGGCCAGTATACAGTCACTCAAGCCTTACAATGAAGGCAACAGCCTCTAGGTGCCTGAACAAGGAAGCAACATTTGTAATATAACAGATTCCAATTGTCTTTATCAGTTATATATGCTCAAAGCTTTTATCCAATCATCACATCTCTGACAGTGAAGGCAAATTCATAAGCAGAACCGTGCTCCCAAACAGAATTACACTTGTAGTATACAGCCCATCATAAAATCTCCCATGTCATTCTCTGAATTCATGAAATTAGGTGGGGACAGAAAAAATTTCATTTTAAAATGAACAGAAAATATGATTTACAGTATCAACTGTTATTTGCCAAGTGGCAGGATCAAAGGTGCCACCCCAAAGATGACAGAGCCATATAAAAATTTTTTGATTACCACAAAACTGGTCCATATGTTCAAAAATAGATGAGGACCCACACCCCAACAAGTTCCAGGCTATGTCCTGTCACCAACATTTAATGTAGAAGAAATGCCAATGTTGTGCCTCCCCAAAGAAACACAACTCCCTAACTGGTGGACACCATCAGCCAACCCCCACCGAGTGGGTATTTTAAGTATTCTATCAGGAAATCATGATAAGTACTAGCGGATCCTCTCTAGGCCTCAGCAGCAGCCTTAGGTATAAGCAAACTCAGTCCTCTTGATAGTCAGAAAAAAAAAAAAAACCCAACAAAACAAAAATGTTGATGTCATTACAAAGCTACTGATTCTTTGCACTCCTCCGGACAAGTCATTCTTGATCCCCAACGCATTTCCTCCCCCAACTCCCAAATAAAGAGCTCGGCAAACAGAGAACCCTCGGGTACCCCCCTTCTCCTCTACCTCCAGAGGCTGCCGCTTTCTCCACCCTCCGGCTCCGAAGAGCGGGCACCAGAGGTCCCGGGCAATTTCGAGCCCGGGCAGTGCTTGTTTTGCCTGTGCACCGTAGCTCTGTCCAGCTGCTTCCTTTCCCAGTTTACACGAAATGGAGCGCTATAGGGTACCCGGGGACCCAGGAGGGAGCCGGGGTGGCGATGTCGCCGCGGCCGCCGCCTCTGGTATGTCAGGGGCCGGGATTGTATTTCGAAAGATCCGCCATTTTCACCTCGTCATCACCATCACAGCTCAGCAGCTTCCCCCGACAGCCGAGCCCCGGCCACCGCCGCCGCCGCCAGTCACCTCCCCCTTCCTCCTGCTCCCGCCCCGGCCCGCCCTCCCGAGCAACGCACACCCACATATCCGGGGAAACCTCCCGCCCGCCCCGCCAACCTTCAAACGCACAAGGGGGGGGGGGAGGGTTTCTAGCGCTCACTGGCGGGTCGTGCCAGACCCAACATCCCAGTACCAAACACTTGGCACCCGAGAGACCCGCAGGAACGCCACGGGGAGTCGTGATCCCCGCGGGATTCCAAGGCCGGGATGTTGGTTTAGGACCGTGTGGAATCTGACACAAGAACAGTAAGACCCCAAACTTTCATTTCCAGAAACACACTTGAGAGAGATGGTAGACCATGTTTCACGTAGATTTCAGAGTCACTGGAGAGCTTTAATGTCACTCACCAACGTTGGCATTCTACTACACCCACAGAACTACATTGACAGTATGGCTACTTCTATATGCATGCCTGACTTCTTGGACACCCCTTCAATTACAGGCGCTGATCATGCAAGCATCTCTCCCCTTAATTTTTAAGAACAAAGTTCTGAACTGTCTTCCTCTCCGCTTAACTTTGACCATTTTTGCCCATGAACAACATTATGTCAATTTGTCGTTGGTTTAAAATACTCAGGTGCTACTAAATTTAAACTATTGATTCAACTGTATAATCACTCATAGCCATCAACTTCTAACATATAGAAAATACAGCTCTTCACTAGAACCCTTTGCCAACTGACTTTAGGAGCTAAGTTTCCAAATTTAAAACCATCTGCTACTGATACACTTGTTCAATGCAGAGAAAAAAAAAAGCTTGCTTTAGAACAAGATTCCGGAACAACCTATCCACCACCCCTTCCAGATCCTCTCATGGTGTAGTCTAATAAGTACCCAAGAGGGAATAGAAGTAATTAATCATGTAAGGAATTAAAAACATATAAGCGGCAAGGTTTCTTAATAGGACCAGCATCCTCCAAAAATTAGCTGCTTGACTTCAGAAAGCCTTAATAATTGCCAGTTCAAAAGCTTTATTCTTTATCATTCAGTCACACTATAAGCTCTAAAAGACCTAACTGAAACGAGCAAACTGAAGGGCTGTGGACAAGGCTAATCTACTGTCTTAAGCTTACCTAAGAATAAGGAAGAAGCAGAAGCCATTTCATTTCCCTACCTTGTTTGAATGACACCTCCATATAAAAGTCAGCAGGCTCAGGCTTAGTCAAGGGCTGTCTCCCACCCACTCCCGGCGCGTTTCTACGGAGAGCCCGCTAGAGGCTGAGCGTGTAAGGGGTTCCCAGTTTCTCCATCTTTCAACTTTATTCCCCACCAACAGCCGGGTCCACCGGCTCTCGGATGGTTGTTTACCGTTGCTTGGCCAGGCTGAGTCCCAGCCCGCTCCCTTCCCCCGTGCACCGCGGGGACACTATGACATTTGGCTGGTGGGCTTCGCGAGGGAAACGGACACACACCCAGAGGAGTCCATACAAAGGGGCGTAGGAAGAACGCGGCGCCGGGCAGCAGCGAAAGGAGGCGCTGGTACGAAATGACACAGCAGCAAAACAGGTTCCCAGAAGCCCGGGGCCGGCGGCCGCTTCCCGGGCCGCGCCGAGAGCCTGTCAACAGCCGCCGGGCCCTTCCTCCCGAGCGCGGGGCGGGCGGCGCCGGCCCCGCCGACTGACAGCCGCGCTCTCCGGCGCCAGCCGCTCGCGGCCGCGCCCCGACGACCCTCCGCCCGCCGCGGCCCACCGGCCCCGCTGCCCGGGAGCCGGCCGGCCGGCGCTCTCCGCCCGCGCCGCCGCCCGCCCGGAGCGCGGGCCCGGCGCCGGTCCCCGCCGCTCAGCCCGGGTCTCCGGAGCTGACACTCACCCGAGCCGGCGGCGCCGCCGCCTCCTTCTCGCGCCGCGCTCCCCGGGCTCCCAGAAGCCGCGGCGGCGGCGGCGCCTCCGAAACACAGACCCGGGTTTGTTCAAAATCACGCGCCCAGCGCCATTCCACCGCCGCATCCCATAATACGCCGGGCCGCCCCGCCCCGCCCGCGCGCCGCCCCGCCCCCGCCGGCGCCCCGCGCCCCGCCCCTTCCGCGCCCCGCCCCGCCCCCTGGCAACCCGAGTCACGTCGTCATTGCGCAGGGCTGGGGGAGCGCCCTGGGGTTCCACGTGACTCCTCCTGGGGCCTCCGTCTAGGGGAAGGCGGGGAACACCGAGTGGGTTCGTGCCTCTGGCTTTGTGACTAAACCTCGGTCGGTGCGGTTTCCAGCGCGCCTCCGCTTGGTGATGCGCCTGAGTGAAGAGGGAGTCCGCATCCTTTCTCAAATGCTGATAAATCTGTTGGGGTTTAGACGTGAATGTTGCAAGGGACGCCTAAAAGCTCCGGAGAGGTGCACGCGGAGTTAAACTTACCTTGAAAGGGAGTTTTTGATCGTTTGTCTTGCAACACACCTTATACTGGTACAATATGGATTCTTTGCATTCAATCATCTCTTCCTTCATTTCCTGGGATATTTCTACATCCAAGAAATTTAAAAAAAAAAAAAAAAAGGCCTTACAATGCGAAACTACCTGGGGAACCGCACGGAGGAGGCGGGAGATAAGTTAAAGGTATCGCTTTCCAACCAAGTATTCCTGGTTTTGAATTCTGGTGCCTCCACTAGTTCGTCTCTAACCTGTTTCTTTTTCCGTGTGCAAAATAAAAATAACTCCCCAGGATTCAGACAGCTAAATAAAAGCGAGAGGGGTCAAGTGACTACTTGGTCATGGTCTCAAATGTTAGTTCTTTAAGACTATAACCACACTTTAGCAAGCCCGGAGGCATGAAATTAGCTTAGGCTTGGGAATGCAAGCGAGAATGTTGGAGGATATACATGGGTTTTATTGGGAATCAGTATTGTGAGCTCCGTTTATGAGAAACCCTGAAAACTAGCCAGAAATCCTGGTGCAATGACTGGGAGTACTGTGGGGGCATTTCTAGAAGGAAGAAGGCGGAGAGATGGAGGCCCCAAATTTAGATTACCCCCACACCCACACCTCACCCTGGTAGAAAAATTCTGAGTTCCTTCCAACAAGCTGACACAGTTCTGATACCACTACTACACAGTACCTAAGGAATGGAATAAGGGCAAGATTTCCAGGTTTACTGTGGGTTTTTTACAAAGACTAAAATGACTAGTACAATCTTATCAGTGTCAGCAATCTGGTTAAAAACTCACGCCATGACATAGTAGTTAACATATGTGGAGAATGACAATTTTACATTAGTCAATATAGGAACTGTGGTATCTAGTGATGCATTATATAACACTCAACAACTGTCCTGAATATTGTAATTCTTAGAAGGAGCTGGAGAGATGTCTCCATGCTTAGGACCATGTTTAGGACCCGATACTGTCCCTGTAAAGGACCTAAGTTCAGCTCCCAGCACCCACATCAGGTGACTTACAAGGCTGTAACTCCAGTTTCAGGGAATCCAACATCCTCTTCTCGCCTCTGAGGGCACGGACAGATACACAACACAGATATGCACATAACATAAAAATAAAATCTTAAAAATAAATGCAATTCATATAAAATCAAGAATAAAATAAAGCTTTTAGCTGGGCAGGGTGGCCCACCTCCGGTATCCTAGCTTTTTGAAGGCTGCGGCAAGAAGATTGGGAGTTTGAATCCAGCACTCAGCCTGCATCTCTCAGTAAAACACTACCCTTTCGGGTACACACACACAGTTTTCTTCCTTTCCTTGAATCAAGATTCCAGGATGACCAGGGCTACACAGAGAAACTTGTCTCAGAAAAATAATAATAAAATAAAAAACAATAAAAAAGCAGCAATAGAAGCCAGGCATAGTGGCGCATGCCTTTAATCCCAGCACNTGGGAGGCAGAGGCAAGAGGATTTCTGAGTTCGAGGCCAGCCTGGTCTACAGAGTGAGTTCCAGGACAGCCAGGGCTACACAGAGAACCCTGTTTCGAAAAACAAAACAAAACAAACAAAAAATTTAACTGGTGATGTTTCAGGAAGTCTAACCTTGTGTATAATTAATATAAATTTATTATACAAAATGATGGATCATGACCTGGAAGTCGAAGCCAAATAGACACTTTTCCTCCAGTTTGCTTTTGGTTAGTGTTTTATCACAGCAACAGAAAGGATGGTGGTAGATCAGTTGGATTCTCTAATCTAGGAACCCAGGCCTATAGTTGAGTGCCTGTGTTCTGCTTATTTTAATTCTGGGCTCTAAGCTATAGGGCATAGCTACTGTGGGATAAATTGTGGGGACAGAAAAAGATCGAGCGGAAGCCTGATGTCTTTTGACACACTCCCAAACAATTAGCATACTATCACTTCTGCCCAGGTTCCACTGACTGAAGTAAGTCCTGCAGTCGATGTGTAACATTAATGATGTGAAAGAAATACATTCTTGGGGCCAGAAAGATGGCTTGATGGTTGGAAAACTGACTCTTCTTCCAGAGGACCGAGGTTCAATACCCAGCACCCACTTGGTACCTTACAACCATCTGTAACTCCAGGATTGAACACCCTCATACAGACATACATGTAGGCAAAACACCAATGCACATAAAATAAAAATACATTATTTTTAAAAGATTTATTTATTATATAGGTGTTTTGTCTCCATGTACAACTCCACACCAGAAGACCATCAGATCCTATAGAGCTATAGTTAGATGTAGATGGTTGTGAGACACCATGCGGGTGCTGGGAATTGAACTCAGGACCTTTGGAAGAGCAGCCAGTGTTCTTAACCTTCAAGTCATCCCTTCAGTCCTTAGATAAATTATATTAAAAATGCATTCTTAAATGGCAAATTTGAGTACAGAGAGAAATGGGATTTGCCACTGCTATAAAACATAAGTGTAGAGACTGCCCCCTCCCTTGCACACATATCTGCACTGCTACGCATGGTTGGAGAAGATTGATACACATTAGCATCTTAGACTCTCATAATGATACCTCTTCTTGGCCATAAAAGTGACTCCTAAGACTCATGTCAATAGCTGTGCACACAGAGGATTGATCCCTCATCCAATCAAACCGCTCATCTTATTTAAATAAATAAATCTGGAGCTGACATTATTGCCCTGGGAACTCAAAAAGTTGCCCGCCTCCCAAAGCTATCTGCTGCCCAATTGTAGTTCAGTATTGATATTCACTAGACTGCTTCCAACTGTAGGTCACAGTTCAAGCAAAAGCACATGGTTCGTGACTCTCTGCGTGCTGTGTAAAGTCCATAGGACAAAGTATTCTTTTCTTATTTTTCAATGCTAGCTTTCCTAGACTAATACTGAAGAGAAATGACATCTTCAAAGGCACATCTGGGCACCGCAGCACGCATTTCAGTCACTGCACGCTGCCTGGGAGGGAGAGACAGGAGGATCAAGAGTTTGGGGTCAGCCTGACTCAGAAAACAAAGTAAAACAAACATAGAAAACAGAGACATCTGCTAGTTCTTGTTCTTCATGAAACTATCCTGAAGGGTTTGTCTTCGTTCTTGAGGATTTATGGCCGGTACCCAGGTACACATAAAGCACACACAAATCACACGGGTCGGCCACAGAGCCAAGGACTTCCTTCTGTGAACCTCTTCTCTGTAACAAGTTAAGCATGTCCTCAGATGACGTGTCTTCCTGAGTCACTGGTCACACTTGCCCATGTCTTTCTTCTTGAACCATCCCCTAATAAAAGAGCCTCCCCAAGGACAGGCGTTGGCACATGAAAGCTTATAAGCCAAATCCAACACATGACTTTCCTCTCATGTAGTCGTTTTTTTGTTTGTTTGTTTGTTTGATTTTTGTTTTTGTTTGTTTGTTTTTGGTGGGGGTTGTTTTTGTTTTAAATCTTCACGAATGTGCCCATTCACATGTTTTTATCTGGTGAACCATCTCACCAGCTCCAAAATTACATTAAATGTTATTTTTATTACTTTTAATTACATGCATGTGTGCATCTATGTGTGGATATATGCACAAGTTTAGGTGCCCAAGAAAGCCAAAGGTATCAGATCTCCCTGGTCCTGGAGGTACAGACAGACAGGTGTAAGCCTGGCCTGGAACCAGGGAAGCTGGGAATGGAACTTAGGTCCACAGTGGGAGCGGTACTCGCTTGTAACTGCAGAGGCTGGGAATGGAACTTAGGTCCACAGTGGGAGTGGTACTCACTTGTAACTTCAGAGGCTGGGAATGGAACTTAGGTCCACAGTGGGAGTGGTACTCACTCTGTAGACCAGGCTGGCCTCGAACTCAGAAATCTGCCTGCCTCTGCCTCCCGAGTGCTGGGATTAAAGGCGTGTGCCACCACGCCCAGCCTTAAATCCTCCTTAATGGGTTGAGCTATGGAAAGGATATTTAGGGGAGGGGCATGGTCTTAATATGTGGCTGGCCTGGAAGTCTCTATGCAGATCAGGCTGGTCTTGAACTCACAAAGATCTACCTGCCTCTGCCTCCCTAGTACTGGGATTCACACCAGCTTGGAGAAGAATATCATAAAACACAAAACAAGACATGTGTAAGGTGGAAATTATGATGAAGAATACAAGTCACTAGGAAATCAAGCCCTGGTTATCTGGGAAAAGGGAAGAGAAAACAAAAAGGTGATAATTAAGGTGATAATTAAACAAATGCTTTTAGAAAATGCCCCTCCCTCAAATACAGACTCGCATCTACCAGTGTTCCCAGCAGGATGTGTTGGAAAAGATGTGCCTAAGCATGCCCTAGGTTAGTCTTTGTAAAGAGAAGAGCTTTAAATTGTTAGGAAGAAGTACCTTCTAAGAAGTTAGAAGAGGGAGGGGCTGATGAGAGACAGGTTATCTCTGGTGCTGTGTGGCTTTAAGGTCTCACTAGAACCCCTGGAAGCTCCCCAGGACAAAGATGTCAGCTCAGCCCAGATTGCACTACAGAGTCAGGTGACAGAGACCTGTGAACATGCAAACCTACACAAACATGCTTCTCATGGACTTCCTGTTAGGGCTCATTGGGAGTGAATGCTAAAATAGGAGAGACAACTGTCATGGCCCTTGACAAAAGCTAGACTCATCTGAAAAGAGGAAGCCTCTACCAAGAAAATGCCTCCATAAAATCCAGCTATAGGGCATTTTCTTAATTAGTGCTTGATGGGGGGGGCACAGGCTGGAGTTACCACAGAGAAAGGAGCTTCAGGTGGGGAAGTGCCTCCATGAGATCCAGTTGTAAGGCATTTTCTCAATTAGTGATCAAGGGTGGGAGATCCCCTTGTGGGTGGTGCCATTCCTGGGCTGGTAGTCTTGAGTTCTATAAGAGAGCAGGCTGAGTAAGCCTGGGGAAGCAAGCCAGTAAGGAACATCTCTCCATGGCCTCTGCATCAGCTCCTGCTTCCTGCCCTGTGTGAGTTCCTGACTTCCATTGGTGATGAACAGCAATGTGAATGTGTAAGCTGAATAAACCCTTTCCTCCCCAACTTGCTTCTTGGTCATGATGTTTGTGCAGGAATAGATACCCTGATTAAGACACTCCTGAAACTTACAAGATTCACAAGGCCCCTCTCCAAGATTGTATACAGTAACTGTTGCTGGTGAAAGGAGAACATTGAGCCAGCTGTGCTGCATCTGGGTTGTGCAGGGGCAGATGCAGCCTTTTTGAGTTGTCTCCGGCACTGTTATGAACTTTAGATAATGCAGCTGCCTTTCCTGTCCATATTTCTGCAACTAATCCTGCACCCATCCTCCTATAAGTAGCCCTAATACATTTGTTGGTGCATTGAGCTCATGTTGGGTGGAGTCTTTCTTTGGTCTGTCAGTGGCACTCTATTGTATGAATAGAAGTCTTTTAATCTCTTCAGGAAAAACCACATGGCATCCTGTCTCCATAAATGAATGGATGAATGGATGGATGGATGGATGAATCAATGAATAAAAATAAAGGTGGAAAGAAAGTAGTTTCAAAAACCAGAACCAGACAGTGAGAGAACAGATTCCCCAGGGTTGCCTCTGACCTCCACGTGCATGCATGGTACATGTGACTTCTTTTTGCTAATAAACAAACACAGGTCTCATCAAGGTAGGGATGCAGGGAAGTCAGGAATCTAAGGTAGGTAATTTACTTCGAATATGCAAGGTAGTCTATACAATAACAATGTAACAGACTTAAAACCCAACTGTTACAGATAGCTGAAAAGAAGGAGGATACAAAGAAAATGCTGGCTGAAATTAAATCAAAATATCTGTTTAGTGTGATGAAACCAAGGAACTGGATCAGTCAGAGCAGGCAGTAGTCAGCTGGTTCTGGAAGTTCCCAGGGGGTGGGGGTCAGGTGTACTGAAGAGAAATAACATTCTCAAAGAATTTTCCTTTCTTTAGTTGTAATGAAGGCAGAGCAGGGGAACTGGGGAGATGGCTCAGCAGGCAGAACCTCCTGCAAACAACCAGAGCTTGATCCCAGGTCTGAAGGCTCACAGCCTCCTGTAACTCCAGCAGCTCTGAGGCCTCCTTCTAGCTTCCAATGGCATGCATGCAGACACACACATATCACACACACACCCTGCACACACACCCCCCACACACACTCCACCACCACCACTGTGGGAAGCAGGTGAGGCCAAGCCCCTGTTTGTGATCCCTGTTTACCAAGAACCTGAGCCTGCGCACTTGTAAGATCCTGTGCTGCCCGCCTGATGAGTCACTGGCCTATCACCGTGCAAGCGTACCCTGCCTGCATGCACAGCTCGTGTTCAGAGCATGCTGAATGCTGATTGGATCCAGGAGAGGGGGGAGGGATAAGAGGCAGAGGACTGATGAAAAACAAGAACAGGATGAGCCCAAGATAAAGATGAAAGTTGTTGGAGAAACCTTCCTTGGCGTTCGTGTTGTCCCCTCCCCCCCCCCCCCCCCCCCCCCCCCTCCCTCTCTCTCCCTCTCTCTCTCTCTCTCTCTCTCTCTCTCTCTCTCTCTCTCTCTCCCCCCGTCTCTGCTGGTCGGAGTGCGGGGTTGTGGCATCTGGTGGCCCGTACGGGGAAGAGAAGAAGAAGAGGCCAAGAAGGAAGAAGAAAAGAAAGCAAAAGCAGAAGCCAGGAGGAAGGAACAGGAAGCCAAAGAAAAGCAAAGACAAGCTGAATTAGAAGCTGTTCGGTTGGCTAAGGAGAAAAAAGATAAAGAAGTTAGAAAAAGAAAAGGCAGAAACTTCGGAACTCGTGCAAGAGGTGGAACGAGAAAAAGGAGCTATGGGGGGAGTTCCATGATAAGTAAGAATTAATCTAGTGCTAGGAAGAGGCTCCCCAGTAGAGGGACGAAGTTAGGCTCCCGGTATAGGGATATAGTTAGGCTCCCGGTATAGGGATGGAGTCAGGAAAATTTAGCCTCCAGAAGGGATGGATAAATTTTTGGAAACAATAATTAAAAGAATTACAGGAGCAAAATTTACTGATAATATGGTGGAACCTCTAAAGCTAACTTTGAGGTTAGATAAGTAACAAACTTTAACAATCTTGAAAGGCAATTCGGATTTGCATTCCCCTAGATAATTGACCATGAAGGCTCAAGAATGTATNAAAAAGGTAGAACAAAGTCTTGCTAAAGCTCAGATGGATCGTATAGATCTTTCTTTGCCTGTCTTATTCTGTGTTATTGCCACAGAGTTTTCCCCCACAGGAGTCCTGTGGCAGAAAGGGTCCTTAGGTTGGGTGTATTTACATCATTCACCTGCAAAGGTATTATCTTGGTACCCTGAAAGTGTTGCACAATTGATTTTAAAAGGCATTAAAATGAGCCTGGAGCCTTTGGATAACAACCTGACATGATAATCTCGCCCTACCCACCTAGGCAGTTGGAGGTGTTGGCAGCCACAAATGATGAGTGGGCAATTCTATGCACCAGTATGACTGGCATATTTGATAATCACTATCCCTCTCACCCATGGATACAATCTGTAATTCACAATCCAATGATTTTTCCAAAAATAACTAGAATTGAACCCATTGCTGGTGCGGTAAATGTGTTTACAGATGGATCGAAAGGAGGGGTAGGAGTGGTCTATGTGGAAGGAGATGCCCCACGACTTCATCTGTTCCCTTCTCAATCTGCACAAGCAATAGAATTACAAGTGTTCCTAGAAATTGAAGAGGCCTTTAATTTGATTTCAGATAGTCAGTATGTGGTCCAAGCAGTTCAACAATTGGAAAATGTAGGGTTAATTAAGGCAACATCCACTGTTTTTGACCTTTTGTCATCCTTACTAAAATGTAGAAAAAA
>NC_034602.1:88929749-88932201 GCF_900095145.1 Mus pahari
CCACACCAATGATGGGTAAGGATGTAACATGGTTGAGGGCAACCTAAGACAGATGCGATCCCAGAGCCAAGTTAATTAAACAAAAAGGGGGATATGTGGGAAGCGGGTGTGGCCAAGCCCAGTGATCCCTGTTTACCAAGAACCTGAGCCTGCACACTTGTAAGATCCTGTGCTGTCCCGTCTGATGAGTCACTGGGCTATCACCGCGCGCACCCTGCCTGCATGCACAGCTCGTGTTCAGAGCATGCTGAATGCTGATTGGATCCAGGAGATGGGGGAGGGATAAGAGGCAGAGGACTGATGAAAAGCAAAAACAGGATGAGCCCGAGATAAAGACGAACATTTTTGGAGAAACTGTCCTTGGCATTTGTGTCTTTCCCCCCGCCCCCCGTCTCTGCTGGTTGGAATGTGGGGTTGCGGCACACCACCACCACCACCACCACCACACACACACACACACACACACACACACACACACTAGCAAAGATAAATCTTTAAAAAATAAGGTGTAGCAGGGATTAGAGTTTCTAGAAGGAAGGAAATAACCGAAAGTGTTCTTGTTGAAAATTAGAGAATGTTTACTAGTGAGTGTTAAAAAAACAGGGTAGTAATCACCAACTACGTTTAAATAAGAGATAGTAGAGTTGTTCGCATTTTACTTAGTTTGTGCTTGTGTACCCATGGAAGGCAAAGGACAACTTGCAGGGGTACATTATCTCCTTCCACCTTGGGACCAGAGACTGAACTCAGATTGTTAGGCTGGGGTGCATATGCCTTTACCTGATGAAGCATATTCCCAGCCTAGCTAACATTTTTTTAAACAGCTTTAATGATATCAGAATTGATAAGAAAATGATATGGGACTGGAACAACATGGTAAGATTTACATGAGAGGCAGGACTCAGAAAATAACTTAAAGTGTCAGGTCTGGAGAGACGGTTCAGTGATTTAAGAGTACTGGTGGACTGGAGAGATAGCTCAGTAGTTAAGAGCACTGACTGCTCTTCCAGAGGTCATGAGTTCAATTCCCAGCAACCACATGGTGGCTCACAACCATCCACAATGAGATCTGATGCCCTCTTCTGGTGTGTCTGAAGATAGCTATAGGGTACTTACATACATAAAATAAATAAATCTTTAAAAAAAAAGAATAATCATGGGAAATTCTGAGTTCCCTAATATACTTGTTAACTTGGATTCTGGGTACAGAAATTAGAAGACACAGATGTAGGGATGGAGAGCCCTGAGTTCAATTTCCAGCAAGCTAAAATACCCATTTTCTAGTTCTGTCCCATGAAAATGTCAAAGTTACTGATACAATAGCAAGAGCCCTCCTAGCACTGGGACTGCCATCTATGCTGACCATCAGTCCCCTAAAGGAACACGGGCGTCTGGGGAGCTGACTGAGCCAGTCCAGAATAGAAAGCGCAGGATGACACTAAAACATAGGGTCTCAGAGCAGCGCCCAAACAGGAGGGAGTGAGCACAAATGGCGAGGAAGACAACGACACACACCTGGGATCATGCAAAAGACAACAACACACACACACACAATTGCACTTAATCAATCACGTAATCACACTCATTTCTTCTCTAGTGAGGCATGTTTGGGTTGGGCAAGGGAATGTACAACAGGAATGTACGCCAGGAAGCAGGTTTCAGGATGACTTCCTCCTCACATCTGTAGGGAAGTGCGCAGAGGCTGACACCTGTCGAGTTGGTTGTCATAGGGGCAGATTCCTGGCATTACTGGAGCAGAGTTCAGTGAACGGAAGTCATATACCAAAGGTGTTAAGATCTGCTAGATGTTTCTCAACATGCCAATTTTCTTTCAGTCATGACTTCTAATTGTGTGTATATGTGTGTGGCTATTTACAGGAGAAGGTGAAGTGTCCACAGAGGTCAGAAGAGGGAATCCATTTCCCTGGAGCTGGAGTTACAGGGAGATGTCAGCTGCCTGATGTGGGTGCTGGGAACGGAACCCAGGTCCTCTGAGTAAGTGCTCTTAACCACTGAGTCATCTCTCCAGCCCCCAAACCCTTTCTGTGCTTCTCGCAAGCCAATGGAGATGTACCTCGCTCAGTAGCTCACTCCTTTGAACTGAGGCAGAGTCTCCTGGACAGCAAGCCTTGCTTTTCTCTATCAATGATATAAAATCTGGAAATACAGCTTTTTAGACACGAGCCATGAGGAGTAAGTGTCCAGCAGCTTCCTCCCCTGTGTCCTGCTTGCCTTTCCCTGGGATGAACCCAGGGCTTCGCACCACCTAGCTTAGCTCTGTATCCCAGACTGGTAAGTCCTTTTCATGTGAAAATGTTTAGTAAAATTGGTCTGAGGACAACCAGGAAATCGGGAAAACCTTCCTTTCCAGATATGGGTGTTCCTCCAGGAAAAAAATCCTTGACTGTGTGGCTATGTTTTGTTTTTTGTTTTTTGTTTTTGTTTGTTTTTT
>NC_034602.1:88934391-88949913 GCF_900095145.1 Mus pahari
AGAGAGAGAGAGAGAGAGAGAGAGAGAGAGAGAGAGAGAGAGATTTGTCTGGAAATGGCCAAAATGCATCTTCAGAATCTGGGTTCGTTTAATACTGGATATCCCTACTTCACCACTTGTGACCCTAGTGACACCACAGTGGTGTGTTTGAGGCACACCTGTGGAGAGGTCTGTGCCACGTCTTCCCAAGCCTTCAAAATCACCCCCCTGTGTTTGTTTTCCTAAAAACTAGCCTGGGGATGCCATCACCAAGGTAAACAGTGACTGGTCAGGTCTGAAAAATATTCATAGGCCTGGGCTGACATCACACCTTCTCAACCCTCTCACAGGCCTGGACTGACATCACACCTTCTCAACCCTCTCACAGACCTGGACTGATGACACACCTTCATCATCAAAAACCTCAAGGAACAACCAACAGATAGAAATAAACAAAACATTCAACAGACTGGAACTGTCACTTTTGACAAGACTGTCAGCATTGTTTGACAGATGTGCTTTCTATCCTTAG
This sequence comes from Mus pahari, assembly GCF_900095145.1. Taxonomy (NCBI): domain Eukaryota; kingdom Metazoa; phylum Chordata; class Mammalia; order Rodentia; family Muridae; genus Mus; species Mus pahari. Next base: position 88,934,903 of record NC_034602.1, read on the forward strand.
TCAGAGAACTCCCTGAGAGCAACAAATTCCAGAGACTGCCAAATCTGTGGGCTATAATGCTGATATTTGCCATTCTTTGTTATTATAAAAGAGATCCGTAACGGTACAACAGAACATCCAGGTGGTGAACTACAAAGGCAAACGTTTAAAGAAAGAAAGTTCAGGGGCCAGGAAAGATGGCTCAGTGGTTAAAAGCACTCCAGAGGTCCTGTGTTCAATTCCCAGCAAACCACATGGTGGTTCACAACCATCTGTAATGGGATCTGATGTCCTCTTCTGGCATGCAGGTACACATGCAGATGATATAAATAAAATAATTTTTTAAGAGAAAGGAAGGATGATGAGGGAGGGCAAGAGAGGAAGAATGTGAATAAGTTGCCTATGGAAGGAACCATCTAGGGCAGGTTTAACAAATACTTCTAGAAAGATCATTGGGGCATCAGGAACAAACACTTTGAGCTTTCTGAGTATTCAAAGAAATGATAGTAAAAACAAAGACAGAAAAGCCTTTGATTGTTCAAGTCTTAGTGGACTCCAAAGAAAGAATACACTCACCAGCCACTTAGTTACAGTAATTTTTAAAAAAAACTTGGAAAACACCACACAAGACAGGACTACTTAAGCAGTCTTTAATGAAAGCTGCGCATGAGATGTCTCTACTCCTGCATCTTTTCGATTGTTTCTTCCTTGTATTTGCCCTTCCCCTTTCCTACTTGTCGAGACTTGGCTTTCCTCTCCAGGATCTTCTTGTGGTCCTTGTCCAGCTTTAGCCTGGTGATGCTCACCTTGCTGCCCACATGGACAGTTGTGCCATTAGCCTTCTCTCGCTGGACTCGCTCAGTGTAGATGACATATTTCTTCCTGTACACTTGGACCACCTTTCCAATCTGCTGGCCTTTGTTGTGTTCTCGAACAACCCGAACTTCATCATTCTTCTGAATGGGCATAGTCCGAACATTATACTTCTGTCTCAGCTCTTTGGAAAGAGGGGAAGACATGATCTTCCTCTGAATGTGAGAAGGCGCATTGAAATGCCCTTTGCAGTTCTTGCTTCGGTCAGAAGTCACCAAGAGATTGAACTTCATTTTGGCGGCTGCAATCCACCGATGGCTGCAAAAGGAAAGAGCGTTACAGTAACTCTTTCCTCCTCCTCCTCCTCCTCCTCCTCCTCCTCCTCCTCCTTTCTCTTCTTTTTTTTTTAAATGGTATTTTCGAGACAGGATTTCTCTGTGTAGCCCTGGCTGTCCTGGAACTCTGTAGACCAGGCTGGCCTTGAACTCAGAAATCCACTTGCCTCTGATTCTCAAGTGCTGGGATTAAAGGCGTGCGCCACTACTGCCCCACACAATAACTCTTAATTTCATCCAACACTGTATGCGTCCACTACACCGCACACACTTGACCCCAGTGAGATGTGTCCTGTTTGCGATACACAAGTGTCGAGGTTTGTGCCACAACTCCCTGATTCTACTTTCAGAGATTTCGATTTCCTGTAGTTAATTACAGTCTGAAAATGTTACGTGGAAATTTTCAGAAACAGAGGATCGCTAAGTTTTAAGCTGGGTTCTGTAACGATGGCTGACGAATTCTCTAGCCCTTCTCAGCACTGTTTAGGGTCTGAACCACCCCCCTTTGCCCAGTGACACGGCCATGTGTCTGCTGCTCTTCTGGAAGTCTCTTGGGAGCTTGCCCAATGGTCAGATCTGCTATCCCCGTCCTAGGCTTCAGGCGATCTTTGTTGTACTTAGTCATACACAGAGTGCAAAGGGCAGCCACATTGCCCATCCTGATACGCCGAAGAGGAGTTGGTTACGTGAAAAGTAAGGTCCCAAGAAGGAACAAAAAAATCAATCCCATGGAGGTTGCTAAGCTCCATGTAAATCAGAAACCTTGAGAGTGTTGCTGTGGTTGTTCTTTTATACCAGTGTGTGAATGTGCACTTCTCCGTGCATGCGCACACAGAGGCCGGCAGCTTTCCTACAACTGTCTCCACCCTATTTTCATGAAACTGGAAGTTTGCCCTTTCAGGTAGACTGGTTGGCCATTGAGCCCTCAGAACTTACTTGTCATTTATATGTGTGCTAGGCATTCAAACTCCTCCTTCTCTTTACGCACTGAACTATCTCCCCTACCCTGCATGCTATATTTTAACAATTGCTTTTGAAAGATTTAGTATTTTTATTTCATGTGTATGTGTGTTTGCTTGTGTGCATTGCTGTGTGTGTGCACTCCTTCTGTGGGGGAGCCCCAGCAGGATGGTATCGAATTTCTTGGTGGTCCTAAGAGTTATAGGAAGTTGTGAGACACCTCTCCCTCTCTCCCTCTCTCTCTCTCGGTTTGTTTTTGTTTTTTGGTTTTTTTTTAAATGTTGGGGGTTTTTTTAAAGATTTATTTATTTATTATATATTTAAGTACACTGTAGCTGTCTTCAGACACCCCAGAAGAGGGTGTCAGATCTTGTTACAGATGGTTGTGAGCCACCATGTGGTTGCTGGGATTTGAACTCCGGACCTTCGGAAGAGCAGTCGGGTGCTCTTACCCACTGAGCCATCTCACCAGCCCTCGGTTTGGTTTTTTGAGACAGGGTTTCTTCGTATAGCCCTGGCTGTCCTGGAACTCACTTTGTAGACCAGGCTAGCCTCAAACTCAGAAATCCACCTGCCTCTGACTCCTGAATACTGGGATTAAAGGCGTGCACCACCATGCACTGCTGAAGCAGCAAGTGCTCTTAACCACCAAGCCATCTCCCCAGTCCCTCAAGAGGTTTTGTGTTGTTTTGTTTTTGAACATCCTGAATTTTGAGCTGATGTAAAGGTGTCAAATAAATCACAGGAGCCCATTGCTTCAGACCAAGCTCCCACTCCTGCCCTGAAAGACCAGACTATAATTGTAAACGGGTATGACTCACAGTAACATATACCATCAAGCTATTTATTTCACCTTCAGAGAAGCCAAGATGAAAGAGGCTTTTTTCCAAAGCAGCAGTTTCAGTGAGCAGCACACGGATGAAGTTCCTTTGTTGCTTCATACTTTCAAAACCAACTAAACAAACAAACAAAAAACCAAGATGGAACAGAACCCCTAAACAGCAACAACAAAAAAAACCAAAACCACAAAAACAAAAAAAAAGCCCAAGACAAAACAAAACCCTAAATTAACCTAAAGCAACCTAAAGTAACCAAATTAGTTTTCGGTCCTATCTGACAAAGAAAAGAAATGAAACAGACAAACCATCTTTCCTTTCCTTTTGACAACAGGATCTCTACCTGTGTCCCTGACTGGTATGGACTTCCAGATGGTCCAGGATGCATAGTTCAAGATGGTCTTTGTGATGGTTTGTCTATGCTCAGACCAGAGAATGGCACGATTAGAAGGTGTAGCCTTGTTGGAGTGGGTGTGTCACTGTGGGTGTGGGCTTTAAGACCCTCATCCTAGCTGCCTGGAAGCCAGTCTTCTCCCAGTGTCCTTCAGATGAAGATGTAGAACTCTCAGCTCCTCCTGCATCATGCCTGCCTGGACGCTGCCATGCTCCCGCCTTGGTGATAATGGACTGAACCTCTGAACCTGTAAGCCAGCCCCAATTAAATGTTCTTTATAAGAGTTGTCTTGGTCATGGTATCTGTTCACAGCAGTAAAACCCTAAGACAGTCTTAGACTCCCATGGGTCCCCTTGCCCCAACCACCTAAGTTCTGAAACCACAGGCATGAGCTACTGTGTCCCATTCCTGATTTTCTGCCTATATAATTTTGTCCCCCCTCCTGGAACATTTACTTTATTTTGAGAAGCATCTGATTCTAAAATAAAAAGTATATCCAACTGAAGATCTTTACATTGTTGTGATTTTATTTTTGGCAACACTGAATAGGAAGCTGAACTTTCTTCCTCAGGGAAGGCAGCTAATCTACCTTCCCTGAGGGTACACGGATATTTAGGTGGCCAAATGGATGGGTTTTGGTAGAAACTACTTGTTCCCTTCATCCCTCATTCCCTGCATCCATCTTGTTCCCCTGCCTCTTATTCGTCTTCCTCACTCTTGGACTAGGAATTTAGTCCAGGACCTCTACAGAATAGGCAAATGAGGTGCAATGTGTACCCCGGCCTTTAATTTTTTTTTTTTACTTATTTATTTATATGAGTATACTGTAGCTGTCTTCAGACACTCGAGAAGAGGGCTTGGATCCCATTACAGATGGTTGTGAGCCACCATGTGGTTACTGGGAACTGAACTTAGGACCTCTGGAAGAGCATTCGGTGCTCTTAACCACTGAGCCATCTCTCCAGCACTTCTTACCCCCCCCCCAGCTTTTTATACTTTCTATTTTCACACAGGTCCCACTAAGTTGTCTAGGCAGGCCTTGAGAGGCCTATGCCAACAAGCTTTGTGGACACAACAGCTGCCCAACTGGAAAGTGGGCTTCCAGGCTCACCAGTGTTAGGCATTCTTGCCAAAAGAACATGATTTGAAGGGTGTGGATAACCTCTACTTTACTTTGTTTGCCTTGCTCATGTCCAAAGAGAGAACATGCCATTTGTTACATGCCAAGATGGCAAAATGCTTCAAGTTTAGTATTTGTTATAGGTAAGTCTGCAAGAAATTGCAATCTTAAATTATCTGACTGGAGGGCAAAATACTAGAATTCTCCTGTTAAGTATGATTTGGGAATATCTGTCAAAAATTTGTATGCATCTTGGGGAATGTATTATACTTGCACACATCTTAAACCATGCACATATAAGCTCATTCACTGCACCATTGGCTACTCTATTTAAAAAAGTTCTTCATATGTCCTGTATGTTATAGCATACCATCACTACTTTAAAAATAATGATAAAAAGGGTCTTGTCTTATATGACTAGGTTACCAGAAAAAAAGCAAAAACTCTGAAGGAGAACAATAGGCATGTTACTTTCTGTGAAAGGAAGAGAATACAACGACCTTACATTTATCAGATTGTATTTTTGGAAGACGTTTTGTAAGAAAACATGAATAAGAAATGTAATGGCATGTAAATGCAGGATGACCAAATACCTTGTCACTTGAGTAACAGATTCTCAATCGAAGGGCAGTATTACTAATTACTTCAGCATTGTCTAAACAAAGTGGTATGTTAGACCAATACTTTAAAAAGATACAGGGCATATCAGGGAAAGGGAATACACATATATCGTCTATTTGTGTATGTGTGTTTGCACATTAATCTATACTACATCTTAGAATTTTGAGGGACAGGATCTCTAGTAATCCCAGCTGGCTTCCAAGCCGATAGGTCCAGGGGTATAGACTTGAACTCCTGATTCCCTAGCCTCCACTTCTGGAGTGTTAGTATTACGGTGACCACCATCAAGCCTAGCTATTTATTTGTTTATGAGGGGAATATGCCAAAAGCATCCACTATTATCATAAACTGTGCAGTTCAGTTTCCTCACAAGTGGAGAAACACAGACACCGGCACACCTAGATGCTAGTGACTCATCGTGGGAGGGGCATATTCTTGATCGTGGTATATTCCCTCCCAGGTAAAGGATCTGAAGAATCAGCCTGTCTCCATTTCAAACTTAAAAGCCATCTTATAGTAAAGACAGATTAGGTTCCTTTCTGTTTATCACTAAACCTCTGTTCCAGACAAGCTAGGTTCTTTCTTGTTTATGATTAAACCTTTGTTTGTCAGGCATTGGGCTATTCTCCACCTGTAACTTTAACTACAAAATGTCCTGCACTGCCTGTTTAAGAAGTGGTTTATAGCCACCTTGGAGCCTTACCTGCTGCATAGGTTCCGCGACCACCTATGAATACCTTGTTATGGCTACCTGTTGTGATTACCTTGTTTTGCTCCCCGCCTAGTTTGCCCGCCAAATCCTTCATTCGGAACCCCTTACCCCTGAGCTATAAACGCCTCGTCTTCCTTGCATCCATGGCTGACCTATCCAACTCCACCTTAGGGGAAGGCAGTTCGTGTACACGAATAAAAAAGCTTGTTTTCGTAGATTGATTGCTGTAATTTGGCCATGATGGTTTGGGTCGGTTGTATTTTTCCTCTTATCTTTGGAATTGACATTCCGTGTGTGTGTTGGTTGGTTTTTGTTTTGTTTTTCTTCAGTGTTTCTGCAGTGCATTGGAAATAAATCTTTACATAGGTAGTTTAAGTGATGCCTTAAGGAACGGAGCGGAGAACGATAATAATCAGACCCGGAACTTAGGGAAAAGGATGTCCTTTGACTTGCCGGGCCCTTACTGAAGTTGCACAAAGTACACGCCTTCAAGTTTCTTCAGCCAATCCCGGGTCGGAGCGTGAGAGCCGGCGTCTCTCGGGAGACCTGGGCGGTCCTCAAACCGGAGGAGAGGAGTCTCGTGTCACTCAACCCGGAGGGGCGGAGCTAATTCCGGCTCCCCGATCCGGCGCTCTGGCCCACAGAGACGCTACTCTATGGCACCCCGCGTCCCCTCTGGCCGCCTCCTGGAGGACCACGCTCGGTTTCTTCTTGGCAGCGAGAGGTCCCGCAGCCGTGGCTGAGCTGGAGGAAAGATGGCGGCTGCCGTGCGACAGGATTTGGCCCAGCTCATGAATTCAAGCGGCTCCCATAAAGATCTGGCGGGCAAGTGAGTATTTTTCTTAGGAGTAGAGAGGTCGGAAGGAAGCCGCAAATTTACCTTCCCAGAGGCGACGGGCGCTCCGGGCTGGGAGGCTCGAGCTAGGCCTGACTCAGGGGGGCGGGCCTGGAGTCGGCTGTGGCGGTAACTGCTGGGAGCAGCCGAAAGCTGGAGGGACCGAGTGCTGGGGTCCCGACCGTCCCACGACCCGGGGTGGCTGCCAGCTTCTTAAGTCCTTGATAACGCCCTCTGCGGGTTCTTTTGGCTTCTGGCAGCGGGGTAAGACAGATGACGGCTCGCCCGGCGGTGGGCGCCTTCGGCGAGCCCGACACACCGAGTTTGACTTCGGTTCGCCGCCGCCCCCGCCCTCGCCGTGTTGGAGGTAAATTTACATTCTGGACTTTGATGCGGAGCTTTAGTTGGAAGAGATGGCTTTCCAGGATTGACAGGGGAAGAGCAGGTATGGATGCTGCTGTCCTGTGGTCCAGAACTTCTCTCTCAGTTCTTAGCGTGTGTGGGTCCTTATGTTCTGGATACTCGCAGTCTGTCGCCAACTCTGGGGAAGAGAACACAGGCAGGATGTCCTCGGGCTCACGATGCCTGGAACAGTGATATTTCCAGGGCCTGCTTAGGAATTTTGTCGAAACCTTAGGGTGCTTAGATCCACGCCAGGTCAAAAATTGAGACATGTTTCAGGCCCCTCAAGCAGTTGTTGAACAGCTTTAGTCTTCTTTGTGTAGATTGCCACAGTTTTGCCTTCTAATGAAAGTATGTTATGCCTTCAATTGGCCCTAACATTTACACCTCACGGCTGAGGGCCCGTTGATCTAATTAATGAAATACTCTTGCTCAAACCTGCACATTGAAATGGTGCGTGTGTTGTGTGGCCGCTGTGCTTGGCTTTTCTCTGTAGAAAGTACAGTCTACTTTATTAGTGGGGAATTTAGTTGTATATCCTGGGCTTAACTACATCATTCTTAATTTTTCTGCTTTAAAAAATGAAAGGGTAATCGTGAGACTTAGTTTTATCTGATTTCAAAATGAGCATGTGTCTATGTACTAATTATACTTCAGTAACTGAGCACGGTCCCTGGTGTATGGAAAATGTCATAATGTTATTAAGCGGTCAGTAAGTACATATGACTCATTCCAGGGGTTGGAAATAGTTGACTTATTTCTTCTTTGGTTGTTTTTCCATGTATTAATACTTTTATAGATTTGGATAGAAGTAAAACTAACTTATGTATTCCCTTATTTTCCTTTGATTTTTTTTTTCTCTTTATTACAGAAAATGTAAGTTCATTAGTTATCAGCTAAGATACAGGTTGTTAGAACTTGAAAATCTTCTGGGACTTCATTACTATTTACCTCTTTAGCTCTGAATTAGAGATGAACAGTAGCATGTCTCCAATAGGGCGTTTCTTTTGCCTATTGTAGCTAAATAAACACACAATTTAGTAACATAAAGGTGACCCACCCCCGGGATTCTGTGTGTTGCCTGGCCTGTTTTCTTGATCTTACCTGGCTCAGTTATGCAGATTAATTTGGCTAGCAGTTGCATTAGGGCTGGCCACGTGTGGCTAGATCCCTGGCAGTTGGCTGGATCTTTTATTCTCACTCTATAGTTTAGCTTTGGCTTTTTTTTTTTTTCCCTGGGACTTCCTGCATCAGAGTGTTCTAACAGGATGAGAGTGGAAGCTGTAAGGCATAAGGCTCGTCTGACAAGTCTCACATCAGTGCTTAATACCAATGGAAGCAAGTACTGAGACCAGTCCAGATTCCAGGGGAAAGGAAATGAAATGTACCACTAACTCTTTAGAAGCAAAGTGGTATTGCGCAGGCCTATGAATGGAGGGTGGAGGGCCAGTCTACCACGTGTGTTTCCTGAAGAGGAAATGAAATACTTAGCCCATGCAGTGTTAGTTGGCACCCCGTCAATATTGCTTGCTTTCTTAAAAATTAGCTTATTATTTTTATTTATGTGTATGTGTGCCATGTGTGCAGGTGCCCATGGATGTTCAAAGAGGAAGTGCATCCCCCTGGACCTGGAATTATAGGTGGTGGTGAGGCACCTGGGTGGGTACTGGGAATTGAACTCAGGTCCTCTGGAAAAGCAGCAAGCATTCTTTTAATCACTGAGCTATCTCCAGCCTTCAGTGCTTTTTTTCTGAGAATATTCTTGGCCTTCCCTTTAGGTATTTACTAGTACTATCTGGTAAGAATGTGTCAGAACGTTTACTCTCATAACAACACAGTTCTGCAAGCCACATACTTTATGATGTACATATGTCAAAGTCATCTGTTCGTTTATGGTTTTTATGTTGGGAACTGAGAAACAAAGGTTCTCACTTTAAGGAATTATAAAGCACAAGATTTCTAATGCTGACACTTTCTGTTCCATGCAGTGTGTTGTTCAAGAATTGTTGGTTAAATCAGTGACTAGCTAAGGGTTAGGGTTAGGGTTAGGGGGCATAATGTCTATTTGAACTCAGGTTTTTTCAAAAGCTCACTTTTAACCATCCAGACTGTATTGCCTCTCTTTTTAAAAGCTCATTTAGACATGCTTTCTGATGTTAGCTAAAGTTAGTATAAGAAACTAGCCATATAAATAGCATTTTGTTGTGGTTGTTGTTGCAGGTATAGACTACTTTATATCTATGATATATATTATATGTGGGTTGGGGTTTTTCTTGTTTGTTTTGTTTTTTAATCTCCTATAACGTTTAGAAGAGCGGACTGGGGCAGTAGCCTGGCTATCAGGAGCACCTGAGCTCAGCTCCCAGCATTCACACGGTGGCTCTCAACCATTTATAATTCCCGTTCCATGGGATCCAATGCCCTTTTCTGACCTCTGAGGGCGCCAGACAAACCCTTGGTGCACAGACACACATGCAGACAACACACATACCTACACTACATACACATAAAAGTAATTACATCTTTTTTTCAAGAAAGTTCTCGAAGCCAGGTGAAGGCCTTTGATTCCAGTACTTGGGAGTTGGAAGCAGGTCAATCTCTTTGAGTTCCAGGGCAGCCAGGGCTATACAAAGAGACCCTATCTCAAAAAAAATCCAAAAATCAGAACAAAAAGTCCCCAGATTTTGAGAAGAGGACGAGAGACTGGAGAGGGAGCCTGTGGAGGTGATTGTTGTGACAGCCTGGCTTGACTTAATTGGCGAACCTGCTTGGTGCTTGAGCATTTGATTCCGAGATGACTTCCTGGAAACCTGCTCCACGTGCAAACACACTCAGACACGCACAGCGTTCTCACACTGCAGCTGGTTAGTTAGCTTCCTGTGCACAACTGGGGCCTACTTTCTCGTGGACATAGATTAGGTGGTTTTGTCTGTTCATTTCTTCACTTCCCTGACCAGAATTCAATTTTTAAAAAATGTTATTTCCTTCAGGGCAGATATGAGGGCACAAGTGTTAGGACTTTGTTGAACCCATCTTATGGAAATACAACCTTTAGCACTTCCTCCTCCCAGCTCTGAAGTGTGGACAGCGTCTCCAGGAGGCTGGGGAGCTTTGCAGTTTAAACATTTATTTTTTGTTTGTTTGTTGTTTTGAGTCAAGAGTTTCTTATAGCCCAGGCTAGCATCTAACACTATAGCCCAGGATGGCCTAAAACTTCTTCCAAATTCTTCTGCCTCAGGTATCCAAAACTGGGTTTATGAATGTGCTCTGCCAGGATTTGCTAACATTTTGTAAGTTGTTAGTGATAGAAGACCTTTGCTTACCAAGAGGAAAGGAGAGTAAGATTGTACTGTGCTCTGTGAGGTGGACTTTGGGTGAGAACTTTCTGTGAATGGAGGGATAGAAGTGTCAGTGAGCAGTCACACTCGTGTCTGCAGTGGCAGAGAAACCGAGCAGTCTCAAAAGCCCCTTTTGACTCGGATTCTTTGCTTCTCTGCTGACCCTTAAGGTCAGTTTCAGTGATTCCCATGTCCAAAATAGATACCATTTGTGTGCCAAAAACTATGTGGAAGTAGATAATGTTATTGGCCCCATTATATGGTGGCGGAAAAAAACAGAGAAAATGACTTTTTAGTTTTTTCAAAGCAAACAGCTTTATTTAGGAGAAGTGCTACAGCCCATGTCTGTAAGCTCCTAACTAAATATAGCCATAATTTTGGCCTTAAATTATTTTGACCAAACTTGGCTATTTTTTTAAAATTTGGTTTTGATTTTAGTGTCTCGTTCATACCCTAGACTGTCCTGAAACTCCTTATAGTTTATAGTCACCTCAAACTCATGACAAATTTCTTGCCTCAGTTTCCTAACAGAGAATGAACTTCTTGTTTTTGACTAAAACTTGTAGATTATCTTCCCTCAGTATTTCTCATTGCTACTAAGTTGGAGTACAATGCTTAAAGAACAAGAGATTATTAGAGATTATTTCCCCTAACAATTGTGTTAGCACGTACTTGCTTTAATTTTGGCCACTTCACTATGATGCATCTATGTAAGTAGCAGTTAGCTTTTACTGTGAAATAAGCCACCTAGAGACTTAAAACATAATAACATTTAGTTTACAGACTTGGGGGTTGACAGTTTGTCTTAGGCTGAGGTAAATAATTATCTGCCCCAATGGCTTTGCTTCCACTTGGTTTCCCACACACATCTACAGAGAGCTGCAGACCAGGTACAGGGACAGCTCTGCTTTTGTGAGGTGCTTGGCTAGTATGACAACAGAGTCCCAGAGGTAATGACACATTCAAGGCCTCCTTAAGTCCAGGCTCAGAAGTGATATTTCATCTCTGCTACATTCGTTTGGTCAACAAGTTGAGAATGGAGGAGACATAAACTTTTTATGTGAAGAGTTACAAAGTCAAATTGCAGAGTGACATAGATACAGGGAGTGAAAGAAATGTGGCCACTTGTCGAAGTCACCTGGCTGAGATTGCTTGGGAAGCCCAGTAGATAAGATTCTCTGAACAGTTCTGGGCAGTGTCTGTTGGATTGTCTGCTACCTGTCTACCTCTTTTTATGGACGGTGTCTTATTCTGTAGCTCAGACTGGCTCACTATAATCTTCCTGCCTCAGTATTGGGATTCCTGGCATGAGCTACCATTCCTGGTCTAAGTAATGCTTCCTGCTCTTTATGTGTGTCCTGGCTCTAGACTTCAGAACAACATACTGTTGCTTCGTTCTAGATGGTTCTTCAGACCTGCTCTCTGGGTTAGCTGTCCTTCAGTGATCTCATCTGCACTTAAGTATTTAAGTTGGTTATAATATTTTTCAGTTCTGTAATTTCTGGTGGTCAATGTTCCAAATGACACTTCACCATTCTTAAGTTTCTTATTGAATTTGAAAGCTCTCCTTATTTCCCCAGGCTTAACTGTGTTACAGTTTTTCTGGCTTCAGTATCAGTTCTAGTTGTTGCACTTGTTGCTTTTGTTGGTGCTAGCTAATGTGTCACTGGCGCTCTTACAGCCTTCCCACTCCCTTTTCTGTGATGTCCCCTGAGCCATAGAGACAGAGAAATCCCATTTGTTGATAATTATTCAACAATCATGTGTTCTAATCACTCTAATCAGTTGCTATCCTTTGTTTGTTTGTTTGTTTTTCTTTTTCGAAACAGTGTTTCTCAGTGTAGCCTTGGTTGTCCTGGAACTCACTCTGTAGACTAGCCTGGCCTTGAACTCAGAGATTCCCCCTGCCTTTGCCTCCCAAGTTCTGGGATCAAAGGTGTGCACCACCACCACCTGGGTGCCCAGTTGTTAGTTTTTAAACTTACCATTGCCCACTGTAAAAAGAAGTTTCTTTGACCAGAGCTGCTGGTAGCGCTATATATAAACATAAACATAATTATTTTGAAGGCCATTTGATGTCTGCCCATTTAGCAAAATGCCTAGAGCAGCTTCTCTCTAAGGCCTGTAACTTCCCCAGCCTTGGGATCTTTGACTCAGTTTCCAGTATCAGACATGAATCCCCTCACATGGAGCAAATCCAGTCAGAAAGTAGTTGATTATCTTTTGCTGACTTGGCATTGTGACACCAGTGGGCATACTTGGCTGGCTGGTCCGTAGTGTTGAAGGCAAGGTCCGCAGCTAAGCTGACTGCTGTTGAAGGCTCTTCCTTCACAGTACCTTCTGGAGGGCTAACCAGCAGGGACGAAGCTTCCCGCCCAGCTTGATTTTCTGTGTGTTGTATACAACCAGAGCACGTGCACTCTTCAGAAGTAGCACCTCACCACCCAATGCTAGTGGGCAAACCACAGCTATTGCCTGTGTGCTTTGGCAGGGGTCGGGGGTCGGGGGTCGGGTGACTGCATCTGTGTATACATGTGTATGTGCCTGGGCCCTCAGAGGCCAGAGAGGGCATCAGATCTGTTGGCACTAGAGTTATATACAGATGGCTGTGAGCTGCCTTGTGGTGCTGGGAACTAAACCTGGGTCCTCTGCAAGAGCAGCAAGTGCTCTAACCACTGAACAGCTTGATGCCTTCTTCCGGCCTCTGTGGTTGACATGCATGTCGTACCAGACATACAGGCAAAACACTGGACACAAAGTAAAAGTAAATATATTTCAAAAATGCTTTTAATTTGTATTTTTTGAGTCTGGGTTTCTCTTTGTAGTCCTGGCTGATCTGGAACTCATGTAGATCCGCCTGCCTCTGCCTCCTGAGTGCTGGGACTAAAGGCATGTGCCACCACCCATAGCATCAAACAAATCTTTACTTCAGGTTAGGCAGCAAATTTGTCAAGTACTTATCTTAGTTTGTATATTATTAGTTTGAATAGTAGTTTGTATAAAATACTCTAGGAATATGTAAATGCAAGACTTAGCTATAATCTTGATTTACTAGACTGTAATCAAATTTGAAAAAATCAATCAAAATGATAAATGACACATCATTAAGTATAACCTATCTGAAATGTGCTCAGATCAATAAGTAGGTAAATCTGGACGTAAGAGAAATGTTCCTTTCTGTAGCTGTGAGTGTGTGTACATACTGTAAGTGAGGAGCTAGAATGGGGTCCGTCATAGGAAGGAGTCTCTAATACAGGGCTAGCTATCCCTTAAAGACTCAAGCTCTGTCATAGGCGAAGGAGCCCTGTGGTCTCGAGGTGTTCTTCTTAGCTGCTGTGGCCTTTGGAATTGCTGTTTCCTGGCTACACACCTGTTCCTATTGTGTGTGGTTTTTCAAAGATTTATTTACTTATTTTATGCATGTGGGTACACCGTTGCTGTCTTCAGACACACCAGAAGAGGGCACTGGATCCCATTGCAGTTGGTTGTGAGCCACCATGTGGCTGCCGGGAATTGAACTCGGGACCTCTGGAAGAGCATTCAGTGCTCTTAGCCNCTGAGCCATCTCTCCAGCCCTCTATTGTGGTTTTATGGAGCTCTCTTGTAACCAGCACTGAGGATTTCAGATGAGTTGGGAGAGAAACTGGATGGTAGCTTTGAAGATGGGCCTTACAAAGCCTGTCACTGATCTGAATGAGTTCAGGTCTTGTTTGTGCAGGTTTTACTTCTGGGCTTCCTTGTGGACCACTGTCTGAAAACCTGCAGTGCTAACTTTGCAGATGCATTTAACTAGCCAGTGAGTGGCTCACACCTGTAGCTCAGACTCTGGGGAACCTGAGTTCCTGGGTAACATGGACTACAAAGGGAGAGCGTATCTCAGAAAAGAAATTTAAAACAGTTCTTAATGCTTTTTAAAAAATACTGCATAAGATAAATTAAAGAGTAGTGTTGTCCAGATGAATTGTGGGTAAAGATGCTTACTAGGGTGCCTGGTGACCAGAGTTTGATCCCTAGAACCCATGTATAGGTAAGGAGAAAATCAGTTCAGCAAAGTGATCCTATGACTTCTATGTGCACACCGCAGTATTTTTGCCCCCACCCCCAAGAATGATTTTTCTAAGTTGTTCTATGTGTATGGGTATTTTGCCTGCATGTATGTCTGTACTGTACATGTGCCTAGTGTCCGTGGGGGCCAGGGAGCGGGGTTAGATCCCTGGGACCGGAGTACATCTGCAGATAGATGTCCGTGAACCACCATGTGGGGTTTGGGATAAATCTTGGTGCTATGTAGCCGATGTTTTTAACCGCTGAGCCATGTCTCTAAGCTCAGTGATAATGTTTTTAAAGGACAGAAGAGAGGGCTGGAGAGATGGGCCAGGGTTAGAGTTCTGGTTAGTTACTTCTCCAGAGGACTGGTGTTGGAATCCCAGCCGTGCACATTGGGAGGCTCACAACCACCTGCACGTAACTCCAGCTCCAGGGAAACTGTTTTCTTGCCCTCCATGGGTACCCATATTCATATGGCAGATGCTCACCCAAACACACCCATAAGTAAAAATAATCAATCTTAAAAATTAACAAAAGAACAGAAGATAAAAAGTAATAAAATTACCCGGGCGTGGTGGCTCGTGCCTTTAATCCCAGCACTTGGGAGGCAGAGGCAGGC
>NC_034602.1:88950043-88967288 GCF_900095145.1 Mus pahari
GTGAGTTCCAGGACAGCCAGGGCTATACAGAGAAACCCTGTCTCAAAAAAACAAAAACAAAAACAAAAAGTAATAAAATTTAGCCCCTTATACTGAAATAAAATGTTACCAGTGTTAAATCATTGGTTGTTTTGTGCTATGTACTGTTTAAAACATCGTATATTTCAGTGAACAAAGCAGAAAAAAAAGTCTCTGTCCTCTTTGAACTTGTGTTTTAGGAAGGAACTTGGCGTTGCCTGGTAATGGTCACTGTTTATTTTTAGCATTTCTCTTACTCTTTTTATAGCGCCCGTTTGCTGTGGTGATGGATATGTGGTGGTGGTGGAGAGCAGACCAGTTGCTAGAACTGAGTGCAGATGTCTGACAGTGGGAAGAACATTCTGTTAGTGTGTTCACTTGGTGGAATTGGTTTTGTACACACGGAGACATTCCGTCTCTAGTAGTGGTTCTGTTCTCTAGGCAGTGTTATGCTATGGTTGATGATCATGAAGTTGGCAAGAAGAAAAGCTGATCAACTCAATAGTGTACTTGTGTGTCTGTATAACATACTGTTGATGAAAAATGTAGCTTATTTTTAAAAAGAAATTTGAAAGAAATTTGGAATTTTAGTTCTGATTCAGAATGAAAGTTTTCAGGAAGGTGGCACCTTAAATTCATTCAGTAACATAGAGTTATGAATTAACTCCTCTTCTGATGGCTTTTAAAAAAAATTCTGGTTCTCAATATTAAAAACTAGAGGTAGCATCTTAGAATTACAGGGTTAGGATAGGTATGGTGGCATAGTCCTTTAATCCCATCACTTGGGAGGCAGGAGCAAGCAGGTCTCTGTGAGTTCTTGGCCAGCCTTGTCTACAGAGTGAGTTCCAAGGCAACCAGGGCTGTTATACAGAGAAACCCTGTCTCAAAAAACAAACAGAGAATTGCAGGTTTAGTATTTATTTTTAAAATTGTTAAGATCACATTTATTTATATTTATTTAGTTATTTATTTGGTCTGAGAACAACTTCCGGAAAAATCACTTCTCACCATCCATTGTGTGGGATCAGGACTGGAACTCAGAAGTCAAAATTGGCAGAAAGTGAGTTTTATTTGTTGAGCTATTTCACCAGTCCTGAGGCTTAGTATTTTTTCTGATGGGCTGGAAACTTTTGAAAAAATATTATTTTATCAGTGTGCTGTAAAGAAAACTGCCAACTAGAGATTAATGGAAGAAATTAGGGTAAATTGAAAAGACAGAATGTATATCAAAGTTAGTGGTAGAAATGAATAAATAGACCAGGGCATAATGGCATACCCAGAATCCTAGCATTTGAGAAGCAGAGGAGGATCAAGTTCCAAGTTAGCTGGGCTACACAGCGAGTTCAGGGCCAACCTGGACCTATATCATAGTGAAAATTCTTGACTCAAAAAAACCAGAAAACAAATTGACAATTGAGATGAATAAATAAACTTCGGAGTTTGTACTAGACAATATACGTCTGAGGTTCGGTTCTCTTGCTGCTAGAAAATACCCTGAAAAGCCACTTAGGGGGAAGGGGTTGTTTTAGTTCACAGTTCCAGGCTACTGTCCATCATTGCTGGGAAGTCAAGGCAGCAGGAGGTTGAAAGCAGCTGCTCACATTATAGTTAAGAGCAGAGAGAGAATAAGTGCATGCATGATTATGCTCAGCTTCCTTTCTCAGTTCTTCTGTTCAGCATTCCTTGCCTAGGGAATAGTGCTGCCAACAGTGGGTAGGTCTTCACCCTTTAAATAATGTAATCAAGAGTTCTAGGACTGTGTCCAAAGGCCAATCTGATTAAGATAGTTCTTCATTGAGATTCTCTTCCTCAGTGACTCTAGATTGTTTCAAGTTGACGATTAGAACTAAACATTCATTATTCTTATTTGATACTGTTTTAGATATCGTCAGATTCTGGAAAAAGCCATTCAGTTATCTGGGACAGAACAACTAGAAGCATTGAAAGCTTTTGTGGAAGCGAGTGAGTAGAATGGAAGAGCCACGCTTGCCTTGTATGACTGAGCAGTTCTTTAAAGCTTGTCGACCTGTTTTACACAATCAGTGTTAAATGTGCTTTGAGATGAACTTATTCCATGCTTTTAGCCACTTATAGTTGGGCTATTTTTCAATTGAATTGTCTTCAAAACTGAAATCCCAATTAAGACTTTATATAGATGCTCTGTGCTTTGCATTTGCACAAAAATAAAGAAAAGGGAGAGTAAAATTTTCAAGGGATTTTCCTCAATCTTTTCTTAGAAAAGTTACTGTATTTTTCCTGCTTTGCTGTAGTAGATAAGAAATCAGTAAAGTCCAACATAAAGAAACTAATTATGTAACATATGAGAAGAATATGCAAGTCTCTGAATAATACATTGAGTGTATTAAGTGGTAATTTTAAATTAAATTTAATTGCTTAATGGAAACTTACAGATTATTGATGTTTCCTACTTTTTACTTTCTGACCAGTGGTGAATGAGAACGTCAGCCTTGTGATCTCACGGCAGCTGCTGACAGATTTCTGCACACACCTCCCTAACCTGCCAGACAGCACAGCCAAGGGGGTCTACCACTTCACCTTGGAGAAGGTCCAGCCTCGGGTCATTTCCTTTGAAGAGCAGGTAAAAATCTAGAGCCCTAGATTTTATTGTTGTTTTGTTTTGTTTTAAAAATCAGGAACTGGAAGCTCCTAATTCCTAGTAACTTTTTTTTTTTTAAAGTTCTCATATAATAAATTTTTATTATGTTTTGCCCTCTACCACCTCCTCTTAGACGTTCCCCATCCACTCAGCTTTATGTTCTTTTTCTCTCTTAAAAAACAAACAAGAAAACAAGGCCAGCCTGGTCTACAAAGTGAGTTCCAGGACAGCCAGGGCTACACAGAGAAACCCTGTCTCGAAAAACCAAAAAAAAAAAAAAAGAGCAAACATTAGGACGCAGAGGCAGGTGGCTCTCTGAGTTTGAGGCAACTTAGTCTATAGAGAAAGTTCCAGGGCAGCCAGGCCTACACAGAGAAACCACACAAACACACACACATAAAATTCCAACAAAACTACAGAAACAAAAATCACAACAAACAAGTAAAACACTGATAAGACAAAAAAATGTCCAAACAAAGCAAAATAAAACAAAAAGTCTACAGAAATATTGAGTTGGGTGTTGGGCCTTCTGTCCTTGAGTGCGGCTCATAGACCAAGAAAGACTTTGGTTTTCCCTTTGCCACAAGGGTTTCAGCTGTAAACAGCTTCTTGGTTAGGTGTATTCCTGTTTCCTTGCTGGGGCCCTTGCTGTCTTGAATCTGTGCAGGCCTACGCAAGCTGTGAGTTCATATGGTCACCAGTCCTGTTATGTTAAAACAGTAGGTTTTGAGCTTAAGATAACACATTATTTTTATGATCTTATGCTATTAAAGGAGATAATTGCTCAGTTACACATTTTTTATAAAACTGAATCAAACAGCATTTACAATGTAAAATCAAGTAAGTATTAGGACATAGCAGTTCCAGCTGGCGCACTATTAAAGATTTTCTATTCAGTTTTACTCTGTATATACAAACATGTACCTCTGTGTACAGATGGAGGCCAGGGGACAGCTCTGTCGGACTAGTTCTGTTCTTCCATCTGCATATAAATTCTGTGGAGCAAACTCAGGTTGTAGGGTTTTGTAGCATTGTGCCGTGGGCAACTCAGTAGCCCTAGTAAGATTGTCACAATTAAAAGGTAGGAAAACTCCAACATCAAGTACATAGCAACATGAAAGCAAAATTTACTACTGAGAACAAGTTGCCAAAATGTGCAGTATAGAAATGTGTTGTTTCAATTTTCTATTTTCATTTTCTGTGAATGCAAACTTGATAGAAGTAAAATATGGGTGATCATACATAGCCCTGCAGTGTAATACCCTGGAGGAGAGCACTGTTTGATAACATCTGTATCTGTCACTCTAGGTTGCTTCCATAAGACAGCATCTGGCATCTATTTATGAGAAGGAAGAAGACTGGAGAAATGCAGCCCAAGTGTTGGTGGGGATTCCTCTGGAAACAGGACAAAAGTATAGTAAATAGTGGACTTGGATGGACATGGATGGGCGGGTGTCACTCACTGGAATTCTTAACTCCTGACGCAGGGGGTAAAAACGTTTCAGAGCGTTAGATAGTATCAAGGGCTTCTCAAAGACTGACTGAGTTGTATGAGGGCAGACCTCTCTTTTACGAAGGTCTAAGGTGCCAATGTATTCGTAGCCTTTTCTAAGGAAGAATAAGAATACCAGTGTAGGTAGAGTGAACAACAGAAAGACAGAATGAAGTCAGTCCTAGGGATCAATCGGGTCCCTGAGTCTTGATTGAAGCCATTGTGAGGTCTTCGCTTCAAAGAGAAATGAGAGTGCCAGGCAGGGTGGTGCACACCTTTAATCCCAGCACTCAGAGGGCAGAGGCAGGCAGGGCACTGTGAGTTTGAGGCTGGCCTGTCTACAGAGAGTAACAGGCTAGCCAGTGCTACAAACTTTAGACCCTGTCTCCAAGAAAAAATGAAACGAGAGTGAGCCATTGTGTGATTTTGAGCAGAGACGTGACATGGCGTGATGATGTGCTTTAAAGAACCACTGAGTAACAAGTAGGGACTCAAGTGCTGGCAGCAGAGAGCGGTAGGCGTGGGACACACCAGCACAGCCGGGGGAGCTCCTCAGAGACTCAGTCTGCAGAGTTCCCCTGTGGACCACAGGAAACGAAATGGCTGAGGCCTGAGGTTGGAAACGTGGAGTTGCCCTGCCCTGTGGGGAGTAGATTTTGAGGGAAGATGAAGCATACATTTTGGATTGTGATAAGCAAGAGAAGTTGCCTGGTAGTGAGCAGAGTGTTTTGTCAGGAGGAAGTAGAGCAGTCTGGGCTACAAGGAGACATTTGGGAGCCCTCGCCTGCTAGACTGGATTGACCCCTTTCCAGTGGAGGAGAGGATGCAGACAGAAAAGAGGAGTGTATGCTGAGGCCTGGGGCGTTGTGGTCTTTGGAGGTAAATGGTAAAGGCAGTTGGAACAAGTGGGAAGGATTGTCCATTGAGGTAAGATTGCCAGAATACAGTGTGCTCCTCCCTAGAACCCATATGATCAGACCCATGCTGAGGAGTGGGTAAGTGTTGGCTGGTTAGCATTCACCAGGTGGAGGCAGGGCGATTTGACAGGAGCTATCGTGGTGAGCTGCTGAGGGCTGCAGCTGACAGGAAAGAGTGAATGGAGACAGCTCTTTGGAGTTTTCATAACAACAAAAATCAAAGAACCATACAGAGACAGTAATTAGTGTAAGATAGAAACCACAGCAAAAGTTAGAGGTTTATTTTATAATCCATTGGAAAGCAAGCATTTTCATAATTGACGCTGGGTATAGTGGCGGTTGCCTTTAGTCCAAGCACTTGGAAGGCGTAGGTGGACAGATCTCTTGAGTTTGAGGCCAGCTTGGTCTGCAAAGTGAGCTCCAGGTAGCCAGAGTGACATAGTGAGACCTTGTCCCAGAAAATAAAAGACAAGACAAAAACACTGATATTGACGAATTGGTAACAGATTCTCACGGGAGTGTATGAACAGATGGGAATCCATAGCGGTGAGGCATTTAGATCGGCGTAGCCTTTGTCTAGGGGCTGTCCTGTGTGTAAGGTTAGCAGCCTGGTTCTTCTTTCCCAGGACAGCAGCACTGTTGTGCCTTGTAACAGTCAGAAATGCCAGATTCTCAAGGTGGAGGGACGACTAGAGCACAGGACAGGCTGTGCGAGCATGGGACAGGCTGTGCATCAGTGATGGTGGGGTTGGTGCAAGTCTGCCTTGATGGCTCCTCAGCGAACAGAGCCAGCACAGCAGTGACAGGGCTGGGCTGTGACACTGAGAGGATGCAGGAGTGTAACTGGAGGAGGAGAGTCCTTAAGAGATTAGTCATTGTCACTTTTAAAGTAATGAAAGGATTCCCTGATAAAAAAAACTGAAAAATTAAAGAAGCTTAGCATACGAGTTTGAGTCTTGAATAAGAAACATAAACTGCTGATAATAAATGAGCTAAGCAAACAGTTTGAATTCATAGAAATCTTTGCCATGACCTGCCCCTCTCCCACAAAAAAATAAAACAAGTAAAGACTTAACTTCATAGTGGAAGTGAGCCAGCAGAGTTCTAAGGGTTTTTTGTTTTGCTTTGTTCACTGTTGTTTGTTTTTGTTTTTCTTGTCACAAGGCTTTACTGTTTTGGCTGTCGAATAGAAAAGATTACTTTTTTGAGGATTAATCTTGAATTATGAGTTTGGAATTATTGAGGCCTCCAGTTCTTCACTCCTGGAGTAAAATATCGCCTGTGGAGGAGGAAGGAGACTGAAAACTGCCTGTAACTCACCACGGTCCTGCATACTCTCCACAACCCTAACAGATTATATTTTGTTTGTGTAAAAATACATTTTACTTGATGGCAGAAATATATTTTAATGATGTTTAATATGCTATTGTATTCCATATTGTATGTTTTTGATATAGTCTCACTACTTGGCTGGCCTAGAACTTAGTATGTAGATGAGGCTGGCCTCAAACTCACAAGAGATCTGCCTGCCTCTGCCTGCAGAGTGCTGGTCTGAAAGGTGTGTGTGCCTAGCCATAGCCCACTTTTTCACTTGAAAGAAAATGTTGTCTGTAAGCAGCTTGTAAGGACCATAGCTGTATACTTTCTACCTTTTTTACACACCATAGCTTCGCTCCTATAAATACTATAACAGTGATTTTCATTTTTTTTCTAACATAAATAATAATTTTACAAGTTAATTTCTTTGTAATAAGTACATGAGCACATTCCTTATTGTGTCTAGTAGGATCTGATATCTAGAAGTATAGTATAGTGGATTAAAAGCATACACATTTAAAGAGTCCAAAGCATAATTGCAGAGTTCATGGCCAGGTTGGTCTCTGGGCAGGCTGAGCCTGGATGCGGTTCCACTACAGTGTCAATGAGCACTTGTGTCTGTTTCATTTGTCTGTTTGCTTGTTTGTCCTAGACAGTACAACGTAGATTATAAGCTGGAGACTTACCTGAAGATCGCAAGGCTATACCTGGAGGATGATGATCCCGTCCAGGCCGAGGCTTACATAAACCGAGCGTCCTTACTTCAGAATGAATCCACAAATGAACAGTTACAGATACACTATAAGGTAACAAGTGACCTAATTTGGGATTATTTTTGTATTATGAATTATACCTGTGATGAATGTTCATATATTTCAGAAACTCTCTTCGCCTCTTGACTTTGCCCCTCCAGTTTCCCTAATTGGAGCATTTTCCCTCTGTAGGTTTGCTATGCACGTGTCCTTGATTACAGAAGGAAATTCATTGAGGCTGCCCAGAGGTACAATGAGCTCTCTTACAAGACAATAGTCCACGAAAGTGAGAGACTAGAGGCCTTAAAGCATGCACTGCACTGCACCATCTTAGCATCAGCAGGTAAGCATGCATTTCAGCCTCAGGGAAAGGAGTTGTCTCTGCTAATACCGTTAGGTAGCAACCACTGGAATGCTTAGCAAGGAACTCTTCTAGGGGTGTCTCAGTACAATTAAAGTAAGTTTAAACATGAAACAAAACCAGGAATAAAATGATTTATTCTAAAAACTTAAGTGAATGTATCAGCTTGTTACCTACACATTAAGAATAGTTAAGAGGTAAGTTTATTTTTAAGTTTTCACAAAAAGAGAAATGGTTCTTAAATGAGAACTACAGAGGAGGAAACGAGCCCATTTGACCCCCAGTACCCACCCGTGTGCTGGAAGGAGAGAAGAGACCCTGAAAGTTGTCTCACCCTCACAGGCGTGTCCACAGCATGGGGCTCTCACGGAACAAAAGAAAGAAGGGTTCAACCATCTTCAAAAAGGTCTAAAGTATTCTGCTTTCTGGGTTTTTTAAACCTTTAAGCTTAAGTTTCAGACTAGCATTCATTCTTTTCCTCAATACATTAAAGTTTTTACTAAACTGTAGTGTAGAGAGCACATAGCTTTTAAATAGAAAAGACTGTTTTGAAGGAATGTTAATCCTAAGCCATGGCTTTTTTTTTTTTTTTTTTTAAGATTTATTATTTATTTTTATATGTAAGTACACTGTAGCTGTCTTACACACCAGGAGAGGGCATCAGATCTCATTACAGATGGTTGTGAGCCACCATGTGGTTGCTGGGATTTGAACTCAGGACCTTTGGAAGAGCAGTCAGTGCTCTTAACCGCTGAGCCATCTCTCCAGCCCCCACTGTGGCTTTTCTAAATCATTCTGAAGTCCTCCAAGATCTGTAGTCAGCTGAGAGCTCATGACATGTTTAGTACTCACACTTAACATCCCTCTCCTGCTCCCTCTATTTTTTTTTATTTAGTTTTGACTGTCCTGGAACTCCATACATGGATCAGGCTGGCCTCCAGTTTACAGAGATCTGCCTGCCTCTGCCTCCAGAGTGTTAGGACTAAGGCTTAAACCACCACTTACATTTTCTTGTAGCTAAGTATCGGCTGTTGTTACATCTTAGTACATTATACAGGTTTACTTTGATTTTCTGTTGTTTTACTTTATCATTTAGGCATATCCAACCTATGGTCCAGAAACTGTATGCAGCCAAGGATGGCTATAACTGATGGTCCAACTGGTTTTTTTTGTTTGTTTGTTTGTTTGTTTGGTTTTTGGTTTTTTTGTAACTCAGTTACATGGTTCTCCAGTGTGAACATTGTAGTTTTTAATATTATTTCAGTGTCAACAGGTTGGACATACCTGGATGCATAGGGGTCATTTATAGGTGTGAGTTTATGGATAGATTCAATTCCTATGTCCAAAGATACATACTTTTAATATTTGGATAGCAAGTGTACATTGCTGTAATGTTACACCATTGCAAACAAAGATGTTCTTGATGTAGACCATGGTGACCTGGACATAGATTCTCCTGCCAGCCTCTGCCTCCCAAATTGTTCTGCTTTTTGATGTTCACATCTTCCCAGTATGACTTGAATATGGTCCCAGCAGTGTTTCAATATTTCTCTGTATTCTAACATAAAAAAAAAAAAAAAAAACCTTTCTGTGCATTAGGAATAAAAAAAAAAAAAAAAAAACCTTTCTGTGCATTAGGAATACGTTAGATTCCCAGCCCTCGAAAACAAAACAAAACAAAAAAAATGCTAAAAATGATGTCTTAAGATCAATTTTATAAATATTCTTACTACTTTTAATAGAATACTTTCTTAGGATTTTTTTTAAAAAAAGTTTTTATGTGTTTGCTTGTTCATTTATTTCGTATGAGTGTTTTGGCTACATGTATGCCTGTGTACCACATGTGTGCTTGGTGCCTACAGAGGCTCCTGGAACTGGAGTACATAGACTTTTGTTAGCTGCCATGTAGGTGCTGAGAATGTCATCAGTGTACTCTGGACGAGCAACTCTTCATCACTGCCTGTCTCTCCAGCCCCTTAGTTAGTATTTCTACTGCTGTGATAAAACACTGGGACCAAAAGCAACCTGGGGAGAAAAGGGGTGTGTTGCTTATACATCCCAGCTCCTAGTCCATTGAGAAAAGCCAAAGCCTAGAGATCAAGAACTAGCGCAGAGGCCTTGGGAGAAAGCGTCTCACTGATTTGCTCCCCATGGCTCACTCCACTTTCTTCTCACACATCCAGAACCACCAGCCCAGGGTGGCCCCACCCACAGTGAGCTCAGGCC
The DNA here is from genome assembly GCF_900095145.1 of Mus pahari. Classification (NCBI taxonomy): domain Eukaryota; kingdom Metazoa; phylum Chordata; class Mammalia; order Rodentia; family Muridae; genus Mus; species Mus pahari. The sequence goes on from NC_034602.1 coordinate 88,959,744, forward strand.
TCCTACAGTTGTTACTGTCAAGGAAAATGCCCCACAGGCTTGCTCCAGGTCAATCTAGTGAAGACATTTTCTCGGTTGAGATTCCCTTTTCCTAAATGACTGTAGCTGTATCAGCTGGCATAAAACTAGCTGGGACAAATACCAAGTTAGACCCTGGATGTTCCCACGGCTACTAGGTGTAGGTGTCCTGGTGACAGAAGACAGCGGCTGCTGACAGCATTGTTTCCACTCATTCAGAATTAGTCACCAGGTGTTTAAAGGCTCTAAATGTCTACATTGAGACAGTATCATTTCTTAGCAGAGAAATATTGGTTTTGTTCTGTTTCCAAGACACAGTCTTTCTGTTCAGCTTGGCTGGCCTACAGTTTGCCATGTAGTTCAGGCTGGCTTCAAATTGGTGAAAGTCATGCTTCAGCCTTCCTGGTTCTGGGATTGCAGAAGTGTGTGTGTGTGTGTGTGTGTGTGTGTGTGTGTGTGTGTGTGTATATATATATATATATATATATATATATATATATATATATATATTTTAGTAACTAAATAATGTATTAGTATAAATATAAGGAAGAAAATAGAAATTACCCGGGCTTACAACCTTCTGAACCGTTTTGTCCTCTACCCTGGTCCATTATGTGAACATTCAGTTATTCTCACGTATCTACGGCTTTTTTGTTAATGAACATATCTAGTGATTAAAATTTATTTAGAACTAACCCAAACTCTGAGTTTTTTCATCATTTCCAGATAGGTGCAGACTAAGTAGCAAAATGAGTTACCCAATTCCTGTCTCCAGGTGGGAGTGATCTCACAGTGCCCCGCCTCTTTACAGCCCAGTGGCCCTTTGTGGGCTTCTCAGGGGCTCCTTCCCCATAGGTGTATGCCCTTTATTGATGAATTTGATGTTAAAATGGTTCCCTGATGGACTGCTGGATGCTGTCTACTGCTGTGTGTGCGTGAGCATGTTTAGGTGTAAGTGTTAGTGGGAACTAGGGGTGGACAAAGTCTGTATGGTGTTGGCTGACTCTCACTGGCCTCAAATTACAGGCATGCACCACTATGCCCTCTAGTGTTCATAAGTATAGACAGTCTGATGTGGAGATTTTGTGTGACAAAATAGTATCCTGTAAGCTTTATTTTGGCAAATTGCAATGTTAGCTATGAATTCAAAGCTAATGAATTAACCCTATATGTTAAGTAAGGGTGTAAACAGAAGCAAGTGAAACAAGGTTGCAGATTGATTAAAGTTAACAAAAAATTGACTAGGGCTTAGAAGAACCTAATTCTGTATCTCCAGTAGAAGCAGCAGCTCAGCATTGACTGTGGTACAGTCAATGACTTTCTAGAACATACTAAATCAATGTATTAATGGGGATTGTATGTATTTTAGTAAGCAAAAGTGGGATCATAGAATGTGATTCTTTTTGTCACTGAAGAAACACTTAGAACATTTGACCCCCCCGTCCGTGTTTCCCTAGGACAGCAGCGCTCTCGGATGCTGGCTACTCTTTTTAAGGATGAAAGGTGCCAGCAACTAGCTGCATATGGGATCCTAGAGAAGATGTACCTAGACAGAATCATCAGAGGGAACCAGCTTCAAGAATTTGCTGCAATGCTGATGCCACACCAAAAAGCAACGACAGCTGATGGTAATGATCATGTCTGATGTGTGTGGCAGGGGGATTTAGGTATAGATTGTAGAAAATATGTTACATTAGTATTTCCAAGTAATACTTCCGATTAATAAAAAAGAGGACTATTGACCAATAATGAATATTAAACACTGACATAGGTTTGTGGTATAATCTGAAATAATCCCTATTGGAAAACAACTTATGTAATACTGTGTTTTTTTCTTCTTTTATAAAAAATCTTGTTTGTTTGTTTGTTTGAAACTTGTGAAAACTGAAAAATTATAGCATGTACTATGACACCTCAATTTTAAAAAGCTTAAGCCATTGGTAAATAATACTAAATAACAGATTGTAGTAGAGCATAATTATTCATTCCTGATTAAGAGTAAAATTTAGCTCAGTAGCTTGCCCAATGTTCCTTGGGGTAAAATGGTGCAAATAGGAATAGGTTTGGTTAAATGATGTGATTGCTTAAATCAGAATGTCTTTGCCAGGAAAATGTCCTTTTAATATTTTCTAATTCATAATAGTGACTATTTTATGTATGCTTGTCTAAGATGTTTTAAAGTCCCTTGTTAACATGACCATGATACTAAACAGAGAGGTGTGGACACACTGGACCATGCACAGAGCAGCGTCAGCATACAAGCCAACTAGGCTTGCTGCCTGGGCCACTGTCACCCTGTACCATAGAGCAGTTAGTTGTGAGGACTCATTTGTACTGGGCAGGCTGAAAGGTGACATTTTACTCAGTCTTAACTTTAAGAATTTTTATTTATGTGCATAAGTGTGTGTCAGTGTGAGTATGTGCTGGGTGTGTGGAGCTGTCCTGCGAGGCTGGAAGCATCAGCCAGTGCCGTGTGCTGTGAGCTGTGTGCTGTGAGCTGTGTGCTGTGAGCTGTGAGCTGTGAGCTGTGTGCTGTGAGCTGTGAGCTGTGTGCTGTGTGCTGTGAGCTGTGAGCTGTGAGCTGTGTGCTGTGTGCTGTGAGCTGTGTGCTGTGAGCTGTGAGCTGTGTGCTGTGAGCTGTGAGCTGTGAGCTGTGAGCTGTGTGCTGTGAGCTGTGTGCTGTGAGCTGTGTGCTGTGAGCTGTGAGCTGTGTGCTGTGAGCTGTGAGCTGTGCTGAGGCCCCAGTGTGCCTGCTGGGAACCAAACTCAATTCCTCTGCAAGAGTAGCCCGTGCTCGGAATGTGCTGAGTTGTCTCTAGGCCAAGGTTTTCTTTTTCATAGAATTTTCTTAAGCACCTCAGGAAAATTTTCTCTGTGGTTGTAGGATTACTAATGTTTCTTCTGAGCAGTTAGTTTTTGTCTTAAACATATTGTGAATTGATAAATTGATTCTCTTATTTTTCTTGACCTCTAGAAAAATAAAATTTGTAACCCAACTCTGAGTAGTATGTATGGCTGTAATTGAAGCTAATTCTGCTTTTTTGTTGTTGTTGTGGTTTTAACTTTAGAATTTGTAATTCTCTGTATAGTCTAAGCAGCCATGACTTTAAAAAAAAAAAAAAACAACCAAAACACTGATGTACAAATTAGTTAAAAGCTAGGTTGAAAGTTTCTAGAATTAATATAGTTGATCTTCAGATTGACTTTGAGCTTTCTAGTCATGGAAAAAAATAGAAAACTCTGCTCCCTGGGTTCTCTGAAGAGAGTGACGCAGGTCTGTGTGGGGAGAAAGGCGGCTTGTCTGCTGCCCCCATCTGACCCGGTCCCGAGCTAGCAATCTGTTCTTTGCTTTAGATCACAATCTCATTTTTAAAAAAAATAGCTTAATGTATGTGAGTACACTGTCACTGTCTTCAGATACACCAGAAGAGGGCATCAGATCCATTACAGATGGTGGTGAGCCACCATGTGGTTGCTGGGAATTGAACTCAGGACCTCTGGAAGAGCAGTCATTGCCCTTTACTGTTGAGCTATCTCTCCAGCCTCCTGACTTAGCAATTTTAAGACATGGTGTCTGGTTTATTTTTAAATTTAAGGTATGTTCATTGGTTTTCATCCTGTCTCCAGTCATGTAGCATTACTGCCGATATATCTCTTGCCCTATACATTCGCCTGTTGTGGACATTTCATGTTATGGAATCATGATGCTGCTATGGCTTGTCACAATCGGCTTCTCTCACTTAGTGCCATAGCACATCCTTGTGATTAATACTCATTGCCAAATAACATTCTAGTATGTGGATGCATGCTCACAGACAGGAAGATTGTTTTCACATGGGGGCTGTTGATATTGCTGTTGTAAGGTTTTGTGTTAAAGTTTTTACATTGTGTGTTCATGTGTGCATGTGTACAGTATTTCCCTTTCCCCCATCTGCCCCTTCCTCCTTCCTTTTCTTTGTGCTTAAGGTTGGTTTTGTGGCCTTTAATCCAGACCTTCTACTATTGGACCAGTCTACATCCCCATCCTTGGATAAATCATTTTTTATCTTCCTTTCTTCTTCCTCCTCTTCTCCCTCTTCCTCTACCTCCTCTTCCTCCTCCTGTTCATTGTCCTCCTCCTCCTCCTCCTCCTGTTCATTGTCCTCCTCCTCCTCTTCCTCCTCTTCCTCCTCTTCCTCTTCCTCTTCTTTTTTATTATTATGGTGGAGTGGTGAGCAGTTATAAGAAAGGGTTTTGTAGAATACTTCCTTGAAGGTCTCTAAGCATCCCTGTTACAGCAACTGCTCTGTAGTTGGATGCCCAACACAGTCATCACAAAAAACCTAGGCGAGGCCAGCAGTTCAGGGTGGGGTTGAAGACTTTGTAAGGGGCTAGATTCCCTAATTGACAGGAGGATTCTGTTTCTGAACTCCTGAGAAAGGGTAGCTGACCCCACCTCTGGGACATGCCCCATGTTTGCCTCACAGTAAGGTGCTTATGGGTGACCAAAAGAAAGAGCTAAGGTGCTCATCAGTAAGTGTGTATTGCTCTAGTGCAGAGGGCTCAATCTCTCCGTCCCTTAGCAGTTGCTCACCAGCATCATTGTGTGTGTTACCTCCCTGACATATCCCTCACAGAGGCAGCTGAAGTCAGGATGGATTGTGGTTTACAGTGTGAGAATACAGAGCACCATGGTGTGCACAGCATGAGGACCGGTGTGTGGGGTGGCAGGACACACGGCAGTGGAGGCGCTCCCTGGCTTTCTCCTTTTCAGTCTAGGACTTCAGCCCAGGGAATGGCACGGCCATGTTCAGGGTAGCCCTTTGCTCTTAAATTAAGCCTGTCTGGGAACACCCTCACAGACACATCCAGAGGTGTTTCCATGGTGGTTGACTATTGGAGATTACCTATCGAACTAGTTTGCTAAATACTGTATTTATTTAATTGTATATAAGCTATAATTGTAAATATACTCCAATATATTAGTGCTTGCCTTTAATCTTAGCACTTGGAAGTCAGAGACAAGCAGATCTTAGTTTAAAGCTGTCCTGGTCTACAGAGTGAGTTCCAGGACAGCCTGGGCAACACAGAGAAACCCTGTCTGGAAAACAACAACAACAATAATATCAAATGTAAGTTTTAGTGAAGTGTTGATTAGAAGTATAAACCTGATTTATTACATGGCTAGGAATAAAAATAAAGATATCTTTTTAAAGTATAAAACTAGTTTCAGACATTTAATGAGTTTATTTATGTTTATTTAAGGTTCCAGCATCTTGGACAGAGCGGTTATTGAGCATAATTTGTTGTCAGCAAGCAAATTATATAACAACATCACCTTTGAAGAACTTGGAGCTCTTTTAGAGATCCCTGCAGCTAAGGTATTTTTCTTAATTAATACCTTATATCAGGGAAATTGAAACCCCAAACTATTCAATTAATGGAAAGATATATAGGTGATAATGTTCGTCAGTACAACAAAACGCTACATGTTCCTAAGCCTCGGGAAGTGGGAAGAGACTGGTGAAATACTGTTGTCATGACACTTCGTGGTTTTAGCTTTTTAACTTTCTAATGACAGTTACTTAGGATGGAAATCTTACAGACGTACTGAGTTATACCATTTGCATAAGGATGTCTTTGTGTAGTGTCTTAAAGACACTGATAACACAAAGTTCTTGGAATATTAGATGGTGATTCATGCTGTCCTTGTTGCTCTGCCCTAGATGGACTCAAAGGTTTAATGCTCATCTCTGACCCTGAGATGTCCTGCTCTACTTTCTGAGTGTGGTTTCATTTGAGGAGCAGTTAACCTAGGGAATCTTACTTCGTTTTTTTGGATTTGGTTGGTCATACACAAATTCCAGCACAATACCAATTATATTTATACTGTATCACTTCTGAGACATCATCTTAATTTCAGATAATACTGAATAAGCAATCAATCTTTCACCTTAATTAAAGTCATGTAGTTTATTTGATTATGAAGTTTTAACTTAGGGTTTTCCTTGTTCTTCTTTGGGACAGGATCTCATGCAGCCTAGGCTGGTCTCACAGTCATAGGAGGCGGAAGCCAAGGCTGACCTTAAACTCTGGACCCTACTGCCTCTACCTCCCATTGCTGAGATTACAGGCATGTGTATTCCAGGCTCTCAATTTAGCATTTTCTTTTTTTTTTCTTTTTTGGTTTTTCGAGACAGGGTTTCTCTGTGTAGCCTTGGCTGTCCTGGAACTCACTCTGTAGACCAGGCTGGCCTCAAACTCAGAAATCCGCCTGCCTCTGCCTCCCAAGTGCTGGGATTAAAGGCGTGTGCCACCACACCCGGCAATTTAGGATTTTCTAACAATCTCATTGCATGTACACATTTAGTAAAGAGAGTGGATTGATTTGGGAACTGAGACTACAGTTGCCATTTAAAAGATGTTTTCTTAGCAAGTATGGTAGCTCACGCCTATAATCTCAGCACTTTAGAAACTGGGGAAGGAAGATGGCTACAGAGTAAGAGAAATGAACCAAAAGAAGCTTTCTTCTTAGAGTTGGTGGTTAACTGCTTGTGAAGACTAAGGGATGTGCATACGTTGTTAGTAATAGATTATAATCAGTCAGTAGGAATGGTGTAGTATTGATTGTAAAGATGTCAGTATAAAAGATGGGCAAGTCAAGAGCTGGAGAGATGACTCAGCGGTTAAGAGCACTGACTGTTCTTCCAGAGATCCTGAGTTCAATTCCCAGCAACCACATGGTGGCTCACAGCCATCTGTAAATGGGATCCAATGCCACATTCTGGTGTGTCTGAAGACAGTGACAGTGTACCCACGTACATGAAATAAATAAATAAATCTTAAAAAAAGAATATTGGCTTTTTTTCACAGAGGACCTGGGTTTGATTCCCAGCACCCAAACAGTGGCTCACGAGCATCTGTAACTCCATAGTCAGGAGATCAAATGCCCTCTCCTGGCCTCTACCAAAGAGCAAAAAGAAAAATGAATTTTTGTTTTCCCCCAGAATCCTAAGGCAATTTGTTATTATTTTAAGATTTTTTTATTATTTCTTTCTGTGTATGGATTTTATTTAAAAGCTTTATTATTTTTATGTATGTGTGTATATCCATGTGTGTATATATCTGTGTGTGTTTATGTGTGTCCAAGAACACCAGAAGAGGGCTTCAGGTCTCCTAGGACTAAAATTACAGTCAGTTGTGAGCCACCAAGTGTGGGTTCTGGGAGCTGGGCTGGGAGCCTCTGCAGAAGTGCACACACTGGACCACTGAGTTGTTTCTGGCCCCATGTGTTGGCTGCTTTGCCTGCCTGTGTCCGTGCATCACATGTGTGCCTAGTGCTTGTGGAAGTCAGCAGGGGGTGTTGGAGTCCCTGGGACTGGAGTTATAGACAGTGGTGAGCTGCTGTGTGGGACTCAGACCCCAGTGCTGTTGACCACTAAGCTCATTGTAGCATATTGCAGGGAAGCAGTGGGCAGTGGCAGGAGCAGAACTGTGTGTCTGCCTGCAGTTTTAACCCCCTCCCTCCCTCCCTCCCTCCCTCCCTCC
>NC_034602.1:88967566-88969051 GCF_900095145.1 Mus pahari
TCATCCTCAGCTACACAGGGAACTTGAGGTCAGCCAGAGACACAGGAGACTCTTCATCAAAAAATAAAATGAAATAAAATAAAATTTTAAGCAGAAAGGAAAAAAGTAATTAAAAAAAAAAAAAAAAAACAAATAAAAAAAAAAAAAAAAAAAAAAAAAGGCTGGATTCTTGTCTAACCTGTCTGGCATGTCTGTATTCTTAGCACTTGAGAGAGAATACAAGACGTGCTCCTCATCAAGTGACAGGCAAGCACAGTAGCAACGGGGCTAAGCCAAAGACTTTCACTTGGCTATACGTGAACAGTTGCTAAATGTGATCTCTCAGATCCTGAGATTGTTTTGCTTTTGTTTTTAATAGGCAGAAAAGATAGCATCTCAGATGATAACGGAAGGACGCATGAATGGGTTTATTGACCAGATCGATGGAATAGTTCATTTTGAAAGTAAGAGTGTTTATGCATTCTTATCAAGTGAAATGGCAGTAAACTGTTATATGATTAAAATATGTTGAATTATTTCTTTAGGCCCAGAACTGTATTACTCATGAGCATATGTCCAAAGGAAATCATTTAAAATAACCTTAAAAGGCCATATTTATGAATATTTTAAAAAACATTTCTAAGCTAAGGAAAATGTAACTGAAATTGTATCAGGGTACTTGTTTGGTCATCTGACCTTTGTTGAACTCCAACCGTGTGTGGCTCCCATGGAGTGACAGTTGCAGGTGAGTGACCTCCCAGTGCGTGAGGTTCCCGCTTCATGTCTGGGGCAGAGCTCTGTCACTGTGAAGATGCTGCTCAGCCCCCGGGGGTGTGCTGTGCTCACTGGTCTGTTTCCCTTGCTCCTGCTTTCTGGACAGCTCCTCGCTGATCGCAGGAGCCACTGTGTGTTCTCTTCTGCTTCCTTCCAGTCAGCTCAGCCCTTTCTCTCTTCTCTTCTGCTTCGGTGGACCCAGTGACCCCTTGCTCAGTTCCGTTCTTGCTGATTCCCTAGAACAAGTTCACAGCCTCCTTTTTCATTGACTGTTGTGATATGCATATGTACGTGGAGATGCACGTACACGTACATCCCTAATACACCTCCCCAGTCTGTATAGTATACTTGTCTGTGTTTCAGAGCCGACCCTTTGGGGTTAGATAAACGGTTGCTGTGCTCCTCCCGTGAACACTGGCTCCCCCTCTTGGTCTTCCTCGGTTGCCCGTGGGACACTTTAGAGCCTACTGACCTTGTACCCCAGCTCTGCATACAGACCCCCCTCCTCTGTCCTGTCTCACTTAGGCTAGTCAGTGTTGCTGGTGGACAGTCAGGAACCAGACATCACTGAGTTCAAGGTCACGGGGGTCCTTGTCCCCCAGGGTCCATGCTTCCTTCTCTAAGCCATCCCGTTTCCTACACTGCAGTATGTCCTTCAAATTTGAGGGTTTTTTTGTTTGTTTGTTTGTTTGTTTGTTTGTTTGTTTCGAGACAGGGTTTCTCTGTATAGCC
>NC_034602.1:88969431-88977531 GCF_900095145.1 Mus pahari
TATTATTATTGATGTGAGGTATAGGTATTATTATGAATGTGAGGTATAGGTATTATTATTATGAATGTGAGGTATAGGTATTATTATTATGAATGTGAGGTATAGGTATTATCAATGTGAGGTATAGGTATTATTATTAATGTGAGGTATAGGTATTATTACTATGAATGTGAGGTATTATTATGAATGTGAGGTATAGGTATTATTAATGTGATGTATAGGTATTATTAATGTGAGGTATAGGTATTATTAATGTGATGTATAGGTATTATTATTAATGTGAGGTATAGGTATTATTATTATTAATGCGAGGTATAGGTATTATTATTATGTATTATCTTCTGTCTGCCCTTTCCCGTGCTCCAAGGGCCTCTTTCCGGGCCCTGCTCTTCACACAGTCCCGAAAAGGAGCTGTGTTAGAAGCCCGAAGGAAACAGTTTTAGCTTTTTCAAATTCTGCTGACTTCTTAACATTGGTCCTAAACACACACAGGGCGTCCAAGTTGGCCAGATGCCTTTATCTTTCAGGCCTTTTCTTTCTGAAGTAGAGTCTCCACCGCCCAGCAGCCCAGGCTGGCCCCTGGTTTGTGGAGCTTCTCCCATCTCTGCTTCCTGAGTGCAGAGCTCACAGAGGTCTACTGGCAAGCCTGCTTTAGGCTTTATCTTGGGGTTTTTTGTTTTTGTTTTTGTTTTTTTTTTTAGTTTTTTGAGACAGGGTTTCTCTGTATAGCCCTGGCTGTCCTGGAGCTCACTCTGTAGACCAGGCTGGTCTCAAACTCAGAAATCCGCCTGCCTCTGCCTCCCAAGTGCTGGAATTAAAGGCGTGCGCCACCACATCCGGCTTATCTTGGTTTTAATAAAGCGAATATTGCTGGTCCCTTTTCCATGTGCACACAGCAGCACACCGTGACCATCCTGATGCTGTCGACTCTGCCACCCTGTCCTGCCCCTGCCTCCTTTCCCGCACGCGCAGCTGTTCTTCACGTCATCTTTATGGAGTCTGTGGTGCCCTTAGATTTAACATCAGTTACTTACGGCTTAATCCCAGGCCCTTCCTGCTGCAGGCATTGAATCTCCACGGGTGGTTGCTGCCCCTGACTCAGGTAGCATGTCTGGAAGAGGCTGGATCTGCTTGCACCAGTCTCTTTCTCAAACCTGTAGCTCTAGCTCACACCTAAGGTGGCTATACCAGATTGCTTAATAGGAATTTAGGACAAACACAGGTCCAAAATTTGCTAGTTAGCCATTTAAAAGCTACATGTTCACTTTTTCCTTAATTTCTTATTCTTACCTTCTGTATCTTCCATGTCCTATAAATTACAACTCCTAATGTTCTTAGGAATCCATGTACTTTTCTTAATTTTAAAAATTCAGATGTATGTGTGAGTGTGGAGCACAGTCATCAGTCCTCTTTCTACTCTGAGGGTTGGGGTCATGTTCACGTGGCAGGGCTTTACCCTCAGAGCCGCCTGCGGCCCCTTCTCTTGGTTTGTATTCCCTGTGACTTACTCAGAATGCTGCTGTCACAGCCTGTGACGTTTTCCTCTCGTCTACACTTGCTTCCTAACCTATTTTCTCCAGTATAGCCAGAGTCACTGTGGTCTTTAAAAAATGAAAACCGGGCAGAGGGAGGAGAAACAAGTTCAGTTAAAGCAGAGGGGAGGGGGCTGGATGGCTCCAAATTCCTTAGTGGAGTCAGGTTCAGTTCTCAGCACCATCTGCAGCTCCAGGTCTAGGGTACCCCCTTTTCTGGCCTCGGTAGGCACCAGGCAAGATCATGGTACACACACACACACACACACACACACACACACGCACACACAGGCGAAACACTCATATACATAAAATAAAATGTGGGTTGTTTTGTTTGTTTGTTTGTTTTTTGAGTCTTCTTAAAATAAACAAAGTGGTGGTGCACATCTTTAATAAATTAATCCCAGCCCTCATGAGGCAGAGGCAGCAGATCTCTGTGAGTTTGAGGCCAGCCTGGTCTACACAGTGAGTTACAGGACAGGCTATACAGAGAAACCTTGGCCTTAAAAAAAATAAATAAAAGTAGACTCAAGATAGTGTTTCAAGTAGATTTTACGATTTCTTTTTCTGCTGTAAATATTAAATTATTTTTTGGTGAGGTCGACATAGTCTCATGTATAGATCCAGCGTTCTCCCAGTAGGTGGCAGTATCATCCCAGTAAACACTGAGAACCTGGCCCTGGAGTGAGGCTGCTCTGTAGTCATCTTGTCTTGATAGGTCTTCAGTCTTGATTTGTTTCCAAGGGCACTAGTAATAACATTTTCATTATGTTCCATTTTATGTTTGGTGTTCGTGATTGCATTCTTTTTCTGAGACACTGTCATTGTGTAGCTCTCCTGGATGACTTGGAATGGATCCTGCCTACTTCTGTCTTTTGAGTGCAGAGATGAAAACCTCTACCACCATGCTTGGCCTGAGCTGAGTTCTTAAGGCTTGCCAAGAGTTTCAGAATAAACGTCTTTTAAAAGTTAACACTGTTGTAATTTATCTTTTAGCTGTGATTTGTGAGTAATTTCTATTCTTCCTATTATTTTATTCTTCCCTTAGCACGAGAAGCCCTGCCAACATGGGACAAGCAGATCCAGTCACTTTGTTTCCAAGTAAATAACCTTCTGGAGAAAATTAGTCAGACAGCCCCAGAGTGGACAGCACAAGCCATGGAAGCGCAGATGGCCCAGTGAGCCCTCAGCTCTGTGCACACTGCATCTTTGCCACTTCGTGCGGATTGATTCACTGCCCCTCAAAGCATTTGCATCATGACCTTAGACATTTCAGCCCTCCTTTGCCGGATCCCACTTGAGGAAGATGCTAGAGCAAGAAGTGCAGCGTTTAAACATAATAGCTCCCGCGTGATCTGGGTCTGTGTATTGAACTAACTCAGGCGGTTTGAAAACTTGTTCTTTAAGTGGAAGTGAAAGACCTGAAGTTTGGGATTTGTGATCACTTTGTAGTCATGTACAACTTAAGTGCTTTGTGCCTCTCCACGTGTGGTTACTCTAATAAACGGAGCGGTGAGCCAAATAAAGGCAGTACTTGGTTTTTAATTAGGGAAGTGTTCTATTCCTTTTCTTTGAATTTAGAAAAGTTAATTTCTATTTCTTATGCTACAAATACGAATCGAGCTTTCTGAGCCACAGAGCTAAGGGCATAAGGTGACACTGGGGCTTGCATGTCCAGAGGAGCTCATCACTTAGCAGGAGACCAACAAGGTCTCACGCCTTCACAGGAGCCAATTCCAAATGTGACCAGTAGAGAGTGTGCAGAAAGGACTTTAAAAAGGGTATAGATGACTTCTTACCCCCAGCAATTACACAGCTTTAAAGTGACCCGCCCACTTAAAACATTAGACAGGTTGAAAGTCAGTGTCTTTCTTGTCTTAGATCCTTCAGAAAGATGAAGTCACAAGACGACCCGCCCCCACACCTGGACCAGTGGGCAGGATCAGGGTTGTGGTCCATCAGCTAGGAGGAGGTGATGCTGCTAGAATCAGCATCTGCTTAGCAGCTACAACAGAACTGACCTTTCTGCAGACCAAGAAAGCTGGGCATATCCGATTCTGTCAAATGTTTCTCTGGTTCATCACTTTGTCTGCCACTCAATTTACACATGGGTGCTTTCTTCTACAAACTAATTTTACCTTTGTTTGGAATTTAAGGTTTCTACTAAGGGTGTGTCTGTGTTCCAGCCAGAGGGATTACAGGTGCTAAGGGCTGAGCCACACCACAACTACAAACAGGCTTTTCTAGTAAACAATATGGTCTCAGGGTTCACACTATGATCAAGTATCCTGCAACAAAGTATATCCCTTTTTTTCTGGAAATATACCGGAGGACAGTAGCTTATTTTGAAGTAATACCCAAATTATTTTCTATAAGACAGTCTTGACTTTTAGGGAAATTACTTTGGGCTTTGCCTGGGCTTTATCTGACCTAGAGAATGGGTATACAATTCTAGCCTTCTTTAAATCAGTTTTCTGCACACCTAGGAGCAAATGACACACTTCTGAAGTTCAAAGCCCAAGGATTCGGGCTAAATAAGAAGCAGACATATGGGGCCAGCAAGATGACTCAGCTGGTAAAAGCTGCTGTCCTGCAAGCACGCTGGCCTCAATTCAACCCCTAAAACCCAGATGAAAGATGGTGGAGTGTTTCTCTAGCCCAAACACCACTGTGATGAGATACGTGGTGAGAGACGGGGAGAACTGGCCTGAATCTCATGCCAGCTGACCTGGAGTGTGCAGTGTGTCAAACCAAGGGAGACCCTGCTGCAAAACAGGGTGGAAGTCAAGGAACAACTCAGAGCCTTGTCTTTCAGGGCTGGAGAGGTGGACCAGCGGTTAGAGCATAGGCTGCTCTTCCAGAGGTCTCAGGCTCAGTTCCAAGCACCTCCCTGGTAGGTGGTTCATAACCATTTGTTAGTCGAGTCTCAGGGGATCTGTCCCCTTCTTCTGGCCTTTTAAGGCATCAGTGAGGCCTAGATATGCAATGCGGGCAAGACACACATCCACGTAAAACAAAAGATAAACACCTTGGGAAAAGTTTTAAAGCTTGTCTTCTGACTTCCACACGTACCGTGAGTGGCACGTGTGTGGGCCTATTCACATATACACCACACATAGTTCACAGTGAGTGGCCCTATTCACATATACACCACACATAGTTAAACAAACAAACAAAAATCCAAACATCACAATGTCATAGAGTGCTTCCCAAATATTACCATAACGTCAGGGATCCGTTGAATTGTGACTGAGAGTGCAAACCCAAAGAAGGGACTCTGAGGGACTCCCCCTCAGAACAACTAGGAGGAAACTGCAGTCCTTCCCGTCATAGCTTCAGGGAGCAACGGCCTAGTTCCTACTTGGGTAACCATGAAACCCTACCACAAACCTAAGGAACAGCAGCTGCTACAGCATTCTGACTTCCAGCCCAAATATCCCAAACACCCCATGTGATGGTCTCTATGCTCAGCCCAGGGAATGGCACTATTTGGAGGTGTGGCCTTGTTGAAGCAGGTGTGGAGTGGGCTCTAAGACCCTCATCCTAGCTGCCTGGAAGCCAGTATTCTGCTAGCAGCCTTCAGATGAAGATGTAGAACTCTCAGCTCCTACCACAAACCTTGAAAGCATTCTGGAAGCCAGGCCTGGGATGCCCACTGCACAGACTGCTGGGTCAGTGCACATGTTGATAAACAACAGGGAAGGGCTGAAAACGTCCACTGTCTCAGAATACTTCGTTATCAGTAGCTTGAAGCCTCCACACCATCCCACCTCAGGCTTCATGGATCAACGTGCTGAACTGCTGCTGTTGCTGAAAGTCTACCATCCCAACCCTGAACCATGGGAGGAAAGATGAGACTGCACCCTTGAGATTAATTGGTGACAGCCGGGCGTGGTGGCACACGCCTTTAATCCCAGCACTCGGGAGGCAGAGGCAGGCAGATTTCTGAGTTCGAGGCCAGCCTGATCTACAGAGTGAGTTCCGGGACAGCCAGGACTACACAGAGAAACCCTGTCTCGAACCTCCCCCCCCACAAAAAGATTAATTGGTGACACAAGCATTTGAATGATGGCCAAGATGCATAAAGCATGGAGGGCTAAAGGCATGGCTTGTGGGGGGTGGGGGTAGCAGCGAGTAAGAGGCCCCAACGTTAATCCCTAGCACCACACACAAAACCAGTCTTCTTAGCAAAATCTTTTATTTGGTTTCTACTTAAAATGTAAGGTAAAAAAATTATAGGCTCCAATATTTGATGATATGGGAGCAAGAAGAAACCAAGTCAAAGACTGACATCCATTTAAAATAAATCAAAAGGCCCAATTAGAAAGATTTCACCGTTCTCTAATTAAATGGATCCATCCCATCTCTTTGGAAAGACTCGGGCTGAAGGGGTGTGTGCTGAGTTGAGCTGCATCGGCCGGAGCTCTCGCCTGTGAGGGAAGCACAAAAGTTTCTGAATGTCTCAATCTACCCTTTTATTAATAATAACATTCATTTGCAGGATCGTTGAGAAGTTACACAGAGCATACAGAGTTCCTGGACACCCTGAGCCCTGTTCCCCTGTTGGTTAGCATCCGGTGTTCCCTTGGGAGGTTTATCACAGCTGACAGCCAGCATCAGCACATTGTTAACCAGAGGGGACTTGATTCAGAGTCCCCTCCCTCAGCTTTTCCGAGCTAGCACCTGATAGTGAGGCAGACTTCTCTTGTTGGTTTATTTGTATTTTAAACTATTCTGTGTGTACGACTATTTTCCCGGCATGCCTGTTTGTGCACTTGTGTCCCTAGTGCCTAGGGATGCCAGAAGAGAGCATCAAATTCCCTGGAGTTACAGATGGTGTGAGTCATTAAACAGATGCTGGGAATCGAACCTGTGACCTCTCGATGGATTTGTCTCATATGGAAACTGGGTCTCACATAGCCTAGGCTGGCCTCCAACTCACTCTGTAGCTGAGACTGGCCTTGAACTCCTGATTCTCCTGCCTCTACCGCCCCCCCCCCCCGCTTCCCAAGTGTTTTTATGAAGTATTGGGAATCGAACTCAGGATTTTGCGCATCCTTGGCAAGAACTCTACCAACTCAGCTTTACCTTCAATCCTGTGTTCAGCTTTATTGTTAGTGAACAGTTCAGGCTCTCTAAGTTGGTCAAAGAAAGTCAGAACCATCAAAGATGTTTTACTTCAAACCAGCTCAAAGATTCAGTGAGCTAATTTCTCTGAGATTAGAAACCAAAGTTCAGTTGACCCGCCCCGTTAGCATGTGTATGTGGTTGTAAGGTTTGTTCACACTGACCAGTGGAAACTCCTAAGAAACCTGTGTCTGTCTGTGAACAAAAATCTCCTGGAAGGGGTCGGTGTCTGCAGAGACGGGTGGCCCCGTCCGAGTTTCAGTGCTGTGGAGACTGGAGTTTTGTAGGTTCAGAGGTTAATGACTGTCTTGGGCTAGTGTTAGCCTTCTGGAACAGCCAGTCCTTGCCCCTCTCTGTGTCTGTGATAATAAAAGGAGCTTTGCTTTGTGGGGCGCTTTCACAGCGGCAGCCTTTCCTGAGGGATTCTGGGAACTGACGCCCTTTCCCCCACCACTTTCCCCTTTCCCCCACCACTCCCCCCCATTTCCCTCCCTCCTTAGAGGAAGTAACAACTGAGCAGTTCTCCGCCAGGTAATTGCCACCTGACTCTTCGACAGTCACTTCTGGCAAATGACAAACTTCTTTAGAACCCAAGCCCACTGCTTTCCCAAAACTGCAGTCCACTCCCCTACAGACCCGGTCTTCCTCTGGCGCTGTCTAACGCATGCAGAAACCAAGTTCTATATAGGGGTATCTTTTGAGCACAAAGCTGTAAGGACTAGGAACTAGTTTATCTTTGTTCACAGCAACACCTAGCTGAGCTTTTTTTATGCAGTACTAGATACGTAATACATCATTTGCCAAACGAATGAACAGTGTTGTACGCATCTTTCAAGAATTACTTGGGGGATGCTGAAGAGAAAGCTCAGCAGTCAATAGCATTTGTTCCTGCCGGGAAACTGGGTTTGGTTCCCAGTACTATGGAGAGGTTCACAACCAAAGAGGACCTGGCACACATGTGGTAGACGCACGCACACTCACAGGCAAGACATTCACATACATGAAATAAATCTTTTTTTTTTTCCTTTTTTTTAAACGGGAGGGGTAGGGGCTTGGGAGATGACTCGGGGTTATGAGCACTTGCTGCGCTTCCGGAGAGCAGAGTTGTCCCCAGGACCCACATCAGGTGGTTCACAAGTGCCGGTAAGGCCAGCTCCGGGAAATCTAACGCCCTTTTCTGGGCTCTGCGGGTATCTGCATATATGTGTAACACACACACACATTATAAATATTACAGAACATGCCATTCCTGCTTCTTAACATTAGCTATCTTAAATTTCTCATCTCAAAACCGTTGTCATAGCAGGAAGTGTGTTTTTGCCTTTCTTTTTGTATTTGTTCGTCTTTTCAGTTTTTTAAAGCTCTTCTCTCTCTCTCTCTCTCTCTCTCTCTCTCTCTCTCTCTCTCTCTCTCTGTGTGTGTGTGTGTGTGTGTGTGTGTG
>NC_034602.1:88977776-89000716 GCF_900095145.1 Mus pahari
TTCAGACACTCCAGAAGAGGGAGTCAGATCTTGTTAAGGATGGTTGTGAGCCACCATGCGGTTGCTGGGATTTGAACTCTGCACCTTTGGAAGAGCAGTTTGGTGCTCTTACCCACTGAGCCATCTTGCCAACCCCCTACTTTTTTTTTTTTAAGACAGGCTCTGACTGACCCAAAGCTTGCTCTTTTGTCTAGACTTGCTGGTCAGTAGGCCCCAGAGATTCAATTGTTTCAGCCCTGTGTAATGGGATTATAGGCTGTTGGACCCAACTTTTATATCCCCCCACACACTCACACTCAAACTCACACCCACACGCACACATGCGTACACATGGGCACAAACACAGTGACACATACTCTCACATACTCATAAACTCACACACACCTGCACACTCTCACGCATGCACGCACGTGGGCGTGAAAACACACATTAGACACACACATTGGTTCTGGGACTCCAAACTCAGGTCCTTCTGCTTAAACAGCAAGTAATTTACACAGTGAACCATCTCCCTCCTCCCTCATTTAAGCTTCGAGACAGAACTTCTTATGTAGCCCTGAACAGACTGGAACTTATTTTATAGACAACACTGGGTTTGAGCACAACCCTTCTTCTGTCTCCCGGGTTTGGGGGTTACAGGATACACCACCAAGCCCAGCTTCAACTTCTTGTGTACTCTGTAGCTTATATAAGTGGTAAGTTGCTTCATTTATAGACCAAAATAATTCTGATAAGTTTATAAAAAGTCACCGTTGTTTAATAAATGTGGCTCAAACAAAGAAAAAATCACAACCGATTAGATTACATTATTATAATGAGATGGCATTGGAGACTTAAGAAACTGTCACTTCTGAATTGTTATTCCAAACAATGAATAACTTTCCCAACCCCTAATTCTGTGGCCCAAGCCCCACACTAACTCACCATCCAGCTCTTTAGAAAGCGTTCATGGCTCTCCTCTTGTTAATGTCTCTCTTGATTTGGCACACAGAGCAAACAGGACAGAAGAGGGTCACCATGTAGTCATCACAAATGGATCCCTGTGGAAGACACGGAAGACACATGAATGGCAGCCAGCACTGCTTGTGGATTTTGGGGCATTTTAAAGAAAGCCAAAAGCACTGATTCTTTGGATCTTTGGATTCTGTTTATTACTTTTTACGGTTTATTTCTTTAGTTTGTGTGTGTGTGTGTGTGTGTGTGTGTGTGTGTGTGTGTGTGTGTGTTGGCCAGTCCCTGTGCATGGAGATCAGGGGGAAACCTGAAGGCATCATTTCTCTCCTTCCACCCTGTGGGTCCTAGGGATTTAACTTTGGTCATCTGCAAGAGCTTTTCTCTCTGCTGAACCATCTCATTTGCCCTGGATTCAGTTTAGATACCTGCAAGAAAATGTTAGCTGACTTTTCCATGTAACACTTGCTTCGTCGTCATTCCAGGACTTTATAATTCTGAGAATATAAGAGTCAATCAAACTACCAAGTCTGAGAGGACAAGACAGAGACTTAGAACGTTAGATCTCACAGCTCAGACGCTATTTGGCTCAAAGCAATTATATAAGGATGAAAAGCACTGGGCACGTGATGCGGTGAGCGGCATAGGAAGAGATTTAGGGAAGTGGCAAAGAACTTGGGGTCAAAGTACTCCTAAATAAAGCTCGGTGGAGTTTGCAGGTAAAGCCCACACGGAGAAGTGAATACCCAAGAACATCCAAAGGAAAGGAAAAAAAAAATTGCTCTAGGCAAAGGAAGCCGGGGAATGACAGTCTATAAAATGAGATCATTTAAAGAACTATTTGCTCCAGGGCTGCTGTTTTCATCCATTAAAAAAGAGATCCACACTAGGAAACAGGGAAGTAAGGCCAAAAATCATGAGCAATTTGGGGTAAATATAGAAGGGCTGGAATTCCCATTGAAGGGGAGAAAAGCCAAGCAGAGTCGTTGAACTCACAACAGGAAGCAGCTGTGGGCAGAGAGGTGGGGACGTTCCCCTAGATAAACCCCAAGTTCAGCATCAGGGAACAGGGAAAGCAGGCAGAGAGCCAAGCCTGCCCCAGGGCGGTTCTCCTGGGACGCTAGGGCAGAAAGTCCAATCCCAGAGCCTCCCCATGTGGGCCTCGGGGCTCCAGGAGACGCACAGGAGAAAAGGGTGGGTAATGTCGCAGTTATTACACCGGGTACACACTCTCTGAGATACTGGCAAATATCCCCCCGAGACTATCAATCTACAAACCATCAGCATTTACAGAAATGTATTCCTGTAAGTGACAAGGACAGAAGTGTAGCCGAAGAAGATGCGCACAAGTTATTGTTTATTACCAGGCAGTAGACTTGGTAACTAAAAGGTTCAATTTTTCACTTTTTACTTCATACGTTTCTATTTAAGTTTGTTAGGTATTTCTTAAAAAAAAAATAGTTAGGTATTTATTTTGCAATTAAAAGATAGTGATTAAATTTCTCAAGTGAAAAAATAATTTCAGTGAAATTAAAATTAAAAGACCAACTGAGCTCTTTCCAGCTTTATCCTCTGGCCTGTTTCTCCTAACGCCCCTTGCTTCTGACAGGGTCATGCTATCTATGTACCTCAGGCTGGTGTCGAACTCTCAATCTTCCTACCTCAGCTTCCCAAGTCCTAAAATGTCAGCGGTGTGTGTTGTCACCCTCAGCTAGCTGAAGACCTTGATAGAAAAAAAAATGGATTTCTCTTGAATAGGAGAAAAGTCTGCTTGTAAATTGCCCATGGACTTGAATGCCAATTTATCCATGAATATCTATCCAGCTCGACAGCCTGCTCCCCAACTTTACCACTTATGGGTTTCTGTCATGGCTTTAACAATCACAAACACAGGCCTCTCTCTCTCTGATTTTCTTTTTCTATTAATTAATTAAATATATTTGAACTCTATCTGCATGTACACCTGTACACCAGAAGAGGGCTTCAGATCCCATTACAGATGATTGTGAGCCACCATGTGGTTGCTGGGAATTGAACTCAGGACCTCTGGAAGAGCAGCCTTAACCCTTAATTGCTAGGCCATCTCTCCAGCCCCAGACATTCTTTTTTCTTTATCTCTGTCTCTCTTTCTATAGTCACACACAGAGGGAAGCAATGTGTATTATGTATATATACAGGAATATGTATATATATATCTCCACACATGCAAACTCATCTACGCACCCTATTGACTGTTTCCCCCTGTAATTCGGATTAAAAGGCTGCCCCATTTCATAGAGTGTTATAATGGCAAGCGCATGCACAGACAGTTTGGATTAGATACTCCCCTCTCTGTTTCTAGACACATCTCTGGGTCAATGACTCTGCCTCTTTTGAAGTCTTCATTGGTGAAACATGGCAGACCCTCCCCCACAAGACTTACAAGCATTGGTGGCGAGTTTAGTTACCTAATGCATACACATTGCAAATATGAATTACTTGCTTAATAGAACGTTGAGGGACAGAAAGGAAGGACCTATTATTGCTGTGTCCGCTGAATTTGCCAGCTAGAATGATACCAAAGGTAAGAAAGAGACTCACAGGAATGCCGTATCGGGTTCGGTAGAGAGTCCTCATGGCCACCGTTGTTCCACACAGACAACACTCATTCATGTCGGCCGCCACTTGACATCCAAGACAAGTGAAGCAAAAGGTCCCACAGAGGCCTGGAAACATGAAAACGGGGATGCACGTTACTTTAGTCTGCCCCCATCGGCGACATGGGGCCTTTCTCCTCTGTTGCAAGTCTGGCTTCGCTGTTTGGGTGGGGCTTCATTATGACCCCGCCCCATCATTAAAAGAGGGACCGTACAGGAAAAGACCTAGTTCTTTTCCAGTAGTGCGACTCATGTAAAATGACTGCAACCTACTCGTAAAACCCTTGGTACTAACAATGTCCCCAAACGCAGTCCTGTAGGGATATAATAGGAAAGAATAGGATATAGGTAGGAGAACCAGCCTGGGATGCCCCGGGTCACTTCAGAGTGGCGCCTGCAAGGCCCTGAGTAGGAAGTACTGCTTGAGCTGAATGGTGGCGCATGCTTAGAAATGTTTTTAATGACTAAAGGGAATAAGGCCTCTTTGAGATAATTTGTCTCAACCATTCACTGTGGCCAAGGTCCTAGGATAGGAGGGGGATGACATTAGGGGGTGGAAGAGGGGTGTGTGTGTGTGTGTGTGTGTGTGTGTGTGTGTTGATTACAAACTAGGAGTATTTATGTGTGCCACCAAGGCCAGGAAGAGCCATCAAGTATTTTGTAAGAGATTAATTTGCTCAGATCTGCATTAAGAAAATCTGTCATAGGGGCTGGAGAGATGGCTCAGTGGTTAAGAGCACTGACTGCTCTTCCAGAAGTCCCGAGTTCAATTCCCAGCAACCACATGGTGACTCACAACCATCTGTAATGGGATCTGATGCTCTCTTCTGAAGACAGTGACAGCACTCGTACATTAAATAAATAAATAAATCTAAAAAAAAAAAAAAAAAAAAAAAAAANAAAAAAAAAAAAAAAAAAAGAAAAAAAGAAAGGAAGAAAAGTTGCCATTAAACTGAGTGGTGGTGTGCACCTTTAATACCAGTACCCGGGAGGCAGAGGCAGGTGGTACTGAATTTGAGGTCAGCCTGGTCTACAGAAAGAGTTCCAGGATAGCCTGGACTACATAGAGAAACCCTGCCTCCAACAAATGAATGAATGAAAGGAAGAAAGAAAGAAGAAAAAGTAAAGGAAGGAAGGAAGGAAGGAAATTTGTCCCCAAGCAACGAAGGCTGCATTAGAACTCACCCTGCTACCCCACGCGAACTTTTAAACATTACTTTTTGTTTAGTGCGCGCACACACGAGAGGGTTGGAGAATAGTTTTCAGGGGTTGGTTCTCTCCTCCCACTATGTGGGTCCTGGGGAACAGAACTCAGGCTGAGAGGCTAGGCCACGGTCATTTTCCCCACTGAGCCATCTTGGCCGCCCTACAGTAAAACTCACGTATCCAAGTAAGTGTACACTCACATAATCAAATAGCAACTTGGGGTTGGAGGAATAAAAGTTAGTCTTTATCGACTTTGATGTCGCAATCGTGTTGTGGGACGCGTTAGTCAGTGAGCCCCCACTACCTCGTGAAGCATTGGAAAGCTGTGGGTAAACTCGCCTGGAATTCTTTGCCTCTGCTTTCTATGCAGTTATTGGCTTCCAAGTTCCATCCCACTTTGAGTTAAAGCTTGTGTACTTCCCGACCATTCTGAGGAGTGGGGCTTCAGAGCAAGCCTCTCCTTCCTGAATTGCTGAGGACAACTGCTGGTTCCCTTCGCCACCCACCTCGATGTCTTCCACGTTCACTCAGAGAGATCTTACTGCAGACAGGGCAACTTTTGGTTTTTTGGGTTTTTTTGTTTGTTTGTTTTTAGAGACAGGATTTTTCTGTATGGCCCCAGCTGTCCTGAAACTCACTCTGTAGACCAGGCTGACCTCAAACACAGAAATCTGCCTGCCTCTGCCTCCCAAGTGCTGGGATTAAAGGCTTGTGCCACACACCCGGCAAGGGCAACTTAACTGTAGCGATTAAGATCTTTCTCTGAAAGTGTCCTGTGACTGACTATAAAACAAGATTCAATGTATATGCAACCAAGAAGAGATTTAATTGCCGTTGTGTTTTTATTTTATTTTATTTTTTAAATTAGGTTTAGGGGATTGGAGAGATGGCTCAGTGATTAGGAGCACTGGCTGCTCTAATCTTCTAGAGGACCTGGGTCCAACTCCCAGCACCACATAGCAGCTCACACTGTAACCCCAGTTTCGGGGACTCAACACCCTCATACAGGCATATACGCAGGCAAAACACCAATGCACATAAAATAAAAATAAATACACTTTTAAAAAGTCAGGTTTAGCCAGATGGTGGTGATAGACGCCTTTAATTCCCAGCAGAAGCAGGTGGACCTCTGAATTCCAGGCCAACCCAATCTACAGGGGGCGTTTCAGGATAGCCAAGGCTAAAACAAAGAAGCCTTATTTCAAAGCAAACAAACAGCCCCTCAGATTTAAGTAAAAATGTTTCATAAATAATCTGTTTATAAGTCCTAGGCCAGGCCCATTCAGTTTTAGAATCATTTAAAGCTTTCAGTGCTACCTTAACTCAAGGATTTAT
Source organism: Mus pahari (assembly GCF_900095145.1). Taxonomy (NCBI): domain Eukaryota; kingdom Metazoa; phylum Chordata; class Mammalia; order Rodentia; family Muridae; genus Mus; species Mus pahari. Next base: position 88,983,905 of record NC_034602.1, read on the forward strand.
TTTTAGGGGTAAGTTGATTTTCTTTTTTTCTTTTTCTTTCTTTCTTTCTCTTTCTTTCTTTCTTTCTTTTTCTTTTCTTTCTTTTTTTTTTTTTTTTTGGTGGTGGTGGCTGGAGAAGAACTGGGTATAATGAATAGACTGTCTTTGACGTTTCCTGTAACATTCCCGGATTCTCAGGAGCCCGTAATGAGTTAGTAACTTAGCAACTTTCCACACAGTAAGGGAGGAATGGGGTGGGTATATCAATTATAGGGACACCTTCCCCGTACTCACAGACTCCGCAGTCACTGAAGCAATCACACAGGCTGGTCTGCCAGTTGGAATTTTGGGGAGCACGGACAAATCCAGGTTGAGTCACGATGACTGTTGGTGCCTGAGCCATCTTCGATGCGAGGTCTCAAAAGACCAGGTCTGAAAAAGAAAACGTTGGCGGTTCAGTCTGAAGCTGCTCTGGGAAGGCACTGTGTCCTGCCCTTTAGCTAGGCCTACCTGCTGTGCTCCACTGGTTAGGGACAGAACGTGGCTGGAGAAATCAGCTTGTTGATCTCTAAAGAGCATTGCAGTCTCCACCTCCGAGAGGAGAGAAGCCTCAGGGGGAAGGAATTCACTGAACTGGAAAGGTGAACAGGTGTCCTCTCTCATGGGTGAAAGAAACCAAAGGGGGGGCGGTGATCTAGATCGCGTGCTATTTTATACAGGTCCCCGATGTCCAGAAGATGGGAAACAAACCATTGGCCTGGGACAGGGTAGAGTGGTTGAACCTTGGAAAACAACCTCTTCTTGAACGGAAGAGCCTAAGCTTAGTGCAAGCCCACTCTCTTCCCGCTCTTGCTCAGCTGCCTCGGCGTTTCACACAACTCCCCTGAGTCCAAGCTGCTCCATCATTTCACGTTCACTGGAACCTGAACCTTCTATCCGTGCAGCTTAGCCCATGACTTGCAGGGGCTAGCAAGTCCTTACCACCACCCCAACCGCTTTCCTAGGGTTGTCGCTGAGGATGCGGACTTGTTTTCCTGAGTCAGCATCTCATCGCGTAGCCCAGGCTAGCTTCAAGCTCATGCCCCGCCCCCTGCCCCCGCCCCCCGCCCCCCCTTCAAGCCTTCCATATGCTGGCACTACAGGTGACAATTCCCAGCTGAGCAAAGCCTTTATGAAGTATGTCTTATTAGAATATTCCTAATTTCTCTTCACTACGAGGGAGCGCTGAGGTTCAGGGGGTGACATAGATTTGGAATGACAGTACCTTTTCTCCTCAGTCACTTGACACAGGGCCTGACCAGCAAGCCCCAGCCATCCCTCCTGTCTCCTCCCCGCTTCCCCCACCTCAGCCTCCTTCCTCTCCTCCCACTGTCTTTAGCATCAAGCCCAGTGTTAGACTCACAGTAGGTGCTTTAGCTTCATTGATGAAGTACTAAGGGTGCTGGGTCATTTAGAGACTTGGTACATATTTTTAAAGGCACAAAAGGGCTGGGAGTGGTGGCAAACAACTTTAGTTCCAGCCTGGAGGAGGCAGGGGCAGGCAGATGGATCTCTATATGTTTGAGGCTAGCCTGATTTGCACAGTGAGTTCCGTGACTACCCGAGACCGTCTCCTAAATAGAATGCTTTTAAAGATGGACAACTAGGCTCTGTCGTTTCATATCAATTAGGTATTCTCTTCAGTTGCCTTTGCTCTGTTCTCTCTGGATCTCATTGCTTGCAACGTCTGCTAGGTCAATAGTTTTCTTGAATGAAAAAAAGAGAGCACTATATGACGCCAAGAACAACCTTAAATGAAGGGTATGCTCAGATGCTTCTCCACGTGACTAGGAGTGTTCAAAGATGCTTGAAACATGACTAAATCTGCACGCATGTCAATATAGTTAATTATAAATCAATCCAACCCCCAGAGTCCAGCACACAAGCAATGCTTGGCTGTTACAGAGGAAGATAAAATTGGTTTAGTTCTAAAAAGAGGCAGGCTGGGCTCACCTTTAATGCAAGCACTTAGGAGAGCAGAGGCAGATATGTCTGTGAGTTCCAGGCCAGACAAGGCTACAAAATGAGAACTCTGTCTATAAGAAGGGGGTGGGAGTGGGGCAGGGCGGGGAGACAAAGAGGAAGATGTTTGTATCTGTTGTTCATCATCATTATATTCAGTAAATATCTCTATGGGTTCTCTTCCTGCGGAGTTTTAGAAGATTTAGTAAACAAAGAAAGTATAAGGAGAAAGTGTGCGAGATTTGACATTGAGAATGTTTAAATGTTAAGGGCACTGGCTGTTCTTCCAGTCATTCAATTCCCAGCAACCACATGGTGGCTGACAACCATCTAGAAAGAGATCTGGTGCCCTCTTCTGGCCTGCAGAAGTACATGCAAATAGAGCACTCACACATAAATAAATGTTTTATAGAATAACAAACAAATGAAAAAAAGAAAAGAAAAAAGCAAAGCAAGTCTCAAGGTTAGGAAAATACTGAAAAGACAGGGTCAACTGATTACAAAAGAAACGAAGGAAAAAAAAAAAGCCCAAACCTTAAATATATTAAAAGATGTCCAAAATTTCCCATCGTTAAAGAAGAAGAGCTACCTGCTGGGCAAAACTGCGGGCCCAGGCATTGGTAGTGAGCCATTGCCACCACAGCAAGGCCCCAAGGTTGATCTCCAAGGTTGATATTAAGCACTAAACCCTGGTCAGAGCTCTCAAGAGCAAGCAGCTGTACAGACTCGTGAGGGGCAAGTGCCTCTGGTGAGAGCAGCTTTAGGATTTCAGGAGCATACTGCAGAGTAATGGTCGTGGCAGGGTTAACTTGGAAAGTGCAAATGGCAAGGTCCCCATGAGGCTTCTGAACACCCTGGAGGACCCAAGGATGAGTCCCCGGCACGTGGGTGGGCCAAAGCAGCAAGATCACTGGAGGACCCAAGGATGATTCCCCGGCACGTGGGAGCCAAAGCAGCAAGATCACTGAGGTCCGGCTCTAGATCCTCCTGAGCAATGGGGTAGGATTTTGTCTAAAATACTAAAAGAAACTAAAAACGTTTGGCTAGGTGCCAGGACTCAGGGAGCCATGAGACAAGCAAGTTTACAAGCACACATAGATACACAGGTAGATATGGTAGAAGTATGTGAAGATAAATTCTGACTACGTCCAAAAGGACGGTACACCTAGTCCTAGGACTGGGAGGGAAGGTCTAAGATGAGCCTGGGACATATGGTTTCAAGAGTAGAGTGGTTTGTTTGTTTGTCTTCGTTTTTTCCCCAGCCCAGCTCACTCCGGCCATATTTATTTCATAATGTGGGTACACTGTCACTGTCTTGAGACAGAGCAGAGGATGGCATCGGATGACCATTACAGATGTTTGTGAGCCACCATGTGGTTGCGGGGAATTGAACTCGGGACCTCTGGAAGAGCAGTTAATGCTCTTAACCACTGAGCCATCTCTCCAGCCCGAGAGTAGAGTTTATTAAGTGAGACACTGCTTAGTGGGGTGGGGGACACTTCCGAGGGAGTTTGGTGGCCAAATTTAAGACAATTTGAGCAAAAAAGGTCATGTTATTATTAGATTACAACTCACAGAATAAACCATCTTTAGCCCTCTCTAAATTATCTGTATCTTATCTATGTGATACTAGTATAGATAAATAATAGAATTTCAAATGGGAGAGAAAGGATGGCACCTTCTTTGTTCCAATATTGTCGAAGGAATAACAGAAATATAAGACTGGCATTTGGCATACACCATAGTGAGTACCGTAGGCAAGACTGATGGGTGGAGTCTCTGATTGTGGTTATTTTTCGTTTTTACCTATGGCTCCTGGCTTATTATTCCCTCTCCAAAATAAGCCATAGAGACTGTGATTTCACTTCCTCAAAGTCAAAGAAACTAACCTTTCCCATCTTCCTGTCTTGGGGTTGACCATCAGGACAGTTTCCTATCTCCTCTGTCAGCCAATCACACACAGCCACTGGAGGAGCTGGACCATGAGGAAGCCATGCTAAAGGATCTAGCCAGGTGGACTCGATGCTTCCCCACGTGGTCTATGACGCATGGTGACCACTCAGTGGCATCCCCACCACCCTGAGAGCAGAGTTTGTAGTGGGCTGGGAATGCAGTTGGTAGAGTGCTTGCCTAGCAAGAAGCGCTGGGTTTCAGGTCAGCATTGTAAAACTAGACATGGTGATCTACGCCAGTAATTCCAACAGGAGGATCAGAAGTTCAGAGCCATTCATAAGTAGTGAATTCGAGGACATCTTGGTCTACAAGAGACTGTTTTATAACAACGACAGCAAAACGTCTACTTGAGTCTGGAATAGTAGGTAGTATACACGTGATCCAGGCTGAGGCAGGGGGCTTGTGATTTTGAAGCCAGTCTGTGCCATAGGGAGACTTTGTAGACCCAAAGCAAACACAACGAATTAACTAAAATACAAAAGCCTAACAACACAAACCATCTACTGGTAGTTAAATTAGTAGATGTATTCCTTGCTCACAGTGGGAAATCATGGCCTTGCAGGTCAGGAAGAGAGTGGATGGAAAAACTTCTTAGAGAGAGGCTGTGACGGAATAGTTTGGAAGAGGAACCAGGAAGTAGAGATGCTACCAGAAGGAGAAGGTCATCTCATGGTGACAATCTTATTTGCCAAGGAGGGCTCACTGGAGCAGCAGTTGTACTGAACTTGAGTGAACTTCCTCCTCTTCCTTCCAGTAACTGTGGAGATCACAGGGCCTGCACTAGCTTTGCTGTTAATAACAGCTCCAACTGAAGCCACCCAGCAGGTTCAAGCTGGTGAAAGGCTGCTGTCCTTGGCCTTTTGCCTTTGGAGTATCTTTCTCTAAAAGTTCTCTCTCTCTCTCTCTCTCTCTCTCTCTCTCTCTCTCTCTCTGAATTAGTTTAATTAGGGTTACTCACAAGAGGCTGGGTAACTAGCCAGTGACCACACCAGAGAAGAAAAATGTCTGTCTCCCAGCAACCTCAATGAACCTAATGATTAACTGCAAAGTTAGCTATTCCAGGAAAGGGCTAACTCCATGGCATAAGACACGATAATCTAAACTTCCTTTGGCTTTTTGGAACCCAGAAGGTCCGATGACCTAAGAATAGCAGCAGATGGTTGGCCGGAAAAGCAGTCCATCTGAAATTGATGACTGCCACGGGCGGCGCCAGAGGCTCCTCCCTGCCATTTCCCAGTAAGCCTTGCCCCCGCAGCCTCTAAGCAATATAGCTTTCTTTTCTTTTCTTTTTTTGAAGGAAGCTTCCATATAGCGTAGTAAACTCCCCTCAAACTGTTTGTGGCCAAGGATAATCTTGGGTCCTCTTGCTCCACCCAGTGTTGGAGTTTTGAATCCAGGGCCTCCCGCACTGCACTGCTAAGCTACATCAGCTGAGTACCTCAACATCCGCCCCCTCTCCCAAAGACTGGAGTGCCCATCTTCCAACTTTTCCAAGTGTCTTATAGGAAGCCACAGCTGCTCCCTAATTTTATTTAATCAGTTTCGGGAAAAGAAAGCGAAAAACATTGCAATCGTTCATTTTCTTTGCTGACCCTTTTCACAATTAACAAGAGCTGGCGTCTTCGAGAGCAGGGTTGACTGACTTGGAAACTTGGAACACATAGCAGGCACCTCTTCCCCAGGGAGGTGTTTGAGTCTCAAGCCGCTGGGGGTGGACTCGAACCTTCCCCGCACCCCCCAGCCAGGGGTGAGGTCAAGCGTCCTTCAGAACTCAGATCATCCCGGAGTCCCACAGAGCTTCCCTCCATCCCAACTCCAGCGCTATAATGTCAGAAGTTGTATTCTGAGAGCTGACGCACCACGGTGGCTTGGGAAGCGAAGCATCTTAGAAACCGGAAAAGCATGTGTATTCAATTTTACTTTGCATGGCCTTTGCATAGTCGAAGGTCAGATAGAATAGAGAGTGATTAATACTGGGCGGGTACCTCAGGGCCAGCTGCTGAGAATTTGTTTTTCACGTTTATCTTTCTGATTTATTATTTTTACGATAGCGATGAGGAAATTGTTAGGGCTGGGAAGCAGATCTGTGGTGGAGAACTTGCTTAGCACGTGAGAGGCCCTGGGCTGGAGCCCCACCTTGGCAAACAAAAAAAATTAGAGTTTTATTTCTTTTATAATAAAATCTTGAGGTAACTGTGTTTTCCCTTTCAGGGGGAAAAATCAAATCGGAGATTAGTATCTTTAAGGGGATTGAACCAGCATTTATTGCTCTAGTTTTATTCCTGGGCTCTAGTCAGTGCCAGTACATTGATGGCATTTGATAAACACCAGCCAAGTGACGGAAGAAACACCCTTCCTTCCAGTTTTCCTCAAAGGAAAGTTATAATCCTTTAACTCATGTCTGCATTGCGATTTAAATAGAAGAGTGGGCATCTGAAGGGTCCTGGGGGAAAACTCCTGGCGTGTGCTCATGTTCTGGAAACCCTGGCTCAGCATATCCCAGATGGCTGTGTATTTACGTGGGGCTACATAGACTTTACAACCACATGAGACCTGAACATCTGTATCCGTGGCAAAGACTTGTACCCACAACTTTCACCTGCTCATTGATAGATAATTGATAAAAAAAAAATAAAAAATCTTTTCTCTACTTGTGGCCTAAACAGTCATCCGTCAGTCTAATCTGTATATAACAGACGAGGTGTTGATGCCTGGAATTCTAGCACTTTGGAGGTGGAGTCAGGAGAAAAAAATTATTTGAAAATAATAAAAAAATATTTTCATTTGTTTAACCCAGGAGAAATTTGTAGACATATATAATATGCCCTACACATACAGAAACCTTTGGTATTGTAAGGGTTTTTTTTTTTCTTTCTATTTCTAATACAGACAAAATCAAATTACAAATAAATAATAAATTAAAAGGTTGCATGTTGCAGAATAGATTTCTCTCTCTCTTTTTCCCCTTCTCCCTGCCTCTCTCCCTCTCCCTCCCGCCCCCCTACAACCCCCCAGTACTAGGGGTTGAACCTAAGGCATGTTGTGTGTTAGGCAAGTGCTATAACGCTGAACTCCACCGCTCAGCCAACTTCCTCTTTTGAAGGTGGAAAACTGTAGGGTGGGCAACCATGGTCCCCACGGTGTTTCCGGACCCCGAAGCCAAGTGCACATGGGTGGGGGGTGGTATGGGGGATGGGCCAGGAGGTTGTGAATACCAAGAGAAGCTTCTGGCCATGAAGGTCGCCTACAGCTGCGGGGGAAGGATGCACTGCCCAGCACTGTCTAGAAGTGCAGTCCTAGAGGGAACGAGCGAGCGCTCCAGGACTGCCGTTCGCACCTCCAGCTTCCTCTGAAGAGGGTCTTAGACTGTCTAGCCCGTGGTTTCTCAAAGAAGAAACACCTCCTCCACAGTTGAAGAGCCGGGGAGTCCATGCTGAGCATGCGCGTGCCCACGGCCCTTGCCCTGACCTTGATCTTTAGTATGATGCTACCAAAACCAACCAACAAAAGAACTAACCACAAAACACTAGGAGAAGTCTGCAAAAACCTCACTCCGTGCACTCTTACGGCAGGCCCGTGATGCTGTCACAATCCCTAGTCTGTTGGAAGTTATAACAAAACGTAAAACGCAATGCAAACTAACCCTAAACCCGTTTTTTGTTGTTGTTGTTTTTTATTTTGTTGTTGTTGTTGTTGTTTTAATGCTTCCACCAAAAGTTTAACCTTAGACATCTCAAATTAAAAGTCACCAGGAAGTGAAGGGATTTAAAAAAAAAAAAAAAGAGGAACCCCAAATTGCCCGGCATCTGCCTAATGCCATGGTGTGTTTCTAGGAGGGTTCTATGACTTTATGTTTGGGCCGGTTCCGTGGTCCTCAGAGTTTATCATATGTGAAAACTGGTACTGAACTTGGGGTCTGAGATTAAGGCTTATACTGAAGACTGGGATCTGCACAGGTAAGCACCACGTGGCTTCAGCCGCATCCTGTAGGGTGGTCTGACGGTGGAATCCTTTTCTGCCAGACAAGTCCCTCCTCTGACCGGAAGCTTTTCCTTCTCCTGAGCAGCATGAGACTCCTGAGAAATTCCCATCCCTTTAGGGTCTGTGTTATAATAGTCTAAGAGTAAGACTGCGAGATATCAGTATCTCTTTAGAATAGCTTCATTTTTGCCAGGCCCATCTCAAAAGCATTTTGGAAAGCTTGCCGGCAAAGCAGATTCCTGGCCACTACTCTGGAAAGCTGTAGTTAGCCTAGGGTCTGGGAGATTGCAATCGTCAGTTTTCAGCGCTGCAGCCCCCGTGTGCTGCACAAAGGAATGTGGCTGCTTTGGTGACTGAGTGCTCCTTTCCCCAGGCTGACAGAGCCCCTGCCTGAGCCTCCCACGTCTGCAGAGCACGTGCAAACTCAGCTCATGGTACTTATCTGCTGGTGACGCGAGACCGACCGACCCCTTGATGGTTGGTGGAGACGCCCCCTCAGAGACGTGCAGACCTTTCAACCTCTGGCTCTTGGCTTTGCCTGTTACAAACAACTCCAGGTCCATTAGAAAACATGAATCGACCCAACTGTGTGCGTAAAAAGCCTTGCAATAGAGTTGTTTTGGGCCAAGGAGAAATCTGTAGTTTCCTGATGGTGGGGGCAACCCTACTCGGAGCTCTGCCGCGTGCATCCTTGAACGCGCAATGGGAAAGCAATAGAAACTGGTGAGGACCACTCAGGAAAAAAAGAAAAAAGAAAAATATAGAGGTGAGGAGGGGACGGAGACAGGATTCTAAGCGGACGGGCTCAGCAAGACGACATGATAAATACCTTCCTTCCTGAGATTCCTTGGCAAGGACTGACCCCTGCCAGGAATTCTTGCAGGACTTGGCTCACATGTTGAACATCTTCATTTTATCTCTTAGCCTTAGACTCATTCTTCTGCCTCAGAACACACCACTCTTTAGAAGAAGACTACACCGGCTTAATAAAATTACATGGCACTAGTTATATTAATAAATCTTGCCAATATCGATACAGCCAGGTTCTAAGCAACATATGGCCGAAGTTCTTCTATTATACACTGATATCAAGACTCAGTGCTCTCCAGTCTCGTGAGCTGCCCAATGTGAGAGGTGTTTCTCTATGAGCATCAGTGATTACTGATTAAACCCCCATAGCCGTTGGAATTTTGCTTTCATAGTGAGAATTCCTAAGGATTCTCAAACTTTACAAACAAATAAATCTACAAAAATCCCATTGACTAAACCTATAAAAATCTCCAGGTAGTTTAGACGAATAAATATTTTTCTTATGCACAAAGAAACTAGATCACTCAGCGAGAGAGAGAGAGAGAGAGAGAGAGAGAGAGAGAGAGAGAGAGAGAGAGAGGATCTAGTTAGGAAATCCAGCACATCACATGCCCTCCCCGAAAGCAAGCAGTGGGTAAGAGAGCAGTGTCCCAGAGGATCCAGACTGAGAGGTTTCAAAGCATGATGTTTAGCAGGCCTGACCCCTAATTGCCAAGTTTCACTAAAAATTACTAAAGTTAAAGCACTTAGGGAAGAAAACAGTGATCATTCAGCATAATCTCAAACTACGTTAGGAATAAGATAAAACTCTTAAAGGAAAGATCCCCTAGATGTAAAGAATTTCTAACAAATACTTACAGTTCAAAAGGTTTGGGCAGAACAGGTCCTGCGGTCTGAGGTTGAGCCTTCTTACAAATAGAGAGACTTTGAGGAAGGGAGGAGGTATCAACCCCCAGGAGGGTGGGGTAGGGGTGGGCTGGAGTACAAAGAGCAATGTCCTGTGCTCTGATTGGCTGTGGTAATCCAGGCACCAAAAGCCATCTCTTACCAAATAGGGTTTTTCCTCCTTACAATTCCAAGGGCTAACCTCTAATGCCTCGATGGAGAGGAGAGGGTGTGGTTCCTGCCGCGGCTGATTAGCTACCTGCCTGACAAAGCTCACTGAGTCTCACACCTTATTTTCCTCTTTTAACGGAGGAAACCAGAAGGCACTCTGGGACCTGGAGTCGCAGGCCCGCTCAGACTGTCCTAGAGTGCGTCTCTCTAGAGTTTGGGCTATCCCAGAGCTCAGCTTGTAGGATGGTCTCAAACTCTCAGAGACCCATCTGCCTCTGCCTCCTGCGGCTGGGATTAAAGACATGCACCACCATGCCGGGCTTCTGATCAGATCTTTCTCCTCTGTCTTTTCTTCTCCCCCCTCTTTTCCTCCCTGAGGCGTTAGGGACCGAACCCAGGGCCAGTGCATTTTAGGTGAGAGCTCTATTATTGACCCACCTCTGTCCCCCGATATAGCTATATTGCTTTGGTTTCTGTAACAGCCTGAACACTTGCTTTATGTTAGGCGTGATTTTTATTACTTTATTTTTATCACTGTTTTAGTCATCGTCATCATCATCATCACCATCACCATCATCTTCTCCCACCCCGTCTCTCTGTGGTGTGTGTCTGAACATACATGTGAGCATCTGAGTGTCCCAGCAGGCATGTGGAGGTGAGAGGACAGGAGGGCAGCTTTGGGAAGTCTGTTCTCTCCTCCTGTTGAAGCAGCCTTGTCTCGTTCCCACTGGGCTGCAGAGCTGTGAGCTTCCAAGCAATTCTCCTGCCTCTCCCCCACATCTCTTGTAGGAGTTCTGGGATTACAGTTATGGGCCTCTGTATCAGTATGTATGTATGTATGTATGTATGTATGTATGTATGTATGTATTTTGTAGATTCCAGGGATCAAACTGAGATTGTCAGTATTTTTTCTCCCACTCTTTTTAAAAAAATTAAATGTATTTTTATGTGTATGTGTGTGAACTATATCGGTTCTCTGGCAGAGCAGCCAGTACCCTTAACGGCTGGGCCATCTCTCCAGCTCAAGGGTCTGGTTTTAGCTGCAAGTGCCCTTGACTGCTGGGCCCGTGGGCATGGTTCTTAATGCTTTCTAAAATCTTTGCCTTATGATCCTGAAGGGTGGCATCATTATTGCCTCTACTTGACTGACAGAGAAACTGAGGCACAGACTTACTTGGTGGCAGTTGGACACTGGATGAAATGGAACTCTCTGCCACACAGTTTAGCTCAGCCATGTGCTAGTAACCTTGGAGTGAGTGACGGGTAGGTTGGGAATGTTCTATTTCCTTCCTTCCTTCCTTCCTTCCTTCCTTCCTTCCTTCCTTCCTTCCTTCCTTCCTTCCTTCCTCCCTCCCTTCCTTCCTTCCTCCCTTCCTTCCTTTCTTTTTAAGATTTATTTATTTTACTTATATGAGTACACTGTAGCTGTCTTCAGACACACCAGAAGAGGGCATCAGTTCTCATTACAGATGGTTGTGAGCCACCGTATGGTTGCTGGGAATTGAACTTGGGACCTCTGGAAGAGCAGTCAGTGCTCTTAACTGCTAAGCCATCTCTCCAGCCCAGGGAACGTTCCATTTCTGAGCAGTTTTATTAAGCTGTAAAATTTATAGGAGGTCTTTTATTTTTAAAAGAAAAAAAAAATACTAGCCTCCTATACAACAAGAAGACCAGATCAAAATGTAGACATCCATGCTCAGTGCCACATAATCAAAGTGAACTTTGAAGGAGCCCGGTTTTCCCAACAGGGGAGACTCATCAACCTGAAGATCAGCATTAGGAACATCCTTCCTGCAGTGTAGCTGTGAAGTGCTGTGCCCCCCCGCACTGGTGCTCCTGTGCTGTTGAAGGCTTGGTCTCCAGAAGTTGGGCTGTCGGAGAGTGATTGGTTCCTGAGACTCCGACTTAATCAATGAGTTGACTCACTGGCAGGTTCATAGTTTGATTACTGAGAGGTGGTGGAAACGAGACAGTGAGACCTAGTGTGTCATGGAGGCTCTCCTTGGAAGGCCACTCAGCCCCAAGACATCACCATCTTTTTCCTTCTGGGTTATCAGAGGTCATCGGTTTCATTCGTCAGACTTCCACCACCAAAATGTCCTGCCTCACGGCAGACCAGGACAACAGAGCCGGCCAACCACGGACTCAGACCTCAGAAACAACTGGGAATTAAGTCCTCCTTCCTTCTCTGGTTTCCTCAGGAAGATGCCACCGTGAGGGCCAGTAAGGAAAGGAAACTGAAACGGTTGCTCCATGCACAGGGAGAAAGTCCTTACTCTAAGTAAGAGAGAGTACAGGGCTAGAGAGCTGGCTCTGAGTGGTTAAGGGCACTGACTGCTCTTCCAGAGGGCCGAGGTTCAATTCCCAGCAACCACATGGTGGCTCACACCTGCCTGTAACTCTACTTCCAGGAGATCCAATACCCTTTCACAGACATAGATGCAGGCAAAATGCCAATCATATAAAACTAGAGACAGAAGGAGAGAGGGGTAAGGAGAGGGAGGGAGGGAGGGAGGGAGAGAGAGAGAGAGAGAGAGAGAGAGAGAGAGAGAGAGAGAGAGAGAGAGCAAAAGGAAGCAGACTAACCATGGCCAGAGGAGGGAGCCTGTGAATTGAAGCAGCTCAGATGTTCAGTGTAGAGGAGGAGGAGAAAAGAGCCAGGATGCTGGCATGGACTTTGGAATGCATAACAGGTACCCAAGGAGCCTGGAGGCCAGCATGGGCTGTGAAATGTGACCTCAGGTATAAAGGGAAGTGATTTTTTTTTTTCTGGCAGGCAAAATCAACCATTTCGCAAGTTCCTGAGGAACGTTTTTACTGGGCATTGATGGGAAATTGGCTAATATACGCCACACTTGCTTTCAACCCTACAGGGAAAGTGATTTTGAAATGACTGATCTACTTTTTAAAAAGTTTTATTATTCATTCATTCATTCAATCATTCATTTATTGTGCTTGAGATGTGTGTCTCTCTGAGTGTGTCTGTATGCATGTATGTCTGTGTGCATGTATGTGTGTGTCTGTGTACATGTGTGTGCCTGTGTACATGTGTGTTTGTGTGTGTATATGTGTGCATGTGTGTGTGTATCTCTGTGTATGTATGTGTCTGTGTGCATGTGTGTGTGTTTGTGTGTTTATCTGTGTGCATGTGTGTGTTTGTATCTGTGTGAGTTTGTGCACATGTGTGTGCTTGTGTGCAAGTATGTGTTTGTGTGTGTCTGTGTGCATGTATGTGTCTCTGTGTGCGTGTCTCTGTGTGTGTGTGTGTGTGTGTGTCTGTGCAGGCAAGTCATGGAGTTGAAGTGGGTGTCACAGACAACGTACTAGACAACCTTTCTATGTTATCATGTGCGGTCCATGGATCCACCGATGTGGAAAAGCAATCTCTTAGGAGCACATAGCAGAGAGCAGTAATTTGGATGAGAAAAAAGGGATCCAAAGGGGCTGAGTGAATATTTCACTGACACGGGAAGCTGAGACATACCAGAGTGGAGCCTGAGGATCTCCTGACCCTTGCTCACCCTCCACCGCCTCTCACCTCTGTCTCAGTTTACACTCTGCCTCAGTTTACACACTCTGCCTCAGTTTACACACTCTGCAATTTCATTTTTCTTTTTTCTTTTGTTTTTGGAGTCCGGGTTTCTCTGTGTAGCCCTGGCTGTCCTGGAACTCACTCTGTAGACTAGGCTGGCCTCGAACTCAGAGATTCGCTTGCCTCTGCCTCCTGAGTGCTGGGACTAAAGGCGTGCACACTTTCTTAGGAAGCACGTTTGTGAAAGGTTTCCCGGAGCCTGACAAGCCCTGTTGGCTCAGCGATTTCACTCAGGAATGGTTCCTTTTGAGACTTGAATTATTTATTCTTGTTGTTAAAATGTAAGTATAAGGCCTGGTGAGATGGCTCAGTGGATAAGAGCACTGACTGCTCTTCCGAAGGTCCTGAGTTCAAATCCCAGCAACCATATAGTGGCTCGCAACCACCTGTAATGAGATCTGGCGCCCTTTTCTGGTGTGTCTGAAGATAGCAACAGTGTACTTATTTATAATAATAAATAAATCTTTTTTTAAAAAATTAAACATAAATGTTTGCAAACAGGGAACTGCTGGGTAATTTTAAACACGTCGCTGAGAGGAAACCATTAAACATCTGAGGCTCATTCTTCAAGGAATATTTGCTGATAAGGTAGTTAACATGCACACATCTAACTGTAATGTATTCGGCCCAGTGAAAGGGAAATACCCTTCTCCTTGGATGACGCAGACAGGCTTCATGTGTGCACCGTCAATGGTGGCAGAGACTGTGGCTACAATTTCAGAATTTTGAAAGGTGTGCTTTAATTTCCATTCACATGGGAAAAGAACATTGCTTTGAAAAAGTATCTGAAGTCCAACAAAAATCCTATCCGAGTAGCCTCAGGACATTTTTGTAGATGCTTCAGGAGCCCTGTGACACAGTTTAGGAGTGATATTCCAGCTCAGATGGTCTGGTCAGCCACGGGATGTTGGTGGCAGTCACAACGCAGGAGTGAAGTCGTCTCTTTATGAGTAATATTGGTACGTTCACCGCCAACAGAAGTAACGAGAAAAGCTTACCAGTGGCCTGTCAGGTCTGATCAGCAGGTGATGATGATTGGCTCGGCCTTGGTTCAGGCCTGCAGGTCTCTAGCCTTGTTGCCTTAGGCAAGGCTTGAACATCTTGGCTGGGAAGGTGTGGGGAGACAAACGGGTGGCTGGGTGCAGAAACAGGAGCAGAAGGGTGCAGGGAGCAGTTGTGGTGCATTCAAGGACACACTTCCAGTTACACACTTCCTCCACCTAGTCTCTGCCTCTCAATACTCTCTTCAGCTCTGAGCCCAGTGTGCATTATCCACTGATGCACAATGGCGCCAGTGGGGTCAAGCCTTCATTGTGCAGCCTTTTAGGGGAGGGAAATATGCCCTACCCACTCCACAACCCTACCATTAGCTCACTGGCCTTAAGTCCACACTTAGAAGTTGTTCTGCTTAAATGTTATTGTTTTTATTTACTTGTTTTGTGTGTGTGTGTGTGTGTGTGTGTGTGTGTGTGTGTGTGCGTGCATATGTGTGCATGGGCATGTGTATGTATGACACACATATCTGGAAGTCAGAGGGCAATCTGTGAGTTGACTTTCCTTTTACCATGGAGTCTCAGAAATCAAGCACAGGCCATCACATTTGGCAACAGATGCTTTTTGGCTCTTCTGCTTAAAATTTAACCAGTGGCTCCTGATGGTCAAAAGAAGAGTTCTGGAAATACTTAACATGCCTCATATTCTACATGTCCTCCCACATGTAGACACACATACACCACACACATGTACATACACACATACACCACACATGTACACACACATATGCCACATACATGTACACACATACACCACACATGTACACACACACCACACACATGTACATACATATATACCACACACATGTACACACACATATACCACACACATGTACATACACACCACATACATACACAATACACCACACACATGTACACACATATACACCATACACATGTATATACACATATACTANTGTACACACACATACACCACACACATGTACATACACACCACATACATACACAATACACCACACACATGTACACACATATACACCATACACATGTACATACACATATACTACACATGTACACACACATGCACCACACACATCTACACACACGTACTCCACATACATGTACATACACATACACCACACACATGTACATACACATACACCACACACATGCATACATGCACCACACATGTATACACATATACCACACACATGTACACACACACACACCATACACATGTACATACATGCACATGGACCATATACACATATAAATACGTTTTTAAATGACCTCTTTAGTTCTGTACAGACTGAACACACCTTTTTTCCAGTTTGAGAAGGCTTAAAGAACAGTGCCCCATCCTTTTGATGGGCTTTATGTTTTTCCCGTTTGAGATAGGTCTCAGAATATAGTCCCGGAACTTGCTATGTAAACCAGGCTGACCTCTGCTTCACAGATCTGCCTGCCTCTGCCTCCTGGCACTGCATTAAAGGAATTTGCCATGACCCTTGGTAGACTTGCATTTTTTTTTTGTTGTATTTTGAACTGTTTTCAGTGAATTTCTTTCTTTACTAGATTTTTTTCCTCTATCATGAATTCTTGAAAAATAAAAAAAAGTCAGAATGCGTGTCTGTTTCTTATATTGTAATGACCTGCTACCTACAGGATCTGTGTTCTCTGCTCTTTTCTTCACACTGGGCTGCTGTACTGCACACACAATCCTAGACAAGATGATTAAGCTCAAACTGGCATCAGAATTTAATCACAGTTATGAAGTAGTCACTAGCTTAACTCCCCTTTGCTCCCATGGAATCCACTCCAGCCTTTGTTAGGAAACCTTCGAGTTCAACAGGGACCCTGGTTAGCAGGGACGCTCTGGCCACACCTGTCTCTTCCTGTCCATGTTCCCAAACTGGAAGGAACTTACCCTTGCAGCTTCAAGACCTTCAGTGATTACTCTGGGATGAAAACAAGCAGAAGTAAAGACCGCCTTTCGCCTCAGATTGCCAGTAGTAAGAGCACTGGCGGTAAGCCATCACCAGCTACTTCACCCTGGCAGCTACTATTTTTGCCGTTACAGAAGAAGCTGCCTTGCCTTGTTATCTTGGCCTGATATTGGTCCTGAACGAGTGATCCTAGAAATGTGGGAGGTTAAGCCAGGAACATCATGGGTTTGGGACCAGTGTGGGCTAGACTGTGAGACTATGCATGGAAAAGAAAAGGAAAGAAAAGAAGGAGGAGGAAGAAGAAGGAGGATGAGGAGGGGGAGGGGAGGGGAGAAGAAGGGGAGGGGAAGGGGATGGGGAAGAAGAAGGAGGAGGAGGAGGAGGAGGAGAAAAGAAGAAGAAGAAGAAGAAGAAGAAGAAGAAGAAGAAGAAGAAGAAGAAGAAGAAGAAGAAGAAGAAGAAGAAGAAGAAGAAGAAGAAA
>NC_034602.1:89000786-89003518 GCF_900095145.1 Mus pahari
ATGGGGAAGGGGAGGGGGAGGGAGAGGGAAAGGGAAAGGGAAAGGGAAAGGGGGAGGGAGGTTGAGTCAGTAGGGTTGAGTTTTATTTTACAAGGTAAGCCCCCAGTTGGTACTTTTTGGTTGCTGTCTTTGTTGTTTTTGAAACATAGTCTCTCTACATAACCTTGAGAGACTGGAATCTTGGCTATCCTGGAACTCACTGTGTGGACCAGCTTGGCTTCAAACTCACAAAGATCTACCTGCCTCTGAGTGTTGGGATTAAAGGTCTAATATGACCTAAGTTGGTTTTTGGCATGTCCTACAGGTGCCATGTCCCATTGATGTTGATTGACTATGTTTGGCTATTTAATGCTAAAATGTGTAAGACAATATCATTAAAGAATGCTTTAAATCTCATTTATAACCTGAAACAATAATGATTACACACACACACACACACACACACACTACTCAATTTTGACAAAATTTTACATATTTTATAGATTGGCTGATTTGTGGCAGCATTATAAGTTAGTACTGTCTTTTAAGAAGGCAGTGTTGGGGCTGGAGAAATGGCTCAGTAGTTAAGAGCACTGACTGCTCTTCCAGAGGTCCTGCGTTCAATTCCCAGCAACCACATGGTGGCTCACAACCATCTGTAATGGGATCCGATGCCCTCTCCTGGTGTGTCTGAAGACAGCGACAGTGTGCTCATGTACAGCAGCATGCTACCCAGAGCAGGGCACAAAGCACCTAGTCCATCTTTTCCAGGGGTACCAGGAGCCCCCAGAGAGCAGCATAAAATCGGGAGCTGCAACTTCTGGAAAATGTAGACTGGAGAGCGGGCAGTGCAAAGAGCCATTTTTGGTTACAAAAGGTCGGTTGGGTAAGTAGGTGAATTTTCTTGCCCGAGGGTAACTTTAGGAACTAGGATTTGACTGGCGATGGTGCCAAGCTGGGAATAGAGACAGTGGGGGGGGGGGGGGGGGTGTGGGGGGGGGGAGGAGAGGGGAGTGGGGGGGGGGGGGAGGGATACAGATCAATAGAACGCCAGGCGACTTCAGTGATGACCCTCAAAGCCTTGACTTGAGATAGTTGAAAACTTTGTACTTTGCCTATCTTTCAATATGTAAATATTCAAATCAGCTGACCCAGGCTGCTCCGGTCCTGTTTCAACCTTTGATTTGCTTCCTCTGTTAAGGATACCGTCCGGTTTCTGCGAGTCAGCAAATAACACCACACACAAATCTACTCATTGCTGCAGACAAGAGCCTAGGCCATCCATCCCTCGCTGGCCAGCCGTCCTGTTGCAAGTGTCTCAGAAGTGTCTGCCTGCCCCACCCACTTTCCTTCACCTCTACTGCCATCCCATCATTCTGGGAACTGCTACATACACCTCCTTATTTGCCTCCCCCTTTTTAAAGTTATCTTTTCTTCACAGCAGCCAGGACCAGCGTTGAAAAATGCAAATCAAATTCTGTTTCCTGGCGAAGCCGCTCTAGCTGCTTTCCCGCCGCTCTAGCTGCTTTCCCGTGGCGCCTACAACCCACTGATGCAGGCTTTCTGTCACTGAGGCCAACCCAAGTGTCCTGAAGGCTTTTCCTCAGCGTTCTTGCCTCAAGTTTACAGTTCAGAGCTATCACAACAATGCAGCCGGAAGAAGTTCCCTACTTAGCGGAGATCACATGGCTCGGGTGGGCTTGGGGAAGGACTTAATCTCAAAGGGATTTTTTTTGTTTCTAGTCTGTTTAGAAGGTGTCCTCAAGAGACTAGAAGGAAAGATTTCCGGTCTTCTTATCCTTATTGGTGCTACAATTGTGTGTGTGTGCGTGTGTGTGTATTTCTTGTGTTCCCACATTTTTTTTTTACAATCGTTCATTTGTTCGTGTGTGTGTGTGTGTGTGTGAGAGAGAGAGAGAGAGAGAGAGAGAGAGAGAGAGAGAGATGTATGCAATGGCACGTGTGGAGGTCAGAGACACCCTGTGGAAGTCAATACTCTCTTTGCCCACGCAACCATCTTTACCCGCTGAGCCTTCTCACCCCCAGACATTTTACATATTTCAGCCTTTTCTGACTTTGACCATTTCCTTAAGAACTCCTGGTTTCTGTTATTTTTGGCATCATTTAGAGAGCACTGCTGGGTACCGGAGGTACTCGTTGCCACAGGGCTTTTCAAGGAGTTGGAGTAAGTAAACCAATAGATAAATATTTTAAAGATAAAACTCAGCTGAATCTGTCGCTGCACAGCCATTGGGCCAGAATTCAGGAGACCGAGGCAAGAGGAAGTCCATCTTGAGTATGTAGAGTAGAGAGGATGTCAAAAAATATATTTCAAAGTGACTTCTCGCTCAACTGTTTAAAACTCCATGGTAGTCCAGCAGCTGTCCAGCGCCTGAGACTGCCAACTTAAAAGATAAACCGTAGTCAGCAAACATGCCAGCATTCTAGCTGAGCATAGAAGAAGGACCAGGAGTTTAAGGTCATGCTCCGCTACAGGAAGCTTGGGGGCAGCTTGGGCTATGGGAGACCTTGCCAAAAAAGAAGGAGGAGGGGGAGGAGGGAGAAGAGGAGGAGGAGGGAGAAGAGGAGGAGGAGGGCGAAGAGGAGGAGGAGGAGAAGGAGAAGGAGAAGGAGAAGGAGGAGGAGGAGGAGGAGAAGGAGAAGGAGAAGAAGAAGAAGAAGAAGAAGAAGAAGAAGAAGAAGAAGAAGAAGAAGAAGAAGAAGAAGAAGAAGAAGAAGAAGAAGAAGAGGAG
>NC_034602.1:89003863-89006997 GCF_900095145.1 Mus pahari
AAGAAGAAGAAGAAGAAGAAGAAGAAGAAGAAGAAGAAGAAGAAGAAGAAGAAGAAGAAGAAGAAGAAGAAGAAGAAGAAGAAGAAAAACAAACAAGAAAAGTTTATTCTGGCTAAATATCAGCCCAGGAGGGATTGGCCTTGATGCTTTGGAGCCCACAGTGAGACAGCACACCACCGTAGCTTAAACCAGGGCTTGGAGAAAGAAAGGAAGAGACTAGGGTCCCTCAGTCCCTTCCAGGGCATATTGTCCACCTAGGACTCCGCTAGCCTCGGTCACCGAAGGGTTTGCCATCTCAATACTACTGAGCTGGGGACCAAGGCTGCCTCGGATGAGCTTTTGGGAGACAAAGTTCCCCAGCGAGTGTTTGTAAATTCAAGTTCTTGGTAGGAATGACATTACATTATTATTTCCTCTCATTCATCAGAAATCTGAATCACAGGAAATTTCTGTTGCTTCGTGTTATCGAGACTACATCTGTGCTGTCTTCCAGTTCTCAGGACTGCTGCTGGTTTGTATTTAAATTTTATTTGGAATTTGTTCTTCTGTGCAGCAGGAGGAAGAGAGACAATCTTATCTTCATCTCAAGGCTGTCCAGTTACAATATCACTTAACAAAAAGTTCATTTTGTTTCCTGATTGATACAGAATACCTCCCTTAATACATACTCCCATTTTTTTGTTCTATAGGCAATAATTTTATTCATCATCAGCTTTTAATGCATCATACTTCTGTTTATAATCATTGCTATGGTCACATGTGAGGTTAACTTCAGGGGAAATACCCAGAAACTTTAGCCCCACCTTTACAACATCTCTGTTAGGTCTACAGCTGTTTAAGCTTTAAGAAAGATTTCAGGAAGGGAGGGATCCAAAGGCATACAGCTCTTGTTCTTCTTGCAAGGATCTAGGTTCAATTCCCAGCATCCACACAACTATTTATAACTCCACTGCCTGGAGTCTGGATGCCCTTTTGGCTGCTGAAGGCCCCAGGCACACACATGGTACACAGATATACACGTGAGAAAAATGGTCATAGACGTAAGTAAAACATTTTAAATCTAAAAAAATAAATAAATAAGGAAAGAAATATTTAAGAGGGAGGGGCTCGAAGTGTAGCCTGGTGGCAGAGTTCTTGCCCAGTGCAAACAAAACTTTCAGTTAGAGCCCCAATTTAACCCTTTGGGCTCCCTGGTGGGCTCTCTGGTCATACTGTTCTGGAACGCAGGCTGCAGGAAGCAGTGACTTCTCATCGTTCACTTGAAAGTTAAAAAGACCAGATTAAAACAACTAATCATTCTTCTCTTGAACAATAGTCTTCTACTGCCGGGGCCGGGTAATCTTAAGTGCAGGGCTGCTCACGTCTTTAAGCTGTCAAGGGACAAGAATTGCATTGAATTCAAGCTCCTCCCAACAAAGAGGAAGAAGGTCTTTCGGATGAGTAACTGCTGGCTCAGTCAGCTTTGCGGATGTGCAGCTTGCTTTTGGGACTCAGCTCCCAGGAGAGTTAGCTGAGGAGAGCCAGGGTCTTGGGATAAAGAGTGGAATCTCACCATCCTCTCTCCTCTCACTCTGTGATGCCTGCGATGCCTGCGTGCTGTAGACCCTCTACAGTCAAGACTTCGTTCCAGAGGGTTGGGCAAAGGATCCCACCCCCCCCACCCCCCAGCCGTAGCAGCTCCCACTCTAGGTAAAAAACAAAAAAACAAAAAACCAAAACCAAAACCAAAACCAAAACCAAACAAAAAACCAGAGAAGGGCTTTTTCCTTTCTATCTCCATAATTTTCAGAAATCATTTGCATTGATTTAGGTCACACGCTCAAGTCAGTCTCTGGCTTCAGAGAGGGAGGCCTCGGGCTGAGCCTTCATCACAAATGTTGATTGCACTGCAGTGCCTCACCTCAAGATGAGCAGCCAGGGCATCTGGGAGGACTGTAGTTAAGAGCTGATTTTTTTTTTTTTTGTGGTGGTTGTTTTGAAATGTGTTCATTTTTATTTTATGTGTATGGGTGTTTTGCCTGCATGTGTGATTGAGAACCCCTTGAGTGCCTAGTGCCCAAAGGGGAACAGACGTTGGATCCCTTGGAGGCAGAGTTATAGACAGTTATGACATTATAGGCAGCACCCATGGCTGCCACATGGGTGCTGGGATCTCAGCCGGCATCTTAGCTACTGAGCCATCTCTTCGGCCCAACAGCTAGATTCTAACATGAGTCGGTGTCTCATGGCTCTCTGCCCAAACTCTCTTCCTCTTTTCTTTTCACAGATGTTACTCACCAACAAATGTGCACAAACCTAACTTGATCTCAGTGTGTCTTTCACTGTCAATGAGTGTGGGCATACATCTTTCTCTAATAGCATCCCTCATTGGTCCACCAGTTTGAATAATTATTTATTAATAATCACTATCGTGATAACTCAACCCAGAATAGAGTTTTCATACTTAAGTTTTTGTGGCCCAGGAGATGGGGTAAAAACAGAACTCGATCAATACATGTTCTTTGGGGGGGAGGTTGTTTTTGTTTTGTTTGTTTGCCCCCCCCCCCAGACAAATCTACTGGGTTTTCAATAAAAGAATCTCAGAAATGGACCGTGGCCAGTAACATAAAGTAGACTACAAACACGAGCTGACTCGCCAGAGTTCGTCTTTTCTGTGTTTCTGTACCTGGCCCTGGATTGCACCCCGAATTGCACTGCCATCTCTGTCCCCCACCCTCCACTGACTGAGGTGTCTGTGTTTCTCCCCTTTCTCTTGTGGTTGACATGTTTGAAGAGGGTTGGCCTGTTACTTCGCAGACACCTTTCCATTTGGTTTCCTCTGACCTTTTCTCAGATCATATCAAAGTGCAGGTGACATCAGCATGTCTGTGAATGCTAATGTTGGCCTTGACCCCTGGGCACAGTGTATGAGTCTGCACAACTGAGGATCTCACAGGAAATGCTTCAGCAAGGGAAAGGGTCCCGCTTCTCTCCTCTCACCAGCCAACTTACTACTTGTTGGTAGATCTTGCCTTCAGTGTTGATCTTTTCTTCTTCTTCTTCTTCTTCTGCTTCTTCTTCTTCTTCTTCTTCTTCTTCTTCTTCTTCTTCTTCTTCTTCTTCTTCTTCTTCTTCTTCTTCTTCTTCTTCCTCTT
>NC_034602.1:89007142-89008297 GCF_900095145.1 Mus pahari
TCTTCTTCTTCTTCTTCTTTCTTCTCCTTCTGCTTCTCCTTTTTCTCCTTTTCTCCTTCTTCTCCTCCTTCTTTTCTTCTTTTCTTCTTCTTCTTTGTTGTCATCATCATCATCTTCTCATCTTCCTCCCTGTCCCCTCCTTTTTCTTTTTCTTTTTCTTCTTCTTCTTCTTCTTCTTCTTCTTCTTCTTCTTCTTCTTCTTCTTCTTCTTCTTCTTCTTCTTCTTCTTCTTCTTCTTCTTCTCTCATCCATTCATGAGAATTCTCTCATCCCCTGTTAACCTATCATTAAATGCTTTATCTTTATCCACACTAGATATTTGTTTTACTCTATAAATTGTAACCTTGTGCTATTATTTATTTTCTTGTCCCAGTTTGTCCAGCTTTGGCCTTAGAGAGAGAGGACAGGTCTTTCAGACTGATGACCCCTCTCTCCAACCACTCACAAATTGTTTCTGCTTTCTAGCATCACGAGGTATCCCAGATTCATCTTGTGTTTTCCCGTTTTCACTCCGGAAAGACCTCCTCTCTGGTACCATCATGCCTTCTCACTAGAAGGTTATTTAGAATCCAAGCTAAGGTTCCTAGAAGTGCTCATACTGCAGGGTTAGCATTGCTTTTAGGCCCTTTAGTATGGCTAGGAGACATAGTTAGGTATGTATGAACATGTGTTTAGGCTTGGATACACATTTATACCTGTCTACTTAGGCCATGGCTTCATGCCAATACCTCCAAAGCCAATCCAAATCATGTGACTTAATCAAGGGAGAAAGCCAGCTGAGTGAGCATAAGGCCCACCCCCCTCTGATTCCTGTGGACCAGTGTGGACAGCCATCACCTCCTCTCCCATGCCTTTCTGCCATGCTGAAGAGAGGTGTAAGCCAAATAGCTTTCTGAAGCTGTTTGTGTCAGGCATTCTGTTGTAGCAGAGACACGTGGCTAATACAGATGTGGCTCTTGTTTATTGTTTACCAGGTTCAGATTTGTTGGCACTGTTTATGGAAATCTGGTTTTGTTAGAGGATTTAAGATTGGCATATACTACATTATGCCTTTATAGGACACATTTCTAAATATACCAAAGACCTAAATTTGATAAAACATACACCTGGGAGAGTAGAAGAGAAATAAGTCCTGATGACAAGGTGTTTTTGTTT
>NC_034602.1:89008759-89017154 GCF_900095145.1 Mus pahari
GTGTGTGTGTGTGTGTGTGTGTGTGTGTGAGAGAGAGAGAGAGAGAGAGAGAGAGAGAGAGAGAGAGAGAGAGAGATTGAGAATGAGAGAACAAGAACACATGTATTTCAGCTTGAAAACATGTCCTACAAATTCTTTGATACCCCATTCACACAGAGGGAAGATCTACATCCTTTCTCTTGAACTTGGAGTCTGTGGCTTCTTGGCCACAGAGAGTGGCAAAGCAGCCCGGCTGTCTTGGTCTCTGGGTCAGGCCTTATGAAGCTGGAACCTTCCCTTGAAATGCTTGTTTTTGGAGCCCAATAGCCCATTGAGAGACCCATGTAGACAGGAACTGAAATACAGATCATAACCATAAGCCAGAACAGCCAATAGTAAGAACCAACTTGCAGGTCATATTGAAGTTATCTACATAGAATCAAAACAAAACATCCAACCACAGTTTCCTCTCAACGCTGTACAAATGACAGGGCAAAACAAGTGGTTACAAGTTGCAGCCACAAAGTTCTGGAGGGTTTTGTTTTCAGAACTAGACAGCTGGTGAGAGATGAGGGCAGACAACGTAAGGTGGATATTGTTGCCAAACTCTCATTATTAGAGGAACCTGACATTTGAACATACTTCTTCTGGTTGATTCTAGTCCTTCGGGAATGATAGTCTTTTATTTTTTAAGACAGAGTCTCACTATGTAGCCCTGGCTGTCCTGGAACTCACTTTGTAGACCAGGCTGACCTCAAACTCAGAAATCCGCCTGCCTCTGCCTCCCAAGTGCTGGGATTAAAGGCATGCACCACCACGCCCAGCCTTTACTGAGCACCTTTAATCGCTGCAAGGCTGTGAATCTGCAGGAGTACATACAGAGACACTCCCAGGAAGAGACAAGAAATGAAGCACAAGGCATCAAGAGTCTGTGACTACCCAGCTACCAAATGGATGTCAAACCCAAAGTAAGTCAAGGCGAAGGGCTGGAGAGGTGACTCTGTGGTTAGAGCACTGGTTGCTCTTCCAATGAACTAGGATTTGATTCCCAGCAACCACCTGGTGTCTAGCAACCATCTATAATACCACTGCCAGAGTTTCTGATGCCTTCTGGCCTCCGAAGGCACTAGGCATGCAGATGGTGCACAGACATACATGCAGGCTTAAAAACAAATTCGCTTTGTCTCCATATGTCCTCCTGTGAGTATCTTGTTCACCCTTCTAAAAAGCACTGAAGCATCCACACTTTGGTCTTCCTTCTTCTTAGGCTTCCTATGGCCTGTGAGTTGAATCTTGAGTATTCGGAAGTTTTGAGCCAATATCCACTTATCAGTGGGTGCATACCATGTTTGTTCCTTTGTGACTGAGTCACCTCACTCAGGATGATATTCTCAAGTTCCATCCATTTGCCTGCAAATTTCATGAAGTCATCATTTTTAATAGCTGAGTAGCTATTTACTCCATTGTGTAAATGTACCACGTTTTCTGCATCCATTCCTCTGTTGAGGAACATCTGGGTTGCTTCCAGCTTCTGGCTATTATAAANAAGGCTGCTATGAACATAGTGGAGCATGTGTCCTTGTTACAAGTTGGAACATCTTCTGGGTATATGCCCAGGAGAGGTATTGCTGGATCTTCCAGTAGTAGTATGTCCAAATTTCTGAGGAACCACAAGACTGATTTCCAGAGTGGTTGCACCAGCTTGCAATCCCACCAGCAATGGAGGAGTGTTCCTCTTTCTCCACATCCTCAACAGCATCTGTTGTCACCTGAGTTTTTNATCTTAGCCATTCTGATTGGAGTGAGGTAGAATCTCAGGGTTGTTTTGATTTGCATTTCCCTGATGATTAAGATGTTGAACATTTCTTTAGGTGCTTCTCAGCCATTCGAGTTTCCTGAGTTGAGAATTCTGTTTAGCTCTGTTCGCCATTTTTTAAATAGGGTTATTTGGTTCTCTGGAGTCTATCTTCTTGAGTTCTTTGTATATATTGGATATTAGCACTCTACAGACAGACAGACAGATTGAGAGACAGAGAGACAGAGAGAGAGACAGAGAGACAGATGGGGGAGAGGGTGAATTGTTTTTCAAAACCCTGTCTTGAACCCCCCCCCCAAAAAAAAAAGTTGCTCAGTAAAGAGAACAGAGTAAATAAACGTTAGATGCTGGCCAGATGTGCCACAAACCTTTTCATATTTCAGTTTCTCTTTTACTGTTTCCAGTCACACGTTCAAGTATAAAATGTTTAATTTGGAGGTGATTACGGATCAAGATCAAGTTGATAAGTTGATCTGAATAGGTCACGAAGGTGATTTAATTTCTTTTGCTGGTAGTCTCAGTTTGGAAACATGGCTAGAATCTGGGGCCATTCTCCAGATGATCCAGCGTTCTTTTCTAGACAACCATGATACCAGCTGTGGCTTTGGTTGTCCTGTTTTTTAGTTGATGCAAAAATCACTATGGATCATTAAACTTCATGGGAACAGAAGAATCGAGAGTCTGCTTCCTTCAAAGGAAGGAGACAGGCGGTTTTGAGGAGAGTTGCTCAGCCCAGTTGGCTGCCTAACTACCCTGTCTTTCAAGGAAAAGGAAACAGAAACAAACGTGGGTGTCAATCTCCAGCTAGATCTTTGCCTCCTTAAAGATTATGCCAGCAACAGGGGTTGTTTGGCAGAAGTACATCCCCAGATTGTGACAGAGAATCCAACCATGGAAGTGGTTTATGACATGATTCCCTGGGTATATTTTTATTGTGGAGTCTCTTATTACTTTCTTGACCTTTAACAGCTGGATTAAATGGCTCCAAGACATTTCTTGGAGGTGCACCATCTCTATTCCTGGGAGCTGTGGGAGTCATAGGTGGGTAGAGTTTTCCTTGGGAATCTGAAAACTCTTGTTAGAGAGGCCACTAAACAGAAACCCACACGGACCCTGTACTCCACTCAGCAAACAAAACAGACAGAAGGACAAAAGAAAAGGGGGGGGGCTGGTGAGATGGCTCAGAGGGTAAGAGCACCCGAGTGCTCTTCCAAAGGTCCTGAGTTCAAATCCCAGCAACCACATGTTGGCTCACAACCACCGTAACAAGATCTGACGTCCCCTTCTGGAGTGTCTGAAGACAGCTACAGTATGCTTACATAAATAAATAAATAAATAAATAAATAAATCTTTAAAAAAAAATTAGCCTTTAAAAAAAAAAAAAAAGGCCCTGAAGGCAGGGATCTAAGAAGCCCTTGAAGAGACCGGAACCTGCACGGGGCAGTTAGGACTTCTGTTTCTTGGTTCTGGTTTTTTTAATCGCAAGCAGGCCTCTTCTGAAATTAAGGGAAGTCATAAAGTTCTGGGTGGACAGGTCATGGGAAGTAACTGTCCTTATTATAGAGGGAAGCAAAAATGGCAAAGCCGCTGTCTGTGAGGGTCCCGGGGGCCCCAGGGACTGGGGACAACAAGGAAGATGTGCGCTTGACCCTCTTCCCTTGGTCCCTTCCTTGTTCATTGGTTTCCGACCTCTCTGGCATCATGCCACCCATTTTGTTGGAGTCAACTCTGGCATTGGGTGGGTGTGTTATCCAAAAGTCTTGAATTTCCTCCCTAATATAAAGGAAGGCCATGATTCTTTTTAGCTTCTACTCTTTCCCAACTAGGGAACAAAAGTAGGGCATATAGTAGCTACTCATGGGTAAGTGAGGAAGCTTACTTCAGCTTTAGAAAACTTTGTCACGTAAAACTTCTTTCTCTCCTCCTTTTCCCCCTCTTCCCCTCCCCCTCCTGCCTCTCCTGCCCTTCCCCCCTCTACAAACATACACATATGAAATAAAATGTAATTAAAAAGAAAGTTCTAATGCAGCCTTCATTGTTTAGTGGCAGGTTTTCTCTCTCTCTCTCTCTCTCTCTCTCTCTCTCTCTCTCTCTCTCTCTCTCTCTCTCTCTCCTCTCTTTCTTTTTGACAGGGTTTCTCTGTGTAGTCCTGGCTGGAGCTTGCTTGGTTCAAGACCAGGCTGGCCTTGAACTCTCAGAGATCCGCTTGCCTCTGCCTCCCAAGCCCTAGGATTAAAAATGCCAGCAAGACCAACAATCTTCCAACTTTTGACATGATTTAAAAATAGATCATCAAGATTCGAGGGCCTTTTAGGAGAATTTGTAATATGGTATATCTAAAACTTAAACGTATTTGGAGCTAGCCGTGGTGACACACACCTTTAATTCTAGCACTTGAGAGGCTGAGGCAGGCAGATCTGAGATTGAGGCCAACTTGGTCTACACAGTAAACTCCAGGTCGGCCAGGGCTACACAGAGAAACCCTGTCCAGGGGAATAAGGGGGAATTGGGGGCTGGGGAGTACGGGTGGAGGGGTAGGGGTGAGGTGGGGTGGGAGGGATGGGGGTAGGGTGGGGAGAGTTTGCTCAACATTGCAAGCGTGTATCATGAAGATGTTTGATTTTTGTATAGGACTTTAAGATAATGCAAACTGTTAATAATGAAAAATTAAAGCAAGCATTTAAAACACGGGAACTGCAAGATTTCCCTCATCAAAGCTGTAAACGTATACTTAATTGATTTTCTTTCTTTCCTAAGTAGTACATGGAAACAACTGACGTTTTCAAAAGCTACAGGAGGATTTTCATGAGACGCTTCCATCTTCTGTGTGCTTCCTCAGACCTCCTGCTCTAGAGAAACCAATCCCCGTTAATGGTTTCTGTTTCTGTTTATAGTCTCTCTGGGGGGTTATCTTCATATCAGTGTATAATCTGTTTACTGTTGGTGATTGATCGGTAACTGGCTAATGATTTTAGGCGGGATTTTCCACACGATGGAGGAGGATCGGCCTCACTCATATTTATCTCTCTCATATTTATCTTTCATCGTAGCCATAGCAACTCCTTGTTATCGTCGTCATAGTTAATGACCTTCCAGGAAAATGCTAAACTTAGATTTCTACTTTAGTTCTGTCTGCTTTCCACATCATCCCTTTGGTTAAAGCCGGAACCAAGATCTGAGTAGTTTAGAAAGAACTTTCCCACTTATGTTCTTTCCTTCTATATATATAAAAATTAGAATTTGTTTTAGTCCCTGTTCTAAGGCTGTGATGAAACGTGATGACCAAGGCAACTTATAGAAGAAAGCATTTCACTGGAGACTTCTTGAAGTTTCAGAGGGCGAGTCCACGACCATTATGGCCAGGAGAATGGAGGCAGGCAGCCAGGCATGGCACTAGAGCGGGAGCTCAGAACTTACATTCCGAACAGCAAGCAATAAGCTGAGACACACAAGACTGGGGTTGTCCTGGGCTCTTGAAACCTCAGAGCCTACCCTCAGTGACACTCCAACAAGGCCACACCGCCTTCAA
The DNA here is from genome assembly GCF_900095145.1 of Mus pahari. Lineage (NCBI taxonomy): Eukaryota > Metazoa > Chordata > Mammalia > Rodentia > Muridae > Mus > Mus pahari. Next base: position 89,014,084 of record NC_034602.1, read on the forward strand.
CAGAGTCACACCTCTTCCAACAAGGCCGTACTTCCTAATATGTGAGCCTGTGGGGGCCATTCTCATTCCAACCACCACACTATTATTTTATTTTACGTGTATGGGTTTGCCTCTGTGTAGGTCTGTGTCTATGGAGGGCATGAGACCCCCAGGAACTGGGGTTATAGGTAGTTGTAAGCCAACATGTGGGTGCTGGGAATGGGACCCAGGTCCTTTGCAAGGACACACAGTGCTCTTAACTGCTGAGCCACCTCTCCAGTCCCATCTGCTCTTCGTGTAAGATGCAGACAGGATGTCTTGTGTTCTTTTCATTCGTATTCCCGGACTTTTAATTCGTATTCTGTACTTTTAATGCTTTATATATTTACAGTTTTTGTATGCTTTCTAAGTTAATAAGACATATCCTTAGCCTTGGCTAAGCACTCAGTGATTCAAACTAGGGCTTGAATCTCAGCAGTTAAGGAAGTGACCACTCCTCCCTGGCTCTGTGGGTGACTACTAAGGGCTCACTCAGCAGTTTCATTTTCTCTTATCTGTTTATTTTGGCCCTTTTCAATCACTCTACAGTTATTAACTAACTTAATCGTCATAAGAGGCCCATGAGATCCTAACAATAAATGTAACTGGTGAGGTCAGGAATTTGTCCCTTTTGTGTGTTTCTTAGTACCTTTATCTTCTTATTGAATGCACTTTAATCTGTTGTTCCATGCTAGCTTCAAATCTTTGGAATTCTGTTTCACCCCACCCCCACCCTCTGACTTCTGTTTGGGTTGGTTAGTCTCTGCCACCCCCCCACCCCCCTCTTCAGGAGCAGAGAGAAGGGAGCTACCTACAGCCAGGTGATTTCTGTCTGGAGCTGTCGGCCTATCTCTCCCAAGAAGCCTTTCTCATTTCTGTCTGTTGCTCATCCCTTTCCCAGGTTCATCCTCTCATTTAACTGGATGGCATTCAGATGGGACTGGAGAAGGTGTTTTTGAGTTGTTCTATGTCCAAAAAGGTTTTCTTTCTTCCCTCAGACTTTTATAATTTGATTAGAAATTCCATGTTTCAACAGATTACCGCACAGAAGTGGGAACATGGAAGGAGACACTTGACTAGTTCTAAAGAAAGAAAGAAAAAGGGGCTGGGGAGACGGCTCAGCAGGTAAGGGCACTGATTACTCTTCCTGAGTTCAAATCCCAGCAAACACAAGGTAGCTCACAACCACCCTTAATGAGATCTGATGCCCTCTTCTGAAGACACCTACAGTGTGCTTATATATAATAATAACAAATAAATCTGGGCCTGAGTGAGTGGGGCTGACCAGACCAAGCAGAAGTCCTAAATTCAATTCCCAATAACCACATGAAGGCTCACAACCATCTGTACAGCTACAGTGTACTCATATACATAAAATAAAATAAATAAATCTTAAAAAAAAAGAAAGGAAGAAAAACAGACAAGAAACAGAGACAAAAAACCGAAATAACTTCAAAGCAGAAGATAGGAAGCTGATTCCCACCTCAGGGATCACATTAAATAAACCAGTTAAAGCATTAGTTATCAGCTCAGATTTAAAAATAAATCTGTCTATAGTGTCGAGGTTTGTCAGCTCAGTGCACAGACCCCGCATAAGCCAAAGCAGAGAGCAAAATTTCTAGGGATTACTTAGGGAGAAGCTGGTGTGCCTGCATTCTATGAGGTAAATAAGAATGCATCACAGGACCTGTTTGGAACTCAGGTGTTCACAGCAATGGAGTCACACTAAAAAAATACATGGATGAGTAGTCCTTCCGAGGAAACAAGTCATAGGATGTAATTTATCAAAAAATTCAAATAACAGATACATTTTATGTGATAATATCTGTTTTTTAAAAAAGATTTTTATGTATGTGAATACACTGTTGCTGTCTTCAGATACACCAGAAGAAGGTGTCAGATCCCATTACGGATGGTTGTGAGCCACCATATAGTTGCTGGGATTTGAACTCAGGACCTTCAGAAGAGCAGTCAGTGCTCTTACCTGCTGAGCCATCTCCCCAGCCTCTTAAATCTCTTCAGTAGGGCGGTGGCTTTCTGGAAGTTCATTTTATAATCGTAAACCTACGCCTGAATGTTATGAGCACTTTTTATATATATAGAGAGAGTACAGTGACTTTTATTTGCTGATAAAGACAGACTTCAGATTTCTTTAGCATACTTGCATTTTATTAAAAGCAAAGGCCAACTAGTCCTCAGATTCTGACCCTTCCTCATCTTGACTAATCTGGAAATAAGGAAGTTCGTAAGTCTCCTTGTCAGATGCAACGGTGGAAGCCAATCTCGGAGATTCTTCTTTTCATGGAATTTCTTGGTAAGGTATTTCAAATACCTTTTGGAGAACTGTTCCTCAGAAACAACTGTAATTTTATTCTCCAAGTATTCAATGTGATCAACATTCCCAAGATTTCCAGTTCTTCTCTTGACTTTAACCTTCTCTAGAAACTGTCCAAAATTTCCAGAATCAAGAATTCCATCTTCTACTGGATGAATAAAATAAAGTGAAACCTTCAGGCCTCGTTCTTAAGGTTTCTGACTTTGTAGCTGCTGTGTGGAGAGAGCAAGCCTCCCTGTTATGTGTACTTCTGTCAATAAATCTTCTCTAGAGTTTTGAGGCTGTCATTCTATCCTACCATCTGATGTGGCTGACAGAAATTCTATTTTCTCTCCAGCGCTTCGTTCAGACTCAGGGCCTCGGGCATGCCCTGGATGTTTTTTGAGATATCTAGCAGTAAACCCCTCCCCCCACACATACCCTTTCACTGTGCTGGGCCCCCTCAAGGATCTTTGCAGTTAGAGTCATGTCCCTTCAACTTGAGGGAAAAGCTATTTCTTTCAGTTACTGACTCTGATTCAAGTGCTGGATAGCTTTACATTAATTTGACACACGCTAAAGAGGAGGTAACCTCAATGAAGAAAGTGTCTCCGAAGATGAGTCCGAAGGGCATTTTTTTAATTGGTGATTGTTGGGGGAGGCTACAGAGCCCCTTGTGGCTGGTTCCATCATGCATGCCTTTAATCCCAGCACTCGGGAGGCAGAGGCAGGCAGATTT
>NC_034602.1:89017164-89026306 GCF_900095145.1 Mus pahari
TGAGTTCCAGGACAGCCAGGGCTACACAGAGAAACCCTGTCTCAAAAAACCTAAATAAATAAATAAATAAATAAATAAATAAATAAATAAAATAATAGGAGAGCTTTATATAGAAATTTGTTTTGTGCTAAGATTTGGGGCTTAGTAGAAAAGATGACAGAGGTCACTTGCTGGGGCGAGCCAGGGAGCAAAGCTTCTCCTGGGGTTAATGTTTGTTTCTCCAGGGTGGAGCTTGATTACAGAGAACTTAGAGGGCGAGGTGTCTGTCACACTACCTCCCAGGGATAAGCGTCTCCATTTCCTGTCTGGGCCTTGGCTACTGTCGCTGAAAACCAGGAGCCATGAAAGTGCTGGAGGGCCTGGCTGCTTCCTGGGAGACTCGGGTCGTCCCACATATACTTCCTCTTCCCTAGGCGTTGGCACCCACTCCTCCTTGACACCTGTACCGCCCTGCCTGCCCTTGCTGGATGGTTGCCCTCTGGTTTCAGGTGAACGTCAGTTTCCACAGAAGATTTGCCCCAAGTTTGTCCTGGCACCCGTCAGCTCTCACGTTGGGCATCGCCCCCCCCCCCAGTCACCCTTCCCCCTCCCCCACCTCAGTGTCTCCTGCTGTCTGGTCCCTTTCCTCAGCTGACTTTGTTCAATACCCTCTGCACTGAGATTTGCTGAATGTCGACCCCTTCACCTCTTCCCAGATCTTCCCAGTTTTTCCCCCCCTCTCCTACTCTTTCACCTTCTTTACCGAAAGTTATTAGAATTGAAACGGAATCATTCCTGTTAAAATCTAATCAAATAATAACTAAGTAAACGAGGTTCTGAGGGGCTGGCATGCGTGTATGTTTGATAAGGACCATCACAAGCAACTACCAGAACCACAAGCTCACACAAGTACTCTCTGTTTAAAAAAAAACCAACAACTTTTATTTATTTTACTTTGTGTATATGAATGTTCTGCCTACATGCGTGTCTGTGCACCCCATGTTAGTACCTATTGGATCCCTGGAACTGGAGTTATGAATGGTCTTGAAACACCATGTGGGTGCTGGGACTCAATCCCGGATCCTCTACAAGAGCAACGAGTGCTCTTAGTCTGTGAGCCATCTCTCCAGCCCTCACACAAAATACTTTCTGTGACACCTGCCCAGTATTCTCTCCAGTCTTGGACTGACACCACCCTATGCATATTGGGGACCGGCTACGGTTCCAGGCCCTCCATTTCCTCCCTCAGGGTGTCCAGGCGCTACTATATACCAGGCCTAAAGGATGCAAGATCACCTTTGGGCTGGGAGTTGGGGGTGGGGGATTGGAGGGGGGGTCTTTCAGCCAATACTCAATGAAACAGCTATCTTAGACAGTTTTCAGTGAAATAGCTTGTATGCATACACTTTATTCGGGATGGCCAAGGGCTGTATATGAACCTTGGAGAGAGGGAGGGAATTTTCAGGGCAACTGTAAAATCTTTGGCTAGAGTAAGTGCGAATGGCTTATTTGTACGGAGAGGCATTTCAGGAATCACCTGTAGTCCCTGGGCAGGTTCTTATCCGGAAATAGGAAGTGGAACTTGTAGATGTGTCAAAGGCAGTGTGACTTTTCTCAGGTAGAGGGTGTGGGGTTGGGCTCACCAGATAAGGTCCGAGAAGAGGAAACCCTGCTGGAAAAGGGAGGCCTCCATTTTGCTCCAAGCTTGGAGAAGCTGCCTAGACATGGCAGACTTGGTAGCAAGGTGCTACAGTGGCCACTGCTCCTGGCAGCCAAAGGTAATTGTCTCCAAAGGAGTTCCATAACTCTCCTCAACTTACCTTTAAATCCCCTTTGTCTTCCAGGCCAGTAAGATGGGTCCGTGCATAACAGTACCTGCTGTCACACCTGATTCATCTCAGGAATCCTTGTGGTAGAAGGAAAAAGCCAACTCCCACAAGTTGTCCTATGGCTTCCACACACCCTGTGGCATGTGCCCCACCTACATGCTACACAAACATAAAGTAATAGCAAAACAGAGCTCCCGTCGCCTCCGGGAGTGACACAGACAATTACAGCATGCGTGTTCCCGTGGCAACGGTCACTCCCCAGGGACTGCAGGTTCTTCAGGGTTTCTTCCTCTAGTTATTCTAGGGTGGCACTTCCTTTATGAGAATTCAAATTTCCTTGCTTTACCTATCGCCTTCCTCAGTTTCTCTTTCAGGATCTTACTATGCCGGAGAATAGGTACGTTTTCATTTGAGCTGGTAGGGAGGAGAAACGTCAGTTTGAAGAAAAATAATCCAAACTTTAAAGACTGAGCATAAAACAGCTACTGTGTCAGAAATAAACTATGGAAACTCAGACATTTGTGTGTCATGGAGAAAATGAGAGGGCTGGGGCAAGGAGATTGGTTGAAGGAAAGAAGCAGTTGTTACAATGTGACAGGACATACAAAGTCCACGTCCTCACAGAGAGCTCTGTGTTTCCAGATGCTGGAATTAAGCAGAAATGGAGCCAGGGTGAAAGAGAGGGGATGAAAAGAAGAAAAATAAGAGTATTTCAGAATTTCCAGTCCTTTCATTAACTCCATAGGTTATCCACAGTATGGGTGCAATCTATGTCTTAATTAATGGCCTAAACTTCCTGGATCCTAAGACGGGAGTCGGTATGTCTGGGGGAATTAACTGTTGTTACAAGCTTTGCCCACATTTAATTCTTTGAGCAGAGGCAAGAGGTCCTGTCCGACCAGATGGTATTGTGGGGGCGGGGAAAAATGATCCCAGGGTTTGGCGAGATGACTCAGCTGTTAAGAGCACTGGATGCTCTTGTTGAGAACTTAGTCTAATTCCAAACATACACATGGCAGTTTACAACTATAACTGCAGCTTCAGGGGATCCAATGCCATCTGTGGGGACCTGCTACACATAAACTCATGCAGGCACACATACATACATACATACATACATACATGCATACATGCATACATACAAGTAAATAAAATGCTTTTTAAAAGAGATGCTTACCATTGCTTGAGCCATGAGATAGTGGTGAAGCACCATAGGAGACAGGCATGATATATATATATATATATATATATATATATATATATATATATTAAAATTCATTCATTCATTGCATGCCTTGAAGGCCAGGCCAGGCAGAGTCCTGTCTGCCCTTCTTGCTTTGTGAACTTTTTGCGTGTATACATGTATGTTTCTTGTTCCCAGCTTCCTTAGACAATATGCTGATTTTTGGCTGTAGCATATTCTAGCATCATGTAGAATTCTAGAAGGGCTTTGATTTGGAAACAGCAGCTTGGTGTGTGGGAGCCTTAAACATTTGGAACATAAAATAAGCACAAGGTCAAGAGAGAATGAGGCTACACTCGTGACAGTTTTCAGCTAGGTGAAAGGATTTTAAAATTTTACTCATGATAATTTTTGCCAACCCCCCCCCCCCATATCTTGCAGCAGTTTCCTGAGCTCTAATGTAATTTTCCAATGAACTATATGGAAAACATGCTACATAACTGGAGATTTCCAGCCTGTCTTCCTGTCTGTTCACTCCTCACTGTGAAGTCTGCTATAGTTGGAAGATCAGAACAAGCGCCAGCTTGCTCTGAGTACACAAAATGTGACAAAGAATGTTGGTTTCGAGACAGGGTTTCTCTGTGTAGCCCTGGCTGTCCTGGAACTCACTCTGTAAACCAGGTTGGCCTTGAACTCAGAAATCTGTCTGCCTCTGCCTCCCAAGTGCTGGGTTTAAAGGCGTGCGCCACCACTGCCCAGCTAATCAAGAGTATTTTTAAATAATTGTTTAAAGACAAGGGGAAAACTCTGGATTAAAAAACCCTGCACACTGGACATGATGGCACATGCTTGTAATCTCAGCATTGGGGAAGCCGAGACAAGAGTTTAAGGCTTGCCTGAGTTACATTAAGAACCTGTCTCAAAGCAATGGCAAAAATGGAGTCTGCTTGTGCCAAATGGTTCTTATGCCTTAGCTCCTACTTGTATTGTTTATGGTAGCTGTTGCAGACACAGACGTATTTCAAACATTTTCAACCAAGTCATAACTTCCTACAGTATTCATATAATTAATGTGTATATATATGTATTACTCAATACACACACACACACACACACACACACACACACACACACACACACACATTTTTCTCAATTATGTGCCAGAGAATTTTCATTCTCTTACTGGGAAGAAATTATGCTGACATCGACCAGGTGACACCATGCAGAATATGCCATGTGTCGCAGATCTTTACATAAACAGCCCTGTCCATTTGTTGAGCAAAATACACTACACTGCTGATTTTATTTAAACATGATTTTATTTGTGACCCCAGGGAAATAAGGGCGAGAGGGACGGATAGAAGCCACTTTTATATTCTGTTATAAAAACCCATTTGTACTTTATACCACATAACAGATTCTGAACATGCATGTTATTTATTAATGGTTTCAAGTGTGCATAATGCTAATGGATTGTTTGTTCTGAGTTAACCCTTGGCTGTAAGCCCAGATGGTCCCGGGAGAGTACGGGGTTGATGTTAGGAGACACTCAGATTCAGATTCAAGATATGCCTGAGTGCAGATGTCCAGGGAATGAGGAAAGAGTGTAAGAGAAGAATGAGAGAACCACACACGACAAGTCTCTCCTGAGCAGAGGGGGTGGTCCAAGCTCCAGAAAGACTGTGAAGCATGTGGACAGAGAGAAGAAGGAGTCAGGGTTGCTTGTTACAGAAACCCAGACAGACTAAGCTAGCTGAACAACGATTCCCAGAGCGGACGGACTCTTGAGGACATAGAGAGGCATCAGATACCATGTTAGGGCTCTGAAGGAGGAAAAGCACATATTTTCAGGATGTTTATACAGGTGAGACCTCACATTTCTAGAGGAAATAAAATCACCAGTGTCATGTCTTTTGCTTGACAAGTGGGCAGGGCTGTTTATGGATGCTTCAAGCACACCCAAGGCAGGCAAGCAGAGTCCACAGCACTCTGTCGGTGTCCGTGGCATGTTGCTGGTCTCATGTTCTTTAAAAATAAAAACGCCTACTTATTGCATGTATATGTATCATTCGTGTGCATGCCTGCATAGTACACATGTGGATAACTTACAGAGTTGGTTTGCTGTTTTCAGCACAGGGGTTGCAGGGACCGAACTCAAGGATCTCAGGCTGGGCAGCAAGAGCCTTTCTGTACTAAGGCATCTTGCAGGCCCCTTGAGTCTATTTTCTTAAACAAGCATTTTATAACCTGTTTGCTTGTTTGTTTGCTTGAAACAGGGTTTCTCTGTGGAGCCCTGGCTGTCCTGGAACTCTCTCAGTAGACCAGGCCACACTTGAACTCAGATTAAAGGCATGTCCCACCACTCCCTGGCTTTATAACTTCGATGAAGTGATATTTTAAAAACATAAAAGTTAGGAAGATACTGTTTAAAATAGTATTTTTACTGATTTTTTTTGAAATTTTCATTCACTGAAATTTGATTATATTCACTCCTATTCTTCTCTTTAAATTTTCCAAGACTCACCCCCACGTCCCTATGTTCCAACTTTGTGTTCCTTTTGTTGATTTTAATAAGTTGTGTGGTCTAATTTGCGCTACCTTTGTATTCCTGGGTGTGAGACCAACAGTTGGAGCAAGTGATGCGACCCCTCAGGAGTCACAGCCTTAAGGAAACTGACCCTCTCTCCCCCAGAAACCATCAGCTGTTCATGCTAACTCCTCAGTTAGGGGTGGGGCTCATGAGCGCTTCCAGCTCTGTGCTGGAATGTTGACAGATTTGCTCTTGGGCAGATAGATCTTCTGTAGGAACTGCAGCTGCTGTGAGCTCATGAGTACGGTGGACGTGTGGGGTCCAGAAGACCGTTTCACTCCAGTCCTTCCTGACCTCGACGTTTCCAATCCTTCTACTCCTCGTCCACCATGGCCCTGAGCCTTGGGGAGGGGATGTGACATAGATTTCTAGTTTGTGGCTGAGCATCCACAGACAATTCTTCTTTACAGTTTGACCAGTTATAAGTCTCTGTGTTAACTACCCTCTGCTGTGCAGAGAAAGTCCATGATGAAATCCAAAGGCTGCGCTAATCTGTTGATACAAATGTAGAGGGCAGTGTGATACTGTGTCCATTTGGCAAACCAGTTCTTGGCCAGATGTGCAGAACCAGACATGTTGTCTCCCTTGAAACAGGCCTTAGAGCCAATCAGAGAGCAATTGGTTACTGCTACAATATTCATGCCACAGTTGCACCAATGGGCATATCTTGCCACATTATTGTTGGTCATTATTGTTCACAATGCTCAAGGCTGGTAAATCTTGATGTCTTCCCCCCCCCCAGTAGTCTGTATAGCACCTTCTAATACAATTGTTAGATTAGGGGTGATTGAGGCAACATGAATATAAAAGAAAGAGGAGACTGACTCCAACAGAGACAGATTTCTGTTAAAACAGCCTTAGGGCAGTGGTTTCTCGATGGGAGTGGAGACGATTTGCTGGGGCGCAGGGGACTTGAAGGTTTCATAAAGGAACTTTTGGAATGGAAAGTTTTATCTGTAGATTTGTTATTTGTAGTCTCAGGGCCGAGACATGCCTGACATTTTTATCATATATTGGCCTTGTCATCAGGAGTTTTCCGACTTTTGGCTGACCGTAGATTTCCTTATTATGCTGGTTTTCTTGTCAGCAGGTAGTCTTATCGACGGGCTGAGTCAGGAACTTCTCAGCTTCTCTGAGGAGGCCCCTTTTGTTTCAGGTCATTAACCCTTCAACTATGAAAGCTCGCAGGCAGCGAACAAACTTTCTGGTCAGAGTACTAACTTGATTTCTACATGTCCAGTGCCAGTGTGTGTGGTAACTTCAGCGGTGGGGTTGTCCCTCAGATGGTGGCAGGAAACCAATAACCACAGTGATCAACTGTATTGTTTCAGAGTCTCCGGGGTTCTTCTGACAACAAACTGAGGTGGGGGATCCCATAGCTAGGGTTTTTACTCAGCAGCCTGTGGTTTGCAGGATGAGTGTTGGAGATTGGTACTAAGGCTCTGATTCCATTGGGAATCTGCCTGTCCAAACCCTGAAGGTCCTTGTACCCAGTTGGCTTTTGATCAATCAATAAAGATGCCAGTGGACAATGGCTGGACAAAGGGAGACGGGGCAGGACCCTTAGAGTTGTCAGGGCTAGGACTCGGGAGAGGAGAAAGAGAAATCACCATAAAGCCATGGGATACTGGGCATAGAAACTGCAGGAGGTAAGGCAAGCCAGCTAGCCATGTGAGATTTTGGATAAATGGCCACTGGCCACCTCTCCAGTTGGGCAGGCAGAGGGTTAGAAGTGACCAGCCATTGAGCTAGACAGCATGTTAAAAATAAGCTAACGTGTATGTGTGTGTCTTTCATTCGTGGATCTAAAGATTCCCTGAGTGGATGGGAGCATAAAACAGGGCAGCTAAAAAACTACCGCTGCAGATGAGCATAGTCCTTTGTGTAGGACAACTCCAGTTAAGCAGTTTATATGAATGTGTGTGTGTGTGTGTGTGTGTGTGTGTGTGTGTGTGTGTGTGTTTGATCTCTCCCCCAGCCTCCAGGAAGATAATTTCTAAGGACAGTCATCTTGGAGAAGGGATGTCATTCCACTGGAGTCTAGCAAGGATCTTAAGGCAGGTATTTATGTCCAGACAGGAGCAGATCTCTCAGCTGTCTTAAGGGTGGGAAGAAAAGTCTCCCCCTCACCCCACCTAGGCTACATATGCAGTAGGTATACTTTTTATTTTATTATTATTTTTTTAATTGAGTTTGTTTTGTGTTGACTAACTACTCCTGGGCATGGGGCCTGACCTGGAGTCTGGTTTATATACCCAGTGATACATCATAGAGGAGGAAATTGGTTTTTCTTTTGCCATTGGGTATCAATCTAGGCAGCTTCTTGTTTAGGGGTAGGGCCCCATGTTCACATCCTTCTTGTTGCTGATGCTCTGTCTGGCTTGGATGGACCTGTGCAGGTCCCTGTGATGCTATCACAGTCTCTGTGAGTCGCATGTGCATCAGTCCAGCTGTGTCTGGAAGATGCTGGTTCCTTGGAGTCATCCATCACCTCTGGCTCTTAGAATCTACCTGTCTCATATTCTACGGAGTTTCCTGAGCCCGAGGGAAGAGATTTGATGAAGTCATCCCATTAAGGACTGAGTGCTCCAAGGTCTCTCACTCTCTGCACACTGTCCAGTTGTAGGTCTCTGTGTTAATTCTCACTGACAGTGAGAAGTTCAATGAGGGCTAAGCAGTGCTTGGATCCATGGGTATGTTAGACCGTCATTAGGAGTCACTTTATTGTAATGTTCATTTAGCAAAACAATAGTATTTGTTTTTTCCCCTGGGCCAGGGATCTGTGTAGTCTCACATGCTTTGTCACACGTATGGAGTAGGCTATGACAGCTATTTCCTGTCATCAACTTGACTGCATCTGGAATGAACTACAATCTAGAAATGGAGGGTACACCTGTGATCCAGATCTTTTTCTTTTCTTTTTCTTAATTTTTTTATTTAAATACATTTTATACATCAAACATATTAATAATATTGGGTATTTTGAGAATCAGATAATACATAAAAATTTGTTCAACTTTTATATTCATATCTTTCATACCCTAAAAATATAATTAATGAATATTTAATACTATCCATAACTGAGGATCCTATATATAATGTTGAATACTAAATTGTTTCAAAACATGCAAAATATTTAATTCTTTGGGAATTAAGGATAGTAAAAGAGCATAAAATATTAAAAATGAATCATTAAGTATATTCAAAAGCCCTTATACGATACCACCTGTCATAATGAGAGAGTATTTAAAACACACTATATATCTGTGTACATTGTCTAGCAATCAGTTTACTTAAAAAAAGATTATCAGTGTTTCTAGGAGAGAAATTATTTTATCACTACATATATTTTAAAAATTTCAAAGTAGCAAAAACTCTTTGAAGTTAAACATTAAGAAAATGCTAATTTCAAGCACAGTGAGAAAAATTATCAATAATATTTCCATGTTTGTAGAACATGATTTTAATATTTTCAACTGTTAATATTCAACAAACAGAATAATTATTTTAAGATATATTTCATTGTTATGTCTTCTTTTTCATTTCTGATTTTATTAATTT
>NC_034602.1:89026621-89039026 GCF_900095145.1 Mus pahari
TTTCAGGTGTGCTGTCAAGCTGCTAGTGTGAGCTCTCTCCAGTTTCTTTTTGGAGACACTGAGAGCTGTGAGTTTTCTTCTTGCCACTGCTTTCATCGTGTCCCATAAGTTTTGGTATGATGTGACTTCATTTTCATTAAATTCTATTTTTTGTTTGTTTGTTTGTTTTGTTTTTTGAGACAGGGTTTCTCTGTTTAGCCCTGGCTGTCCTGGAACTCACTCTGTAGACCAGGCTGGCCTTGAACTCAGAAGTCCGCCGGTCTCTGCCTCCCAAGTGCTGGGATTAAAGGCATGTGCCACCACTGCCAGGCTCATTAAATTCTAGAAAGCCTTTAATTTCTTTCCTTATGTCTTCCTTGACCAAGTTATCATTGAGTAGAGTGTTGTTCAGTTTCCATGTGTATATGTGCTTTCTATTATTTTTGTTGGTATTTAAGACCAGCCTTAGTGCATGGTGATCTGATAGGGTACATGGGATTATTTCAAATTTCTTGTATTTGCTGAGGACTGCTTTGTGATCAATTATATTGACAATTTTGGAGAAGGTACCATGAGGTGCTGAGAAAAAGGTATATCTTTTTTCTTTATGGTGAAATGTTCTATAAATATCTGTTAGATCCATTTGGTTCATAACTTCTGTTAGTTTCTTTGTGTCTCTGTTTAGTTTCTGTTTCCATGATCTGTTCATTGTTGAGACTGGGGTGTTGAAGTCTCCCGCTACTATTGTGTGGGGTATGATGTGTGCTTTAAGCTTTTAGTAAAGTTTCTTTTATGAATTGTGGGTGCCCTTGCATTTGGAGCCTAGATGTTCAGAATTGAGAGTTCATCTTAGATTTTTCCTTTGACCAGTATGAAGTGTCCTTCCTTATCTTTTTTGATAACTTTTGGTTAAAAGTTGATTTTATTTGACATTAGAATGGCTATTCCAGCTTGTTTCTTGGGACCATTTGCTTGGAAAATTGTTTTCCAACCTTTTCCTCTGAGGTAGTGTCTGTCTTTGTCACGGAGGTATGATGATAGAGGACTTTAAGAAGGACATAAATAACTCCCTTAAAGAAATAGGAGAATACAGGTAAACAGCTAGAAGCCCTTAAAGAGGAAACACATAAAGGAAATGCATGCAGCAAGATGCTGGGTTCTGTGTCCAGACTGTTAGTCTGTGTCTTTTAAGGGAAATTGAGTTTATTGATGTTAAGAGATATTAAGGAGGGCTGGTGAGATGGCTCAGTGGGTAAGAGCACCCGACTGCTCTTCTAAAAGGTGCAGAGTTCAATTCCCAGCAACCACATGGTGGCTCACAACCATCCTTAACAAGATCTGACTCCCTCTTTGGGAGTGTCTGAAGACAGCTACAGTGTACTTACATATAATAAATAAATAAATCTTTAAAAAAAAAAAAAGAGATATTAAGGAAACATGATTGTTACTTCCTTTTATTTTTGTTGTTAGAGGCAGAATTATGTTTGTGTGGCTATCTTCTTTTGGGTTTGTTGAAAGATTATTTTCTTGCTTTTTCTATGGTATAGTTTCCCTCCTTGTGTTGGTGTTTTCCATCTACTATCCTTTATAGGGCTCGGTGTATGGAAAGATATTGTGTAAATTTGGCTTTGTGATGGAATATCTTGGATTCTCCGTCTATGGGAATTGAGAGTTTTGCTGGGTGTAGTAACCTGGATGGGCATTTGGGTCTGTATGAGAGCTCCCCAGGATCTTCTAGCTTTCATGGTGAGAAGTCTGGTGTAATTCTGATAGGTCTGCCTTTATATGATACTTGGCCTTTTCCCCCTACTGCTTTTAATATTCTATCTTTATTTAGTGCATTTGTTGTTCTGATTATTATGTGTTGGGAGGAATTTCTTTTTTGGTCCAGACTATTTGGAGTTCTGTAGGCTTCTTTTATGTTCACGGGCATCTCGTTCTTTAGGCTCGGGAAGTTTTCTTCTATAATTTTGTTGAAGATATTTACTGCCCCTTTAAGATGGGAATCTTCACTCTCTTCTATACTTATTATCCTTAGGTTTGGTCTTCTCATTTTGTCCTGGATTTCCTGGATGTTTTGGGTTAGGAACTTTTTGCTTTTTGCATTTTCTTTGACTGTTGTGTCAATGTATTCTATGGTATCTTCTGCACCTGAGATTCTCTCTTCTATCTCTTGTATTCTGTTGGTGATGCTTGCATCTATGACTCCTGATCTCTTTCCTAGGTTTTCTAACTCCAGGGTGGTCTCCCTTTGTGATTTCTTTATTGTTCCTATTTTCATTTTTAGATCTTGAATGGTTTTTTTTTTCCTTCGCCTGTTTGATTGTGTTTTCCTGTAATCCTTTAAGGGATTTTTGTGTTTCCTCTTTAAGGTCTTCTAGCTGTTTACCTGCATTCTCCTGTATATCTTTAAGGGAGTTATTTATGTCCTCTATCACCATCATGAGAAGTGATTTTTAGATCTGATTCTTTCTTTTCCGGTGTGATGGTGTATCCAGCACTTGCTATGGTGGGAGAATTGGGTTCTGATGATGCCAAGTAACCTTGGTTTCTGTTGCTTATGTTCTCATGCTTGCCTCCCGCCATCTGATTATCTCTAGTGCTACCTGCCCTCGCTATATCTGACTGGAGTCTGTCCTTCCTATGATCCTGGTTGTGTCAGAACTCCTCAGAGTCCAGCTGTCTCTGTGACCCTGTGATTCTGGGATCCTGTGATCCTGAGATTCTGGGTGTGTCTGCTACCTCTGGGACCCTGAGATCCTGGTGTGACCAAGCTCCTGGGATCCTGGGATGCTGGATCATGTGGACCTGGGCGTGTTAGAGTGCCTGGGAGTGGATCTTCCTCCAGGTTTTGTAGGACTGGCTGGAGGTCACATGCTTTTGATCTGGATCTTGAGGCATAAGGGCCATGAAAGCTTAGGCCCAGGAAGGTGGTACAAGCCTTTAATCCTAAGAAACAGAGGCAAGCAGATCTCTGAGTTCAAGGCCACCCTGGGACAGAGCAAGTTCCAATTTAAAAATAGGTTAGGTCCAGGAGTGGTGGTACACACCTTTAATCTGGGCCATACCTTCTATGGAGGAGGAAGGCTTCCTTTGTCTTCATCTGCTTGCCCTTACTACAAGCACATCTGTTGGAACCTTCTTCAGGATTCCAGCTAGAGAGGGAGAGGAGAGGGGCGGGGAGAGTCCTCTATTGGCTCACAGGCTCATGCTTTGAATGCTTGGTCCCCAGGTGGTGATAAGGCCGTGGGAGATGTCCTAGATGGAGAAAGTAGTTCTCTGGGGACTATTTCCCGGGCCATTTATTACCTTGTGTCCCTTGCTCCCTGCTTGCTGTCAGACATGAGGTGCACAGGTTCCTCTGCCACCCTCTTGCCACCGTGTCTCACCTTGGCGCCAAAATCAGGGCGTTCAAGTAACCGCAGGCTAAGCCTTCTGAAGCGTGAGCCAACGTAAGCCCTTCTCGCCTTATTTATGTCAAGGACTGTGGTCACAATGACACAAACCAACACACCCTCGAAAGCAATCACTGTCGGCAGACACAGCAGAAAGTACTCACTGTTTTATTTAATAGGACGTCACTGTAACTAGACCTATATCATAATGATACTGAACAAAAAGTAAGGCACAATCAGGAATCTCAGTTCCCTTGTAGAGTGACTCTTAGTCATGACTTCCCTGCCGACTCATCCTTTCAGCAGTATTCCATAACACACCTCAGGGCCTGTCATGAGTCCTTCAGAAGCCGGGCCAGTCAGTCAGTAACCAGGACAACGGCTATCCTCGGTGCCTACTAGCATACCAAACACATGCTGGCCTTCCAGGCTTTCTCACTTACAATGAGTACCTGTGGCTCCTCTCGGTCCTCTCACCATGGCCTCAAAACCTCTCCAGCCCTGCCAGGGCTTCCGGGGGGCGTGACTTCCAGGGGCGGGGCTTCCCATCTTCTAGCTTCTCTTTTCTGTAACACCCCGCCATTCTGGCCATTTACTTTAGGCTCTCTCTTGAGCTCCTCTTTTGTCTTCCTTCCCTCTCTTCCGTTCTCCCTCTCCCACCCTCCCTGTCCTCCCTCTCTCACGACCTGGTCCATTCCGCTGGCCATGTTTAGCCTACTCCTTTCTCCCCCTACTCTAGACTTTTTCAGACGTCTCTGAATATATTCTCCCTCATGTCTACAGTAAAAATATCAACCTTGGAGTGGTCATGTCCTCACTTTATCTTCCTATGATCCTAGCAATGACATCATCACCCTCCCAAATCACCAGAGAAGAGAACGTCCTCTGGATTACAGTTAAATATTTATCTCTGCTGGGCAGTTTTGAAAGTTATTCTTCACCCGACTTTGTCACTGGATAGCCTTCTCAGTCTGGGTTTTCCCTTTTTGAGTCATAAAGCAAGATCTTGATAATGAATATTGGAGATATTTTTCAGAGGCAGTTCAAAGCTCCATGTATTTCAATTTCTCACAGAACTTCGACTTCTTAGATGAAAAAAATAAAAGAAATAAAGAGGAAAGACATGGCTGCTCCTAGGGATGATGGAGGAGAAGGTTGACTGTAGACAAAAGGGAGAGCATAGCCAGAGGCAGGGACATCCAGGAGAATCCGGAGTGAAGTGACGCTGAGTCAGGCAACTCGTGAAGAGAGGCAGAGAGGAGATGTGGGAGGAGCCAGAGAGGGCCCACGGACCAAGATGGTGGCCTGGGCCAAGAAGCCAGCCTTAGAAAGTCTTAGGAAGTGCGCCTGCCCAGAGCCCACCCAAGCTAGCAAATCGGCATAGTTAGGCATGCCATTGGGCAGGCAAAGCGCTGTGGCCCTCCGCGGTAGCAGGGAAGTAGAGGGCAGGCAGTGTCACAGAGGGACAGGATCCTTCTTGTCACGCACAGGGGAAGAATTACGAACAGAAACCCGAGGAGGCAGCTCAGTCTGTAGAGTGATTGCTGCTCAGTCCTGAAGCAGGGAGTTCATATCCCCAGCACCCACGTAAAAGCCAGGCGCAAGAGTGTGTGTCTACAATCGCAATGTTGAGAAGAGGAAGCAAGGCAGATCCCTGGGTCCCGCTGGCCAGCCAGTCTAGCCAAATGGATACATACCAAGCTCAGTGGGAGATCCTGTCTCAAAACAGGGCGGAGAGCGATTGAGGGAGATGCTCAGGGTCCACCTCTGAGCTTCATGTGCACACGCACAGATGAGCACACACACACTGAGAAAATAAAGGATGCAAGGAGAGGAGGGGGCAGGACTGCCAATGCAACAAAAGATCCCTACTCCTATATTAAGTGACTCATCTTCTGAATGACTGAAATTGGAGTTGAGTCCTTTACATTCGAAGAACTTTCTTATAACAGAAGAAAGACTGAAGGGTCAGTTTGCTATCCGGGAAACAAGCATCTTTACTTGAGTGGCACTCCTGTCTCAGGGCGACCTGAGGTACAATCGCAACAGTGTGGGCAAAATTGCTTAGGAGAGTATAATATAATTCCTGTCAATGTAAACATACCCCAAATGCAAAAGTAACATTATTTTGGATAGGGGTTTTGTCTTGATTACTGGTGTGAGATCTCCTGCTGGCTTTTGTTCCTTATTTTGTTGTTGTTGTTGTAGCAGTGGTGATGGTAGTGTTTTTAGACAGTTTCTTTTTATGAAATCCAGGCCTGACCTCAAATTCAGGATCCTCCCACTTCAGCTCCAAAGTACAGAAATGACAGACAGATGTCATCACATTGGCTATGATAAAGGCTCTTGAGGGGACTTATCATTATTCTTATTCCTCAAACCTAACATCCATTGGAGATTCTTTCATGAATCAACTAATAATATGACATCGATAGTCAATTTTGCATTTTGATTAGAGAACATGGCCACATATAGCACGGTATGGGGATGGAGAAGTGCTTAGAGAGAAGACAAAGCAAAGAGTGGAGTGGATGGGTTCTAATTCTTACCAAACTTGTCCCTGAGACCTCGATGAGGATAAGAAGAGCTAAGAGATCCAGCAAGTGTCTTGTCTGGGGGGAAAAACTCACGGAGCAAAGGACTAGAGCTCAGGTCACGTGGAACATTCCAAAAGATGACAGGAAGTCAGAGATGCTGGCCATCTGGAGGACTTTGTAGCTTTTTCTCTGAGTGATCTAGAAAACTATACAATGTGTAAACAAAGATGTGGTATGAGGGATTCCCATGCCTGAAACCCAACCCCCTGCCTGATCCCACGTGACAGAGGGCGAGCTGTTAACCTTTCTACACTTCAAATCTGTGCTGATGAAATGGGAATAACAGTGCTTCCTGCATAGGGTTGAGGTAGTCATTACACACATGGTGCTGAGGTCATGGTTAATGCATGGGTTTGAGGTCAGTAAGCATCACACGAGATAACCCAGCCGTTTTCCCAGGTAGTTTTCTTTCTAGGACCCCTAGGTTCGTTTCTTCTGTGTGCTGTTCCTCCCAGCTGAACTCACACAGTGTCTTGACTCTGCCTGGACCACCCACCTCCTGAAACTGGGTGCAAAAGGTCTTGTGGTGTAGGGATGCACAAGGTGATGACAGAGAGATTCCTGGATCCCAAAGAGGTATGGAAGAGCAGCGATTGTCTTGATTCTGGAGATGAAATTTGGGGAGACAATGCAGGAACTCACGTTTTGTGACACTCTGAGAACTAGTTTGGCATTTAGAGTTTTCACGTTTCCCATGAGGAAGTCAGGTCAATGACATTGACAGTCACTCCTTTCTGTTTTTTATTTTATTTTTAAATTTTATTTATTTATTTATTTATTGGTTTTTCGAGACAGGGTTTCTCTGTGTAGCCCCGGCTGTCCTGGAACTCACTTTGTAGACCAGGCTGACCTGGAACTCAGAAATCCACCTGCCTCTGCCTCCCAAGGGCTGGGATTAAAGGCGTGTGCCACTATCACCTGGCTCCTTTCTGTTTTTTGAGACAGAGGTTTGCTTTGTAGCCTAAGCCCACCTTGAACTTACAATTTTCCTACTACAACCTCTTTAATGCTGTAATCTATGAGCATTTGCCACCATTCTTGGCCCTAAGGTCATTTCTAGGTCTGGTATTCCATAACGTAGTAATTGTCCTTGGGAGATATTAAATATGCTTATTGATGAGCATCGCATCTCTCCTGCTCCTCCAGAGCCAAGCCATGTACTGGGACCGGTTCGTATCATGTGGGCTCTCTGTTTTGTTTGCCTTTTATGTTTCCTACACAAAGTTTTACATGGGGGATTCTATCACGCAATGCCACTCCTGTCATGGGCGTAGCCCAGAAAACCCAGACACTGCCTCGGGGAGTGTGGCTTCTGCGCACTGGGTGCTGTTTTGATGTGTACTTTCTACTCATGAGCTCTTTGCTGTACAGGGATTAGCAAGGACTTAGAATCACAGAACGTGTAAATTGTAGAACTGGGGCTCAAATTTAGGCTAACTCTGAGTTTCCCCGGTCACTGCTGGCCTTCCTGTGTACATGGATATTTATTCAAGAACTACAATTCACCCATTTTCCCACTGGATCCATGACCTAGGAACACTATTCTAAGGAGACTTCTTTTCAAACAGCTGGCAAACACCGGAGACACCAACCTCCTTTAAGCAAACAGAAGGATGAATGTAGCTTCTTCATTTCTTGCTCTTACTTCCTGTAAAGCTCTTGTAGTCAAGGCTGGTAAATCCCTTACTCAGCTCCTAGACTAATGGCTCTCAACTTCTATCTCCAAAATCATTTACATTGTGATTCACAACAATAGAAAAATCACAGTTATGAAGTAGCAACGAACTAACTTTATGGTTGGGGGTCACCTCAACACGAGAAACTATTACAGGGTTGCAGCATTGGGAAGGCTGAGAGCCACTGCTCTAAAGATTTAGTTTACAAACTTGGACTCAGTGTGCTTCGGGAGGAACTGAGGGGTATGCATGCTTAGGAAGTGCCCAGAGCACTCCTCAGTGGCTGCTTGCAAAGATGAGAGGTCAAAGGCCCCCTACCTGATGGCTTTTAAATCTAAACCTAAATAAATCCTCTTTCCAGCTGCAACCTCTGCCAACCAAATGGAGAAAGGACAAGAAGAGCAGAGTTCACTCAGGATCCTTCACCCAGTGGCTCAGCTTTTTCCTGGCTGCTGCACAAAGTCAAGAAACCCAGGCAAGCCGACCAAGACTGTGTGTAAGAACTCATTAAAAGAAAAAGAGGATGGGGAAAAGAAGGAAGAGGAAGAGGAGGTGGCGACCAGAGTCCCGTTCGCTGGAAATCTGCCATAGTGAAACTGAAAACCAGAAAGATCCACACAAGACAAACACAGGCTGCCAAGAAGTGATGATGGCTTTTAATTTCAATCAAGACAAATCCAGACTGGAATAGTGTTGGTTTGGATGCAAATAGATGATAAGTGACAGACTTAGGGCTCTGAGTGGAAGAAGTCCAAACTTATAATCTGGGCATAATGTGTTTTTACTTACTTACTTACTTACTTAAACCAGCAGAGAGAGACTCACCACTGTATTCTGGAGCAGATTGGAGGGCACTGTCCCGAGCGTGGGAAGTAGAGCAGTCTAGGCAATCCACCATCCTTGCAGAGAATGCCAAGGTCACAGTTTGTAGAAGCCATGAGGATCTAGAAAGATGTCAGCTTCTAGATGAACTTGGTAGCTCAAGCCTGTGACCTGAACACATGAGATACGGAGGCAGGGGAATTGCTGTGAATTTAAGGCCAACTGGGGTTACCTAGCAAGTTCCAGACTAGCCTGTACTATGTAGTAAGGCCCTGTCTTAAACAAGATGGCAGGAGTTGGAAGCAGGGTCAGATGCAGGGTGGCAACGTCAGATCTTCATACACATGTAGCAAGCGTTGATAATTGATTGCAGAATGTTCCCGTTGCACACATCTCAGCATCCTTCACAGGACTGGGTGTGCCGGGCTATTAGCATTTGATCATGGTGGGCATGTGATACGAGCATAACGGACTAAATGTGAAATGCTTACGAACAAGACTAAACTTTCCAGGCAGTGAGCTCTTCAGCTCTGGGCGGCACCACGTGCGAGCTCTTCGGTGCTCTGGCACATACCTGAGGGAAACAGCTTAAGGTGTGAAGGGTTCATTCCAGCTCTGGGTTTCAGAAGTTTCAGTCCACTGTGGTGGGAAGTGTCTGGTGGAGAAAGTCAGTTTACCTCACAGTGGGGACGAGGCTGTAAGCGAGAGCCACGGCTGTGTCGTGTGCCTTCTTTCAGAAGCCAACACCAGACCCAGCCATTCCCTCCCCTGACCCCCGACTTTTGCTTGTGGATCAGATATAAGCTTTTAGCTACTGCTGCATCTCCACGCCTGCCTGCCTGGGCCACGTTCCCCACGGTGACGGTTGTGGGTGCTCCCTCTGAACTGCAAACAAACACCCAATTAAATGCTTCCTTTTATGAGTAGCTCTGGTCCTGTTGTCTCCTCCCAGCATTGGAAAAGTAACTAGAACACTTCCTTAGTTGATCCTCTCTGGCATCACCCTTACAAACACGTTCCCAGGTGTGCTTTATTAATCTTCTAGGTGTCTCTCAACCCAGGCAAGCTATCAACCAAGATTAACCATTATAGGGTAAGTTGAGGACATCACCTTTGAAACACATACCAGGAGTACTCAGAGGGTAAGAACGTTTGAGGCTCTTGCAGAGGATCCAGGCTCAGTTCCCAGAACCTTGATCCCTGGAACTGGAGTTACTGAAGGCTGTGAACCATCGTGTGGGTGCTGGGAATCGAACCTCGGTCCTCTGTAAGATCAGCGAATACTATAAACACTGAACCATCTCACAAGGACCCTAGACTGTGTCTTAAATGGTCTACATCTAATATCTAGTCCTTCTATGTAAATATTTACATAGCAACAGACATATTTGTTTGTTGTATTGACTAGTTTAGAATAGGAATAACTGTTTGGCATAGAAAGGAAGTGTCAGTAAGTTTTTAAAGTGCTTTTTACTATTGTGTTTATTTATTTATTTATTTATATATTTACTTGTTTATATCTTTTTGTTTATTTGTGTGTGTTGTGTGTGGGGGTATCACACATATACAATAAGGAGTTTTCACCCCCGTCTTCCCCTCCTCCCATTGTGGTCCTAGACCCTTCAGGCTTGGCAGGAATTACACTTCCCTGACCATTTCGTCCACTGTCCCCCACATGAGTAATTTTTGAGACTAGGACCCTCTGGTATCCCTTCCTGGATTGAGCATAGATTGCTGGACGAGAAGGCCCCAGTAAGCCTCTGGCTTCACTTCTCCACATTTTGCCTCGAGCAGGAGTCTCAGAGGTCAACAGCTAAGCAGTGTATCCCGTCAGCTTTGTCACCACAGCCATGCGCACGTACAAGTCACCTCGGGAACCTGGAGATCAACGCGCAAATCCCGGAACTCAGGTCTGCTTAGCCAACCCTGACCTCTGGTAGATTTGTTCATATCCTGTGTCTGGAGTTTTTACAGCACTCGCCACCCCACCCTGCCTGCTGCCTCTGGACATCCTGTCTGGAGTTCTCACAGCGCACCGTGTTCCACCCTGCCTGCTTTCTCTCTTCTCTTAGCTCATTCTTTGTTCCTCTGAGACGTCAGCGCTTCACTGCTGCTATCTTTCTTGAATTGCAGCACAATGTACAAACAAGTTGGTATGATGGTGAGATTTTTACCAAAGTGTCGTCATTCCTCAGAGAGGTGACTGGATGCAGGAATGGAGGTGTCCGGCCACCCACAAGCCCCCCCCCCAACTCACAGTCTCCCCTCATCCTCACGGTCTGCCATAGCTGGAGGTTGGTGGTGGAAGAGAAGCGATGTCCACACCTAGAGAGGAAAGAACAGGGGTGCCCCAACAGTCCACAATGCACCGGACAGCTCCGCATGCTCGATTCCCAGCAAGGACATATTTGCCCATGGTGTCAAGGCTGAGAAACTCTGATGTATGCCTTGACTTAGGGTCACTGTTGCTGTGAAGAAACAAACCCAGACTCAGGCGTTACCCATATTCTGTCGCTTTCTGTGGAGCTGCTTGTCCCCTGCAGGAGCTCAGCAGATGCGGTGACAGAGCAGAGGAGGGCCCATCTTGCATTTGCAGAGCACGGGGCAGATAAGTTATGCTCTCATGGCTGCCAGGGGCCGGGTTCTTTACCAGTCTCAGATCTACTGATGGGGCTACGGGGACTGGAAGATCTGTGAAATGTGGCCCTACACACTGACGCTTGTGAGGACCTCATGTCTGAACTGAAATGGTTCCCAGTCAGGCCTTGGAAGTCATTCATTTGCCAGTAGTGTCAGAAAACAGTTTGTGCATTTTGTTAGGAAACATCCAAAGAGACTTGGTCTGGGCATTTCTTTCTTTCTTTTTTTCTTTTTCTTTTTTTGCTTTTTCCCCTTTTCTGTGAGCAGTCAGACAACTTCGGTAGACAACTAACAGAATATCAAGACCATTATTTGGTGGGGGGGGGGGAGGGAAGAGTTTCCTTCAAAATGCTGGTGGTAAGGAATGTGAAGAGGGCTTCCCCACCTTGGCGATTCAAAGAGGCCTCCAACCCCTTTGATTCAAGACGTTCAAGACGCTAATGACATCATGAGTAGCAGCTGGTAAAACCCAAAGCCAGGTTGTGGGTTTTGTGCTCTTGGCTAACGAGTGTAGACTGGGGTTCAGCAAGAACCCAGCCAGTGGTATTTGTTTCCTCACTGTGGACCGGTCCTCAAGGTAAGGCTAACATCAGAGGGCCACTGTCCTGAGGCCCTGAGCAGGTATGGAAGATAGGAGGACTAATTAAACAGAAAATCATCACAGATGAAATGGGCAGCCAGGGCCAGAGAAGACGTGACTCATCTGATGAGTCATGAGCTAGGCACACAGACACAGTATTCTGTACATAACCATGGTTATCCCGGGATTGCTGACGAAAACCTGTTAGTTTAGTACAGGTCAATGCCTTTCAACCCTTTAGCAATGGCTCTAACAAGTCATGTATTCTTTTATTATATTCAAATATAAAATGTGGATGAGTCACGCCATAAAACATCCCTGTTATGTTCTCCCCGGTCAGAATGAATTAGAGATTTGTTCCCGGACATGACACATACATGGGAAGGGTCGCTTGGTGCTTGTTTGTTCCAGAGGGGAATTTGCCTCTGTTGATGTGGTCACTATCCACTCGTAGAGGACTCCGAGTCAGCATGCGATTCCTGGTGTGGGCTGTCAGCTTGATGGGATTTAGAACCACCTAGGAGTTACAGCAGTGCTGAGTGTGCCTGAAGACACTTTCATGGAACACTGACTGAAAGGACCTAGCCCGTGTGGGAGCACCACCATCGCATGCACGCAATGGGTTCTGGGACTGAATCAAAAGGGGAGAAAGGAAAACCCCAGCTGGGTACCAGCACACACACACACACACACACACACACATACACACACACACA
>NC_034602.1:89039042-89043136 GCF_900095145.1 Mus pahari
ACACACACACACACACACACACACACACACACACACACCGCTCCTTATTGATCATTCTTGTTTGTTTTCTAGACGAGGGCCCACTATGAAGTCCCGGCTGTCCTGGAACTCATTATGTAGACCAGCTGTCCTCGAACTTGGAGGTCTGCCTCATGCTGTCTCTCCAGAATGTTGGGATTAAATGTGTGCTTCTTAATCTTTCTCCCACACCCCTGAAATGGACTTGATTGGGTGTTTTGTCAGAGTGAATGGAAAATAAGTGACACAGGGCATAATATTACATGATTTCAGTGCATAAATAGCAATCCATTTATATCTGGGCTATTAAATTGAAAAGGTGGGTGACTCACTTCTCCTGGGAACCTGGGAGGCGAGGCAAAGCACACACCTTGTTTGGAAACACCTTTAGGATATTAAAGTGAAAGGTCAGTATATTGTGGCTTCCCTGAATTCTCTGAGCCATTCTAGAAAATCAGTGGGACTCAAGGAAGGGGCCATGGGAGTTCCAGTTTTATAAAGAACTGGTCAGATGCACAGAGCAAACTTGGGCTTCCAACTAACTCAGGGCATTAGCGCCAGCGGAGTACCAAATCCGTGACCTGTGGCATCGGATATTACCTCTGGTTCAGTGGTATCAGAGTCAGACTGGATTAGAGGTTATCTGACTGGTGATGGCTGCAAACACTGACTGACTGCGTGGAGTGGGGAAAGAGCCCCCTGCACACAGTACACGCGCACTGTGTTAATGGATGGACTATTGATGAGACAGAATAGGGGAAAAAACGCTTAGCCCCGTGTCCTCTCACTGCCCATGTGCCCCACCGTCCATAACCAGGGAGAGTAGAATTTGAACTCAGGACGGCGTGACACAGAAGCCCGTGCTGAGGCTTTGCCATCAGGCACGAAGATGCCAGAGACCTCAGTTCTCAGGCCTGCAACGAGGACGGAGTAATGCAAGAGAGAACATGGATGCCTTGGAGCTGGGTGAACAGGTCATAGTTTCTTTGCAAATCAGACTCAGCTTTGAGGCTGGGGATAGGTGGATGACTGGTAGCCTGGGAAAGATTACCGAGACCTGTGTGTGAGCCCAGGCACTGACTAGAGGGCTCTGGGGTCAGCGCCATTTAAAAAAAAAGGACCAAGCACATTTGAAGGTCAGTACTGACTAGAACGAGCTCTGAGGGCATTGCTATTAGATTTAGCTACACTATAAATGTTTGCCTCGAATTTGACCTTATCCAGAGGGGCTCCATGGTGGCAGCATTGCCATCGGCTCACCGTGTGCCTTAGACTGGTCTCTAGCTGTGCACTATAGGATCCTCATAGAGCTATTAATAAACAAAACAGTTCATGTGCCCAAGCACAGTCTCTAAACACTTCAAAAGTATCCAGAAAACATTTCCTCCCCAAGCCCAACCTTCTCTGTAGCAGAGGTGTGAGAGAAGAAAATCAGAGTGAGGAGAATTTGAGGAAGTAGGAAGCGCAGCTTTCAACACAGGGCAGGGACAGCGCCCATCTTTCTAGCCCCAGACACTGGGTTACCGCTCTCAGGACATCTGTTGCTGCTATTGTTAATGCAAGCCACAGAATATTAAGCAACCGAAAAGTTTCAGGCACAGCCAACTTTAGGACCAGCCCCGTGAAGGCCCAGAGCCCTGCCCTGTAGCCCCTATCCTCCATCACGTGACCCTTATCTCTCCTCGACCTCATGTGCCCAGGAAGCACTCATAGTTCCTTACTTGTCCTCTGGAGTCTGGGACAAGGAAATAGGCCCTAGACACTATTCTGATGTTTTATATATTTCGATGTGTAATTCCCAGGAGGATTCTGTGTCTGACACTGACTTGCAGGCAGTGAGGCACATTAAACCACGAGCCCATGGTTTCAAGCCAGAGTCAGAGCCGGACTTTCTATCCAGAAAGTCTGTTTTTCAGTCACGTCTGTACTCTGAAATGCCCCTTTTGAAAGAGTTCATGACTTTTGGGAGCTACTATACAGCAGGTATTATGTTTCGGTCCAGTCAGCCTGTATTAGCCAGAGTTTCTTTTAGGGGAACAGAACTTATAGAATGGCTTATAGAATTGTGGTCCAGCTAGTCCAAGAGTGGCCATTTACCAACGCGAAGTCCATGAATCCAGTAGTTGTTCAGTCAGTGACACTGGATGTCTCAGCTGGACTTCAGCATATGCCACAATCCCCCAAAAAATCAGCCTCTAATGACAGTGAAGGGATGGACTTACCACTCAGAGGGAGAGTTAGTTGGCAATGAGCAAAAACCTCCTTCTATCATATCATCAGTAGGCGTGGCCTAGGTTAAAGGTGGATCTTCACACCTCAAAAGATAAGGGCTAAAACTGTGTCTTCCCCCATCTCATGGGCAAGCACCAACCTCTGACACTATTAGTGATAGTCTTTTTATGCTTACAGACAGGAGTCTAGCATGGCTGTCCTCTGAGATGCTCCACCCAGCATCAGACTCAGACAGTTGCAGACACCCGCAGCCAAATGGCAGATGGAGCTTGGGGGCTCTTATGGAAGACTAGGAGGGAGGATTGAGGCCCTGTGGGGGATAGAAACTCCACAGGAAGACCAACAGAGTCAACTAACCTGAACCCTTGGGGTTCTTAGAGACTGAACTACCAGCCAAAGAGCATACACAGGCCGGACCTAAGCTTCCCCACATATATGTAGCAGATGTGCAGTTTGGTCTTCATGTGGGTCTTGAACCATTGGAACGGGGGCTATCCCAAAAGCTGTCGCCTGTCTGTGGGCCATGTTCTTCTAGCTGGGCTGCCTTGTCTGGTCTCAGTGGGAGAGGATGTGCCTAGCCCCACTGAGACTTGATGCGCCCAGGTCTGGGGATACCCAGAGGGCCCCACCCTCTCAAAAGAGAAGGGGAGGGAGGATGGGGGAAAGGATTGTGGGAGGGGGTCCCCAGGAGGGGGACAATGAACCAGATGTAGTGAATAAATAAAAGGAAAAAGAAAAATAAGTGGGTCTTCCTACTTAAAATGATTTAATTAAGGAAAAAAAATCCCTCACAGGTAGAGCCAACTGTTTGGGTTTTAGTTAATCCCAGATGCAGCCAAGTTGACAACGGAGAATAGCCATCACACAGGCTTAGAGAAGGGGCCGTCTAATTGGCCAGCAGAGTCGCTTTGTCTGCTTCTGAGGTGGACATGAGGAAAGTTACTGGTGTGAAATCCCCGGCTGAGACACATGAGAGTGGAGCTCTGCTCAGAGCCAGGACATTTAGAGGCTTCACAGCAAGGCCACTGGCACACAGCTGGGAAGAAACAAGTTGGGGACAGGACCGATGACATGAGCCGTGTTCGCATGTGTACATTTAAAAGGCTGGAAAACACATCTCCAGGGATCTGCCTCCTTGGGAGCACAGATTCATAGCTGAAACCAGATAATAGTAATGAAAAGCTGAACATAAAAAGACATCAAACAATACTAAGTAAACAAGAGCCGGCGCAGCACAAACGACATAGATGGGAAATCCTAACACAGAAGTAACTCAGCAGAGGATACATCAAAGAACATAGTGGGTAGAGGCTGGGTGGCTGGTGAGATGGCTCAGTGGTTAGGAGCACTAGCTGCTCTTCCAGAGGACCTGAGTTTGGTTCCCAGTGCCCACTTTGGGCCACTCACAATCACTTGAAACACCAGATCCAAGGACTTGATGTCCTCTCTTTTGTATTTAGCCAGTTGTGTGTGGACACACACACACGCACACAATTGGCTAAATACATAAATCCTGCAATCGCAGCCCTTAGAACAAACTAAACAAATAACATATAAAGGCCAGAAGGAATTTATAAGCACACAATTATTCTGGAAGGTTTCAAAGTATTTTTCCAATGATTAGCCGAATTAAAAGTCAAAAGGGCCTCAGATTAACAAAGCACCATATTTTGCTAGTGAAAAAAAAATCATTCACATGAGCAGACTAATATAACCATAGGGCTTACTATAGCACATATAAAGACTTCTTATATTCCCACCAATTAAAAAAAGGCATTTTTTTCCTCACAAAAATGCAGTGGTTGGCTGGGTACGGTGGTACTTGGTTGCAGTGGTTGGCTGGG
>NC_034602.1:89044714-89056228 GCF_900095145.1 Mus pahari
GGTACTTGGTTGCAGTGGTTGGCTGGGCACGGTGGTACTTGGTTGCAGTACGGTGGTACTTGGTTGCAGTGCTGGGAGACCGGGAAGGAAGACGGCTGCTGAGACCAACTTTGGATATACAGTCAGTTCAACACTAGCCTAGGTTATGTGCTAAGACCCTGTCTCCAAATAAGTAAGTAAGTAAACAAATAAATGTTTGCATTAAAATGTTCATATTTCATATCTTGGTTTCCCATAATGGCATTAACAACAAATGCTTAGGTCACAACCTGAAAAATTATAAACTCATGACCTAAAAATCTGTAATAGCTAAAAATTTAGGGACAAAATAAACTCATATAAAGCTTACACAGAAATAAAAGGAACCTCACTATCCTGAGAACATTTAAAGCCTTCCCAGTTCCAAACAAGACCACTGGCAGAGGGACAGAGTCTTCTCTCCAAACCTTAGAGAGACAGGAAGGAGGAGTTAATGCCAGTAAAACTTGGAATGAATGACAGAGGAAAATGACAGCAAGGGCTAACGAGAGAAGTCAGACAGGCTGGAAGAGACTCTGACAGCTCGCCAAACAGATCTGCAAAGTTCAAAGGAAAATAAAGGAGATGGGGAAAAAGAACTGCAGACAGGCAGGAGACTTAAAGAATGGAAACTCTCGGCTGGGCGTGGTGGCGCAGGCCTTTAATCCCAGCACTTGGGAGGCAGAGGCAGGAGGATTTCTGAGTTCGAGGCCAGCCTGGTCTACAAGTGAGTTCCAGGACAGCCAGGGCTATACAGGGCTATACAAAACAAAACAAAACAAAACAAAAGAATAGAGACACTCACCAGCGTCACTTAGACACCAATGGCTATGGAAGCCGAGAGGACATATGTGATTTCACAACACGATTTCATAAGAAAATCTGATTAAAACTGACCCTAGAAGAGGGAAGAAACACCAAGGAGCAATCATTACAGAATGATGGAAGGTGATTGACAAGTTTGTAGTGATCTCACTTCCAGGGTGTGGTTACCATGAAAGGGCCCTCAAATGTGAGCTCACTGAAACCTGCTTCTCCGGAGGGGGGGGGTGCAGGGGAGGCAGCCCCTGAACCCCAGACTACTTGGAAATGAAAGCATAGCTATTAATTATAACTACAGAAAACCATTTGAACTTAGTCAATTAGAAATGGATCAAAGACCCCTAATGTAAGATAAGAAGCTATTAAAGGGGCATTGGGGGAAGCATGAGGTTTAGGTATAAAGCGGAGTTCCAGAGTAGGATCCCAGTCGCTTAGAGAATCATGTCAATAGTTAGGACCCCAGTCACTTAGAGAATCATGCCACTAGTTGGCAAATGGCAGGTAGCCGTGGTGACACCAAACTTTGATTCCACCATTCTGGAGGTAGAAACAGGCATATTTTTGTGGCTGTCCTGGTCTATACAGCAAGTTCTAGGACAGCCAGGACCACATAGAGAGCCCCTGTTTCAAAAACAAAACAAACAAACAAAAAAAAATCAACAAATGGAACTTTAGGAAATGAACAAACTTCTGTTCATCAAAGGAGATGATCAAGCATAGAGGCAGCCCATAGAGCCTTTAGGTGGTAGATACCCATCTGCCATACTCGTGGAGGTCACAGGACAGACGTGTGGAGTCAGCTCGCTCGCTCTTCTTGATAAGGTTCTGGGAACTGAGCTCAGAAGTGTTTATACATGTGCTTATCTGCTGAGTTCTCTCTCTCTCTTTCTGACTCTTAACATCATCATTGAAACCAATACAACTTTAATACAAAAGTTTAAGATAGAGTAAAATAGACATTAATAGCTTTTGTTTCTTGGCTGGACTCAAAATGTTGGTGGTCCTCCTGCCTCTGCCTCCGGAAGGCTGGAACTGCATCTGTGCACCGTGCACCTAGCTCCAGATAGTTATTAATTACAACGCCAATCATAAACTAAGTCAGTTTAAAATTTTTTTGCTTTCTTGTAATGCCCAGGCCTTGAATATGATCTGCAGGCAATTTATCACTGAGCTAAGTCACCAGCTCACATATGATTTAATGATCAAAACCACAAATACAATGTTGCCAATTTGTAAATGTCTTTATTCTACTGCAAGACTATATAAAGTAACAAAGAAGCAAGGTTTATCTGAGAACCTCGAGGATGCTTTGTTCTCAGAAAGAGGACAAAGTAAGGAACAAGCAAGGTTTACCTGAGAACAGCAACGTGGATTCTTCTCAGATCCGTATTACTGTGACCATCTCCCCATGACACTGGAGAACAGAAGAGATCAACTGGGCGGGAAGTGAGGTTCAACAGGAGAATGCTTGCTGAGAGCTTGCAAGGTCTTACCTTTATGCCTCCGCCCTGCGAGAGACTGGAGAGATGGCTTACTGGGTAATTCCTCACAAGCACGAGGACATAATTTCAGTCTTTAGCACTCAAGTAAAAAGCTGAGCATGACCATGTCCATGAGGTTACCCCTCTCTGGCCTCAGTGAGAGAAGCTGCTTCTGTGCATTGAAGTGGAGAGCTGTGGAGAAGGACAACCAAGGTTCTACTCTGGTTCCTGAGTACATGCATAGGTATGTGGGCTTGCACACATGTATGTAAATACAGCACACACACACACACACTATACTACACACACACACACACACACACACACACACACACATACACACACAAAGATTAAATAAAAACTGCTAATATTCAGCAGCCATTCTTTAAAAGCTTTTAAAATTTTTGTCTTTCAGGCCGGATGTGGTGGTGCACACCTTTAGTCCTAGCACTTGGGAGGCAGAGGCAGGTGGATCTCTGTGAGTTCAAGGCTAGCCTGGTCTACATGTCAAGTTCCAGGACAATCATAGCTACATAATGGATCCTGTCTCAAACAAACAAAAATTGTTTACTTTTATATGTGTATGTATGTATGTATGCATGTATGTATATGCTGTAGCACACATGTGTCTGTCAGAGAACAACTCTACGCATTGGGTCTCTCCTTTCCCCCAGGGGCTGTAGGGATTGAACTCAGTCTAGGGAACAAGAGTTCTGTCATGAAGCCGTCCAGATGGCCCTCAACAGTACATGTTTTATTATTTTTACTTATGTGTAAGTACGTGCGTCTGTGCGTGACTGTGCACACAAGTACAGGTGCCTGCAGAGACCCAAGGCATAGGATCCCCTGGAGACTGGAGTTATAGGAAAGTTATAGCCATGGCCATTCTCCATGGAAACTATGAGGATTTACAGGAGGAAGTGACTTAAGAGACAAAGCTCACTTACTCAGAGTGGTAGCGGATACCACCGTACATGGAGGAACAGGAAGATGCACCCGGTTTTGGTCAGAAGTCAGATAATCGTGCCACGGTTATAACCTAGTGGTCATTCGGGATATTTTGTGAATTAAATATGAGGAAAATTTAAAGTGATAAACATAAAGATTAGGAAAGAAGAACTATGAAGAAAGAATATGCACCTTTTGATAGGGATATATATTTAAGAAAATTCAAGGTAATTCAGAAGGAGAACCAAACAAGCATATTGGCGGAGAGAGACAGGTAGAACAAAGAGAGACAGGTAGGATGCTGCTAGGCAAATGCGGCTTACATTAAATTTTAAAAGGGCAAACTCCCAAGACAGAGGACCTACAATTTCTATTAGAATGAAAATGGTGTTTTGTTTTGTTTTGTTTTGCTTCTCCTTGGAGCTGAGCAGACTTATCAATTTACCAAGGAAAACACACACTCAACGCTCCAGTGACCATGACAAATGGCGAGGGGCCTTTCCTTTTCTCTACCACACAGTCGAAACAAAGGCGATGTCTATCAAATCGGTGCCGTGTGGACAGAGTACAGAGTCGGCGTGCTACAAAGCTGTGGAAATGTGGGACCTTCATCTGGAGAGGAAGGAATGGCCCAAAATATACACTCTTAGGAGCCGATAGTCCACAGAATGATAGAGAAATCCTTGCCGGATCTACTTAAGATGATGCATCAATACCTGGATTGTATAAAAGATTACCAAAATTAAACACCAAAATCTTATTTACCAGTCAGTAAAATGGCCAATGAACTAAACAATCTCAAAAAAAATTACAGAGGACCATAAAATATTTTTAAAGGTGTTCAGCATTTTTCTTTCCAACAGAAAAATACAAATGAAAAATACTTTGAACTCAGTAAAGCACTCGCTGCACAGCCTGAGGGCGTGGACTTGATCCCTGTAACACATGTAAAGTTGCAAGGAAAGGACTCCAGTATCTTAAACCAAATGGAGGATGATGATGATGGTGGTGGTGGAGATGATGATGATGATGAAATAAGTTTCATTGTCACTTGCTAAGCATGGGAAAATGTTTTCATACCTATTGATAGAGTGTCTCAGTCTTTTGGGTACAGAATGCAGCATTAACAAAAGTTCATGAAATGCTTTAAAATGTCATAAAGTAAATGTCACACATTTTCATCAGATACATGCAACTTCTTTGGAAAAGAAGAAGGATCTACCTATTGAGCCAGAGACCCCAGTCTGTGGGGTAAGCACTGCCCTAAAGGCTGGAGAGAGCAGGGACCCGGAGCTGCCTGCACCCCTGCCTTCAGGGAGTTCACGTGTACGCCTTGCCCTGCTGTTCCCATCAGTAAACACAGGACACGTTTTATCCAGTGCCTAGGCAAGTTCCTCGCAGGCGAGGAACTCACTAAATACATCTCTAATGATGGCGTACTTTCAGCTTTGCTTCCTGGTGGTTGGATGCTTGTCAATAGATGTGTCTGCCTAGCATGTCCTTCGGAAGGAAGCTAATATCTTAGACGCCGTGGGGACAACAGAGATTTGCTGCCCGACCTGTGTTAAAACGCTGGCAGGTGTAATAAGATTGGCAATGGAGGTGAAACTGGACAGTCAAGCTTACGGCTTTTATGAAGAGACACAGAGCAGACCTGGTGTCTCCCCGGAAGCCAGGGAAGAAGAAGAAAAGAGTCAAGGTTGCATTCCCAGCTGTCTGGCAGAACACTGCCCCTAGACTGACTAAAAAACAAAGGAGCTGGGTGTGGCAGGAGACTAAGAGATTTTCTGTTTTATTTCCGTGACATTACTGGGATGCCCAGGTGAGAACATCCAGCTGATGATGGGGAAGTCACAGAGTCCAGAAAGGTGGGGGAAGGCTGGGCAGCCTGTTGAGGTTATCAAAGGGACTGAGTCACAGAAGAGGCGAGATTGAGACTCCTAGGACCTAGGACGCAAGTCAAGCAGTGGCCCTCCTTACAGACTACAACCATGTAACTTTCTTTAAGACATTTAATGCCTCTGAACCTTGTGTCCTCAATTAAGGAAAGGCTGACACACCTATTGTTGGTACATGCAGTGTCTCCTGAGGACGACGGCAGAAGTGTGTAGCCAGAAGGCATTATGCAATATGGGACTTTCATGAAGGAAGGAACCGCCAGATAACTGAACCCTGGCTTGTGGGCCTGGCCTCTCCACTTATCATATCTCCTCCCACCCCACCCCCTCCTGCTCCCACCCAGAGCCTGCTTATGCAATGCTTTCTGCACAGGCGGCTCCCATTCCAAGTTCACTCGTGTGTGAATTCACGCACAGACATGTGTACTTCTTGTCAAATGAAAAAAAAAAGAAAAAGAAAGATAGGGGGGGGGAAGGAAGGAAGGAAGAAAGAAAGAAAAGAAAAAAGAAAAGAAAAGAAAAGAAAAGAAAAGAAAAGAAAAGAAAAGAAAAGAAAAGAAAAGATATGACTGGTCCAGGGGTTCATTCACCAGATGAATTTAAAAAAAAAAAAAGAAATAAAGAGGAAAGACATGGCTGCTCCTAGGGATGGTGGAGGAGAAGGTTGACTGTAGACAAAAGGAAGAGCATAGCCAGAGGCAGGGACATTGGGAAGAGTGAACATGGCCAGACTGAGCTGGGCCATGTGAGAAGAGGGGGAAGGGAGAAGAGCAGGCCAGACCGCGAGACCAGGTAAAAGGTAGACGGAAGGCCAGGCTATCCAAATGGCTGGATTATAAATGGAAGGGCATCCAGGAGAAGGGCAGCCAGGAAACGCGGTGGGGTGGAGTATTCCAACCCGGGGGACCCTGTACCAGGAAGGGACTGAGGAATGCTGGGAGAACCTAGCATCCAGTGTCCTCTGATGTGTTATTCCGCACCTCAGCGCCTCGTCCCACGCGCGTTTGAGACCTAACAGATGTTCACGAGGGAAATTGTATTGAAGTCTCTTCCATACACTGAAAAGGAGGACAAGCCATCCTGTGATTAAGTGCCTTTTAATTCCTTGACAGGTTGGTGTGTAACCGAGGGGCTGAGCACCCCTCAGTCCCCACCTGTGATGGTGTTCTCCTGGCTGGCAAGCCCTGCCCCCTACCCTGAACTCCAGTGGCTGCTCTGCCATTCCGTTATAATCCGGCTGGGTTACTATCTCGGCCAGGCTCTTGGTCCAGGCCTCCACTCTTGGTAGCCCTCTTGTGCTCTCTTGCGTTCCCTCCTCTCTCTCTCCACATAGTCTGGCCATGTTCATGCCTCTGACGGTTTTCTCTGTCAGATCTACAATAATCTTCCTCCACCATACCTGGGAGCATGTCTCCTTTTATTTATTGACTGACTGACTGACTGATTGATTGACTGACTGATTGATTGACTAACTTATTGATTGACTGACTTATTGATTGACTGACTGACTGGTTGACTGACTGATTGATTGACTGATGCACCACCCATCTCTAGAGCTTTTTCATCTTGCAAAACTGAAACTGTACCCATGAAGCCAGCGCTTACAGTTTGTATGGTGCTGTATTGTGTTGCACTGTGGCGAGTGACCTTAACACACCCCACGGAAGCCAGAACCGGAATCCCTAAGCACACATGGAAATTAGGGAAGGCGGCTGTTGAGCGTGCTTGGCCAGTGAAGTCGGCATTTTGGTTTGTTTTTGTATTTTGTTTTGTTTTTGCCAAACCTGACAGCCTGAGTTCAGAGAGAGAGAGAGAGAGAGAGAGAGAGAGAGAGAGAGAGAGAGAGAGAGAGATTAGGGTGGACCTTTAGAGATTTGAAACAATCCTAAACAGAGAGAGCAAAATCATGGGGTGGCTTCATGCCCCCCTAAAGACAGGGACGTTCGGACATAGGTAAAGCATTTGGGTTTCTGGTGTTAGCCAGTTGCCTGAGTTCAACACTTTCCTGAAGGAAAGTAGAAAGGATTTAGGACAAGTCCTCATTCATTAGAGAAATGCTCATTCACATGACAGTGGCTAGGGTTTCACACTCATGGGAGATGAGCTGAGGGCTGCGGCCATGGGTCCCTGGATAAAGTGCTCACCATGCAAATTTGAAAAAACCTGAATTTGGATATCCAGTATCCATGTAAAACACTGGGCGGGGCAGCGTGTGCCTGGAATCCCAGCGCTGCAGAGGAGGAACTAGGAAGCTTAGCCAATCTGTGAGCTCTAGGTTCAGAGGAAGGCTGTCTTGAAAACTAAGGTGGAGAGTAAGGAAAATCCACACGTACATATTCTCTCTCTCTCTCTCTCTCTGTGTGTGTGTGTGTGTGTGTGTGTGCCATGCCTCAGGGGACATTATCTTCATTTTCATTTTGCAACAAGGAGTCATTTTGCAATGCTGAGGGAGTCTGAGTGACCTTCCCAGAGTCAGAGAACTCGAAAGAGGAAACGTCGAAATGGACCAGAAAAGCTCTGGGAAAATGTGATAATCCTTTACACTCGTGTGTGTGTGTGTGTGTGTGTGTGTGTGTGTGTCCGTCACAGCCAGAAGGCTGACATCTGTCATCCATGCACACATGACTGAGCTCAGGACTGGGGAAACTGCACACATGGAAGAGAAACTGTGCCTCATGGTGCTGACCCTGTGGTAGAGAGGCGATAGTCACCGCTTCATGACTACAAACAAGCGGGGCACTGCACATGGAGGCACCTCACAGATGCTGGATTCGGGTGGCAGTGCTGGAGAACAGCTGTCCTTCTCAGGACAAGGCTCAGGGCCTGGCTCTTCCTTGCAGCTGGCTGTGGCCAGACACACTGTTTGTCTTGTTTTCTGGGTGGGTTTGGTTATTTCACGGGTGGAGTCAATAGCACTGAGGGAGAAAGTCTGATCCCTTCCCAGTCTGGCTGAAACTGGTCTTAGTGTCTGTACAACTGGGGAAACGCACGCACTTTGAAGTTTCTGCCTAAACACAGAAATTAGAATTAACACCTGAGTGGAGAGATAAAGCCTGAGCTGTCAACATGGCTGCCACCAGTGGTCATCCTCCTGCCTCTACCTCTTGAAACTACAGATGTGTGTCACCAAGCCCAGATCCATTCATGCTAATTTTTTTTTTTAAAGATTTATTTATTATATGTAAGTACACTGTAGCTGTCTTCAGACACTCCAGAAGAGGGCGTCAGATCTTGTTAAGGATGGTTGTGAGCCACCATGTGGTTGCTGGGATTTGAACTCTGCACCTCTGGAAGAGCAGTTGGGTGCTCTTACCCACTGAGCCATCTCACCAGCCCCCTAATTTTTTTTTTAAGGGGAAGGACGAATACTGTTATTTTTGAAAAGAAAAAAATGCTATTGGTGTGGTGTAGATCTTGAGAAATGACCGACTTTGTTCTGTTCCCTTAAATTGACACTATGATGGGAAAAGTTGACAAGAAAGGGCTAAGAAGACCCCGGAGCCCCCACTGTAGCCTAAGTTACTGTGAGGGGAACCAGTCCACTTCATTATAAGGATGAGGGGCTAAGAGCTATACAGATCTCTGAATGACTGATAGGCAGAGGAAGGGGCCACAGATAGATAATAAGGACAGCAAACGTCTGGCCTCTTCCTCACCCTCTTGACCTGATAAAGGCCTGTGTGCTGGCTACCCTTA
Source organism: Mus pahari (assembly GCF_900095145.1). Taxonomy (NCBI): domain Eukaryota; kingdom Metazoa; phylum Chordata; class Mammalia; order Rodentia; family Muridae; genus Mus; species Mus pahari. Next base: position 89,053,578 of record NC_034602.1, read on the forward strand.
TGCCAACTTAACACACTGGAGTTATCTGAAAGGAATGAGCCTCCACTGAGCAAATGCCTCCATAAGATCTACTGTAAGGCATTTTCTTAGTTATTGATGGGGAGGGGCCAGCCCGTTGTGGATGGTTTCATCCCTGGGCTGGTGGTCCTGGGTTCTAAAGGAAAGCAGCTGAGCAGCAGGGTGCCCATGGTGATGCACACCTTTAATCCCAACACTCGGGAGGCAGAGGCAGGCAGATCTCTGTGAGTTCGAGGCCAGCCTAGTCTATAGAGTTAGTTCTAGGACAGCCAGGGCTACAGAAAGAAACCCTGCCTCAAACAAACAAACAAGGTTCAGAAAATAGGAGTCTGCTTACTTATTTCTCTCATCCAAAAGAATTTCTTCTTAAAAGAATCTTTGTAAATTTCTTCTTAAAAGATCTGTGTAAATGATCATTTAAGTAGTTTTATGGGGTTGACCGCAAAGAGAAAGGCAATTCAATGAAACTTAACAGCAGTGAACATTCTGGCCATTCGTGGTTTTTAACACTCCTGTTTGAGATCTCTTAGGAAGGGAATAATGTCTTAGTGTCTCCAGGCAGACTTGCTTGTTGTGTTGAAGTTTATGACTTGCAGCCCACAGGAGCCATATACAGATCTGTGGTGAGGTGCTTCTTTGCTTCCCATGGCTGCTTCATTTCCCTCAACTTTCTGTTCTGCCTCAAAGACATTTCAATTTCCCCAGTACTGTTTTGAAAAAACTGCTGCCCCCACACCGAGAGGTGGCTGTCAGGGGAGCAGAGCCCAGAGGGAGAGTGTACTTTCAGTTTTCTCTCCTGATTTCTGGGAAATAGAAACTTAAGTTCTCCCTGCCAGTGGCACAGTTCCAGCTGAAGCAACAGTTTCTGCCTTCCTGGAAATGTCCTTGATCCAGCGCTATGGGGCCAAGACCAGGACAGCATCCAGGGACGGTTTGTAGTGATGTTCAGATGCAGTTTCTGTCTGTGCCAACAATTCAGGTCAGAATGTACCCAAGGTGCTGGCCAGATGTCAAATGTTCTCTTCCTGGTCCCCACTGTTAGCACCCCACAGTTACCTGGCAACAGCCAGATAGGCCTGATCCATTATAAAAGGGGCTGCTTGCCCCCTCCTCTCTCCCATGTTCTCTTGTTTCTCTCTTACCCTCTTGGGCTCTTCCCTTCCCCCTTCCTTCCCTATTCCCTTCTTCCCTTCCCTCTCTCTCCACAAGCTCATGGCCAGTCTCTCTATTTCTCCCCTCTCCTCTTCTCTCTCTCTCTCTCTCTCTCTCTCTCTCTCTCTCTCTCTCTCTGCCTTTCTCTGCCTCTACTACCCTCTTAACCACTTTCCCATGCCCAGAATAAACTCTATTCTATCTTAAACTGTCATGTGGTTGGTCCCTCATGGGGAAGGGATGCCTCAGTATGGGCCCACTGACACACCTCTTTCCCCCATACCTCACCACACACCCACAAAACATATTCTCTCTTATCTTTTTATAAACACATCACCCACACTCTCAGAAACAAAAGGCCAGGGCGGGGCTCCTGCCTCTCTCTCAGGTTCCCAGTTGCCTCTGACTTGTGTCTGGATTCCTCAGGAGTAAGTGCATCTGTTGAAAGGGTCACACCAGCTCACTCTCATGTTCACAAGACAATAGAAGCTCTCCTTTGGAAGCTGCTTTTTGTTCTGCTCCAGCAGGGACACCTGGTCAGAAACAGGTGTGGAGAAAAGGGATTTAATCTTCCTTCATCTCAGTCACTGTTCCTTTTTTACTGGTGTCTGCTGATGGAAGAGACAACCCTGTGGCTCCTGATTCCATGTGTTCAATCGGCTGTGTGTTCCTTTCTTAGGGCTCTAATGCTAGTATCCTTTCTAGTCAAGTTGAGTGTGGTAGGTGCTTGTATTTTATGTGAGAGATTGGAACAAGTACGTTAGGCTTCATCACACAAGGGATTTAAGTTGTTTCAGGCTATGACAAGGGAGAGAGAACAGAACCATTAATAAACACCATTAATAACCAATCGTTGGGGCTGGAGAGATGACTCAGGGGTTAAGAGCACTGTCTGCTCTTCCGGAGGTCCTGAGTTCAAATCCCAGCATCCACATGGTGGCTCACAACCATCTGCAATGAGATCTGACGCCCTCTTCTGGTGAGTCTGACAACTACAGTGTACTCACATAAAATAAATACATAAATCTTTTTTTAAAAATGACCAACCATTAATCAACCCAAGCCAGGGCTTTGTAATTATGGGACATGGAAAAGCAAGAAAACGTGTGAGATTCAGGCATGTTTTCCTGGAGTGGTCATGTCTGCCACTTATTAATGTTATCTAGGCAGAATGTTAATGTTTTACACGAACAATCCCATCTTATCCTTAAAACTCCATAATATGTACTGTTATCTCCATTTTATTGCGGGAACACTGGTGCTCATAAGGTCCAGTTATCGCCCAAGGTCCACATGGCTGGCAGGCCAGACGAGGTTTGCAGTCACATCTGTCTGTCATCGGCAGACTCTTTATTTATTAGTGCTATACAGAGCCAGGAAAGCCACCGACTTTTCAGAATAATGTTTGCTGTTGGGCTGTTGGGGTTTTTGGTTTGTTTATGTGGGATTCTACTGGGGTGGGGGATGGGAGTGTAGAAGTG
>NC_034602.1:89057653-89059247 GCF_900095145.1 Mus pahari
AAAAAAAAAAAAAAAAAAGGTAAAGCTTAAATAAAAATGGTGAAGGACATACATGTTCATCTTGGAGGCCAACCAAGCTTTCCTGGGATAGGTCCTCAGGATAGTATGCGGGGGTGGGGGGGTGGGGGATGTGTGCTCATCCTGGATCTGGTGGGGAAGAGAGAGCCAGACCCAAATGTACCACAGTAAGGACTGGTTTCTGATATAACCAGGACAGCAGGCTGTCTGCCTGCATATCTAGCAGCTACTGAAAAAGAGTAAATTTATAGAACCTGATACTTAATCAAATATCAAACAGCTCATTAGGAAAGACCAAGAGCAGTGTAAACAGAGGCAGGGATTGTGCACACCAATGATGATTAGACCAAGAACAGTATAAATAGAGGTAGGGATTGTGCACACCCACCCAGGGTGTCTGAGAGGAGGTCCCGACCATTCACGGTCATGCTTTAAAAATGGTGGCTGGGAGGAGGAGGAACAGGTTGGAACAGGCTTCCAAGAGAATGGGGTGAATCCTTCGCATACTCCAAAGGAGAAATTGTCACTAGCTCCTCAAGGCCAGGCTGCAGATGCGTGTCTGCCTGCCCAGTGCTGGGGTTATAAGCACGCACCATGGTGTCTCTTTTGTTTGTTTTAAAGATTTTTCCGTGTGTGTGTGTGTGTGTGTGTGTGTGTGTGTGTGTGTGTATAAGTAAGTGGGTGTGGGCTCCCTCAGAGGCCAGAAGAGGGTGTCAGATCCTCCGGAGCTGGAGTTATGCGTGGTTGCGAGGCACTCAGTGCGGGGACTGGGAACGGATCCCGGGTCCTCTGCAAGAGCAGTGTGCTCTCTTAACCAGAGAGCCATTTCTTCAACCTTATGCAGATTTAAAAAACTGGGGATTCTGGTGAATCGAACTCGGGTCCTCGCACCTGCAAGCCGAGCCCTTTACACACGATATATACCCTTTGCTCAGCTTCTAAATAACCAGAAAAGTTAATTCCTGCCTGTGAGCTCTAGATTGCTTCCCTTCCTCTCTCCAAGAGACTTGAGTTGGCCAGCCGTCTTCTCGCCACGTCTCCTGTTTCTACGTAGTCTCACACGTCTCTCACTTGAACTCAACAGCAAAAGCCCCACACTGGAGTCTGTATTGGCAACTTACCACAGTTCTTCACAGGTAGATCTTGGAAGTGCCCCTCCCTGCTCTCCGTCACTTCCTGCCTTGCTGACGGACACGCCCAAACTCAGAGGCCCCTTCTCAGCCCTTGCTTCTCTCTGACACCTGCTGCGGACTGCTCTTTCTACCCTCAGTGGCTTCCTCTTTGGCTTCCAGGAACTCATTGCTCTGTTCACTCTCTAAGGCTGGGCACACTTCCAGCTCCTAGATGGCTTCTCTTCCTCCTGTCTGTCATCATCTGCCCTCTCTGGTCTTCCTGCCCCAGGCCCTTTCCTTGGCTACTCTTAAACAAGGGTGGTCTCCAAACTCGGCTTTAAATGTCTGTCTTTCTTTTATTGAATTTCTAGGCTTTTGTTATAGTTTGGATCTGGCCTGACTCCAGAGGCCCAGTAAAGCTCGGTCCCCAGTAGAGAGTACTCCTGGGAGGTGTGGGGGGGGGG
>NC_034602.1:89060637-89094670 GCF_900095145.1 Mus pahari
GCCTTGAGCCTTTGAATTTTCCTTTCAGTCTCAAACATAGGAAGATGGGTGCCTGGCTGGGGCAACTGAGATAATTGCCTAGCTAGCTGTCAGGTGGAGGAACAGAAGACCTTCAGCTGCCCTAAAAGAACAAAGGCTCTTTACTAGCCACATTCCTAATGATCTAGGGAACAGGTTTTGGGGAAGTTTTAAGATTTAGGGCTCCACAGTAGTTGCCATGGCAACAAGCGCAAGCGGGTCCTCGTAGCCTAGGGATGATTTCATCATTGGATTCAAAGGTGACTGGAAACAGCTTCTAATACCAACAACTAGGACTGACCTTCTACTCTAAAGCCTGGTAAAATTATTCAAAATTTCGAATTTCCCGAGACAGGGTCTCATACCATAGCTGAGGCAAACTAGAACCTATGACGTTCCTTCTGCCTCAGTCTGCTGAGTGCTGGAGTTAGAAGCCACCACATTTAACTCCAATGTCCTTCCTTTAGAGAGCACAAAGAAAGCTCCTGCCTGTGTTTGTCACCCTCACCTCTGTCATGGATGATCTACTGCCCCCTCATGTGGCCCTGCACGGAGGAAGTGAGTGGTGTCAGGGGCAAACTGCCGGTTGTCCCATGTTTGTCTCACCGCACCTGGGTAGTGTTCTAAGACTGACAGTGCAGATCAATCGTCAAGAGTCAGGAAGGGGTTTATGTCAGTGTTACCCCCCGATTCAAATTGTTATGCCACTCCTCTGTCCTGTCTCTGATCAAAACCTGCTATATCTGTCAATCCCACAGGGTACCTGCGCAGTCCAGTTGAGGCAGAGCAGCTGGAAGGTACCAGCTTTTAAATAGTAGCTCAAGGTGAATACACTGATTTTAAATAGTAGCCCAGGCTGGCGGGTAGCTGTGTGTAAAGCAGTCTCTCGGGGACTCAGGATTCTTCTACTAGTCTGTTACCCCAACGTGGTAATTTATTGCCTGTACATCATGAGTTCTTTTAGTTTAGATGCCAAGAAAACCAAAGAGCAAACATGGATGTCTGTATGTCACAGAACCAGTGTTCCCTTCTGCAGCTTCTCAATATCATCAATAATATAATATATATTTGTTTTATATATATACATATACAATACATATACAATATATATATATGTTATATTTATGTGTGTGTATTTGTTTGTTTATTGTTATTATTTATTGAGACAGGGTCTCTCTATGCAGCCCTGGCTGTTCTGGAACTCACTATGCAGACCAGGTTGGCCTCGAACTTATAGAGATCAACCTGCCTCTGCCTCCCCAGCACTGGGGTGAAACACATGGGTCACCTAGCCCAGTTGATGAAAGTATTTTTTTTCTTTCCTAACATTTTTTAAATTTTTATTATTATTGGATATTTTCTTTATTTACATTTCAAATGTTATCCCCTTTCCCAGCCCCCCCCCCCGCCAGCCCCGTTCCTGGGAACACTCTATCACATCCTCCCTTCCCCTGCTTCTATGAGGGTGGTCCTCCACTCACCCACCCACTCCCACCTTCCCACCCTTGATTCCCCTACACTGGGGCCTCTATTGCACCTTCATAGGACCAAGGGCCTCTCCTCCCATTGATGCCTGACAAAGCCATCCTCTGCTACATATGCAGCTGGAGCCGTGTGTACTTCTTGGTTGATGGCTTAGTCCATGGGAACTCTGGTGTGTCTGGTTGATTGATATTGTTGTTCTTCCTAAGGGGTTGCAAACCCCTTCAACTCTTTCAGTCCCTTCTGTAACTCCTCTATTGGGGACCCTGCACTCAGTCCAATGGTTGGCTGTGAGCATTCACCTCTGTATTTGTCAGGCTCTGAAAGGGCCTCTCAGGAGACAGCCATATCAGACTCCTTTCAGCATGCAATTCTTGACATCCACAATAGTGTCTGGGTTTGGTAACTATATGAGATGAATCCCTAGGTGGGACAGTCTCTGGATGGCCTTTCCTTCAGTCTCTGCTCTATACTTTATCTCCATATTTGCTCCTGTGAGTATTTTGTTCTCCTTCAAAGAAGGACAGAAGCACCTACAGTTTGGTTTTCCTTCTTCTTGAGCTTCATGTGGTCTGTGAATTGTATCCCGGTTATTAGGAGTTTGGGGGCTAATATCCACTTGTCAGTGAGTGCACACCAGGTGTGTTCTTCTGCCATCAGGTTACCTCACTCAGGATGATATTTTCTAGTTCTATCCATTTGCCTAAGAATTTTGTGAATTCATCGTTTTCAATAGCTGTGTATTGTGTAAATGTACCACATTTTCTGTATCCATCTTAAAGGGGCTCAGAAGGAAGCTTGAAGAGGGTCACCTCACAGCTACAGGGTAGGCCAGTGGCGCCTCCTGGAGGTCACTGGGGGTGGGCGTGGGTGGCAGGCAGAGAATGGGGTGATTGAAGGTGGAGAGGAAGAGAGTTAAACCTCTGTCAGGCTCTACAAGAAGGCGGACAAGTTAGCTGAGGAGAGGTGGGTGGTAGCTGGAGCGCGCTTCGGAGCTTGGTTGGCACCCAAAGAAGAGGCGCAGAGGTGGGAAGGGAAGGTTATGCTTTTTTGAGTTAGATCTCGGAAGCCTCGAGGGAGGGCCTCCTCTCCAAGGACCTTGTACGGTGAGCACCCCACACTCTTCCGGGCTGTCCAGTGCCGGCAGCTGGTATTCATTGCCCGTGACGTTTCTCTTTCACTTGGCACTGGCTCAAAACAGAGTCCTCAGTGACATGCCCTTATCACTCCCCACAGAGCAGATTACTCTGTGGGTGAGAGGACAATTGGACTGACTTTCAGTTCCCACACCTCCAGACCTGTCCTCAGAGGAAATGGGACTGGCTCAGCACCTGCTGCTCTCTGTGCACCGGGCTTACCATTATTTGTCTCTCCTGCCAGAGCTGTAGGACTTTGAATCTTTGCCCCAGCGCTTTGATATGATAAGTAAGTCACTTGCGCCAGACTGTCCTGTTCTACCTCGTTGTTTTAGAACTTGGCGTGAGTAAGCAGATTCCAGAATTGAAACTTTTCTCTTGTTTTATCTTTTGCCTGCCTCTAGACACTTCCGTTCTCAGTTTTCCACATAAGAAGACAAAGAGAAGGGGGCAGAGGGGAGAGGAAGTTGGGGTGAGAAAACGAAAATATATTTAAAGAACAAAAGCCCCACACGCAGCTGTTCAACTTCTAAGAAGTTCTTTGTCCCTTGAATTAAATTTACCTTACATGCTATCTGTTGCCCTTAAAAACTGCAGGGTTTTGCTGGGGTTAAAATACTGTGAAATTCATCAGGGTGTGGGGGCACATGCCTATCAGTCCAGCACTTCGGAGGTGGGGACAAGAGAATCTGAGGTTCAAGGTCAGCTTCTGCTACACAGCAAATTAAAGGCCAGCTTGAGCTAGGATTCTATCTTAAAATATCACACACACACACACACACACACACACACACTCACACATGCAAAACAGACTTAATTAGAGATTAAAATTGAGCAAATCAGTGTTCTGATCCTTATTGTTCTAAAGAGTGGAGCGGTGCTGGATTTCTGGGTTCCAGGGGTGGCCCATTTTGCTCAGAACTTTCCTAGTTTAGCGCAGAAAGCACCAGGCAGGCCAGGATTTGTGGTCGCCCTCCATAGAGGAAAAGGGGGCCCAGACACACCAGCTTTGAGGAAGCCCTGAAGGTATGGGTTCAGCAGCACCAAGGACAAGGGGACCCGGACACTTCTGCCTTCCATGGCTCCTCAGAGGGAGGAACCAGGAGTGCGGACATTTCTTTTTTTCACCAAGTCGAAGCTGAAGTCTAGCTTACCTTGTCCATCCCTCAGTGCCAACAGCCCAGCACGTTCCAGCTGGAGCCTCATGCCATGCTGGCTGCTCTTCCAGAGGACCCAGGTTCAATTCCCAGCACCCACAACCATTCATAACCCCAGACCTAATGGTTCTGCTGCCGTATCCTGGTCTCTGCTGGGCGCTGCACACCGGGTACACAAGCACACATGTAGGTGACACACACACAGTGTAGGACTGTGACTCCTACCACCGACAGTCGATTCTGCTTTGCCCTTCCTTTGTGTGGTGTCTCTACAGCGAGTAGACTTGGCCAGACTGAACTTCACTGCCCCATCTCCTAGGCTCTGGTCAGGGTAGGCCAGCAGACACTCACTGGACAAGGGCCTCTTAATCTGTAACCCTCTTACCTCTGATCCTAGGTGAGGGACTGGGCTTTGCCACCATAACAACCCAAGTCAAAGTCTCGGCTACGAGACTTAGAATTTCTCCCAGTATAGAAGGGGTAATACGGAAGGCAGACTGCTCTATTCCTAGAGACACCATGATTAATTAGCCCTCGTCAAAGGTTTCTGTGACCCACGTCAGCTGATTGTGGTATGTCTATACCCCCCCCCCCAGTTCTGTAAATAATACGCCGCTTTGGTTCTACATCTGTGGCATCTTACCATATTATTTATTATTACTTACCTTATTATTGAAATAAGGGAGTTTGCTGAGCCATGGTAGAGCACAGCTTTAATCCCAGCACTTGGGAGGCAGAGGCAGGCAGATTTCTGACTTCAAGGCTTGCCTGGCCTACAGAGTGAGTTCCAGGGCAGCCAGGGCTGCACAGAGAAACCCTGTCTCAACAAGTAAACAAATAAATCAGGGAGTCCCTTTCACTGGTGACGCCCCATACAGTCACAGCTAACCTATAAAGGTGACAGAGGAGTTTTTCAAGGTAATTGTCTTTTGGATTTTCCTGGGAACATAGTCAAGGGTATGTGTGTAGGGGACATACAGCCCAACTCTCCTAGCTCCTTACACCTTTGAGGTCCCCTATTCTTAGGGCAGCAGGAGAGCTCACTAGAGAACACTCTTGGGTGAATGAACTTGACCTGGACTTCTGGGGTCCTCTACTCTTCTTGCCTGACACCTGACATTCTCCCACTCGTGGTCACTGGTTTTCTGACGATATGGATTTGGAGTGTTTATGTTCTTCCTAGGTTCTAGCATGTCCCTGCCCTTCTGAAGCCTGCTGAGATCTGACTCTAGGTGGGGATCCGGGGACAGTGTGCGTGACGGGGGGGGGGGGGGGGGGGGGAGAGAGAGAGAGAGAGAGAGAGAGAGAGAGAGAGAGAGAGAGAGAGAGATCATTTCCAGTATCTCACGCAGGAGACAGAGGAGTCGACCCAGTCCCCAGGAAGTAAGGGTTCTTAGTAGGGTTAGGTTGGGGGCGGGGGGGGGGGGAGTTGGTGGGTTTTCAGGAGAATGAACAACCCATTTCAAGGTATCCACCCAGAGGTTATCAGAGGTGCCTGTTCTCTCTCTGTCAGACTTGGTACTAGACCAGAGTCCAAACATAATTTGACCAGGGAAAGTCTAACATAAAGAATTATTAACTCAGCTAAGAAGGGATAAGGAAAGACAAGGGTACACTAGAACTGATGAAAGAACACAGGGACAAAAGAGACCTGGGGAGGGAGGAGTTCTCTCCTTGAGCAGAGTGTCAAAACACTGGGTAGGTGTGGCTGAGGACCATTGGACAAGTTTGCCGGGTGGCTGGGGCCTGCTTGCCTATGGTATTTGAACAAGCAGGGTCCCCCTTTGGAGACTGTAAGAACGGAGGCTGGCTGGTAGTTCACAGTTGGGGCTGGAGAGGACGACCAACTGCTCCAGGGTGCAGCTCTAGGCTGCCCAGTGTGCTGGATGAGCTAGGCTGCCTGATGGACCTGTGCAGCGATTTAGGAGGTCAGGACTCCACCTGCCAACCAGACGTCTCTGCTTAGGAGGGCTGTGGTCACAGGGTAGACTGGTGAGCCCCGGTGAACAAGGGCTGTGCTTCTGGAACCCAAGTTCCAGTGCAGACAAAGCAGCAGAGTCTCAAATTTAAAGAGTTCAGTGACAGTGTTTTAAGTCCCAGTCACTGTTGACTGTGTAGGAAAGTGCCTAGCGCTTTTCCAAGGTGACAACTCCTTCGAGCATTCCCACTGGCAATATGGAAGAGCCCCAGCTGCTCCACACTGCCCCACATCTGTCACAGTCCTCCGCTGCTTCGAGGACAATGGAATGAAAACCAGGAACCTGGCCCTTTTGTCTCTTGAGTTTGTTCATCCCTCTTGAATTTGTTTCTGCTCTTCCACTTCCTTCTTCCTGGACTGGTCTCGGAGTAAGGCAGCTTCTGTTAGCCTTTGAACTGGCAGGAGTGTTTATCTACACACACATGAAGACCAGCCAGAGCCAAACTGAAGACAGTCAGAAGCACAAATGTGGGGATGGGGGAAATGAAAAACTGGGTACAAGTCCCAGCACCCATATCAGGTGGCCCTCAGCTGTTTGGAACGACAGTTCCAGGCGATCCAATACCTCTGGCCTCTGCAGGAGGTATGCACACACCCACATGTAGACACACGTCTGCACATAATAAATACGTTTTCTAAACTATTACTGCTAGTGTATAAACACACATGCATATGTGTATCTTGAGTGTGCATGTGTGTGCCACAATGCATGTGTCAAAGACAACTTTGTGAAACTGGTTCCGGGGACTGACCCAGGCTTGCATAGCAATACCTTTCCCCACCCTGGCTTCTAATCCCTTACTGTTTTCTGGCTTCTGTCTTTGAAGCCATAAGGTAACCTGAAAGCAATCTGTGGTAAGAATGTTTCCTGCTCTAGACACTGTGTTTGTCTCTCCATTGCTTAAGCATGAAGTTTGGTCATAATTTATATTTGTTAGAGTAGTAGCAAAGGGGACAAACTAGTTACTAAGCTTACTCTTTAAAAGAACAGGACTAGGCCATCAGACAATGGCTACAACCAATGACCTCACAAGTGTTCCTTGAAAGGCATTGCCTACAGGAACAGCTAGTTTTTATCACTGTGTTCTCGATACTGTTCCCAGTACTGAAAGGAAAGCGCTGATGCTCTGTGGAGCTTAGCTACTGTGAGGACAGGTGAAAAAGCTGACAAATCAGCTTTCTATCGATAGATAAAGTGGGGAAAGCGTGATGAGGCCCACGTGTGCTGTGTGAGTCCAGACAACAGAGACAGAGGGATTCGGGAGATGGCAAAGATGAAAGTGGGAAAGGAGGGAGGGCAGCCATGGCAACCTCCAAGGGAGTGTTTCTAGAACTGAGGGAAGGAGGCAGAGGAGGGGCATCGCAGGTAACTGGAGTCTGACCACACAAGGTCACGCCCCGGACCTTAGCCTCACCCTGAGGGAGTCTCTGGAAGGTTCTGAGTAGCGGGGCAGATGTTGTGCCACCTAAAGCTTTAAAGCGCTCCTGTAATGAAGGGAGGAGGAGTGTGGTGATGATGATGACTAATTAGGAAGCTAGTGCAGTTATCCACGGGAGGGGAGATAGTAACTTGGGTCCGTGGGGTGGTTTGTTACTGGATTCTGTCCGGGTCAGGCTCAGGGAGGTACTTAATCAATTCCAAGTTTCCTGAGCTCATCTCATAGTTCATGCCCGAGCCTGCTTACTGAACACTGAATCTGGGCCTAGTAGCACAGGCCTGTCAACCCATCTACCAAGGAGGCTGAGACACGAGGACTGAATTCAAAGGCCAACCTGGGCACCTTAGTGAGCCCTGCCTTCAAAATAAAAGAAAGATAAGAAAGAGGGTTGTGGGTGTAGCTCAGTGGTAGAGACTTGCCCAGCATATGTAGACTCTACATTCGATCTCTAGTGTGGTAAAAAACAAAGACATCAACAAAGCAACAACAAACAGATGCACAAGGCTTTGCCGTGAGTCTTGCTTAAACCATTTTCCCACACAATTCTCACACCACCACCACCATCACCACCACCACCACCACCACCACCACCACCACCACCACCACCACCACGAGGTTAGCATTATTTAAAGTATTTAAATTCTAGCATAAACATGACTAAGCTAACACTGGAGAAGTCTCAATGGTCTGCTGAGCTGTGCTATTAGGAGCCGGGTGGACTCAAAGGTTCATTCTTCTTACACTTCTCATGTGACAAAAACTTGTTCTATTTCTATAAGCTCTGCCCTTCGACAGGAGCTTGGTGCGTCCTAGAAACAAAGAGAGAGGATGCTGGCACCATCGTTCAGCCAAAGGGAACCGTCTCGGCCCCAGCCTGTGCTTACTTGTTGGAATCTGACAAAGGAATGCATTTGGGAGCCAGGCATGGTGGTAAAAAAGAAGAAAAAAACATGCAATGCCATCTGAGGCAGGAAGATCAGACATTCAAAGCCAGCCCCTGTATTTTGTGTTTTTTAATACAAAGTTTTCATTGTTAGGTGTGTGTTTTACACTTAAAGACAACTTGGGTTCAGAAGAGCCAATGTTTCAAGTGCTCAAAGCTTCATGTGGCTACCCCACTGGGTGGCATGGTGCTATACACAACACTAAAAACTTTCGGAAGATGGAAAAATTCATCTCTGCTTGAGGCAAGTCGCCTGGGTCTCCCACTATCAGCTTATTCCTGCCTGGTTACTGCTAAGGAATAAACAAATTTATCTTCACATTGGCAGGAGCCAGGAATGAGACTTTGTGCACTGAGGACAGAGAGATGTAGATCTTTCTGGAATGCAACTTGAGACAATGTTTCTCAGGCCACAAACAGGTTCACAGGGTAGTTTCAAACAAGAGGCTAAGGAGGGATGGCCTTCCGGTGTTTGTTACAAGGCAAAGCAACATTGTGACCGCGCATTGCCTAGAACCTTTCTCATATCTGTCTTCAGTAGTCATTACAGGTTTTGATCCTGTGCACATGAAATGAAAACAACCCAGGACTGCCGTGACACCTGGAACTGTGAACTGGAGTTTGTCCTCCAAGAACATTAACTATGCCTGATGGCCTCACTGCGTGGAACACTCGAAGGTTAGTTCACTCGTCACAGGGAATGGCAAACATTCAAGTGTTTCCAGTGTGGGGTGCTGGGGACACCCCAGTGGTGGAGACGGGGTGGAGGAGGGCTCTGAGGTTTCCTTTCTAACAGGGGAGACAGAAAATTTCTCAACGAATTTGAACACCCAGACCTCCAAGAAGTGAGGGTTTAAGGCAGTGATCCCAAACCACGTGGCTGTGGCTACGGCTGGAACATGGCTCTGAGTATTGTATGTGAGTACAGACTGTAGGTTCTCAGGGAATTTGAAAGATAAGCTACAAGAGTTGGAGTTGTTCATTTTATATATAACAGATAGTTATACATCTAGTGGATTAAAAAAAGATCAAGTGCATGAGCTTATAGTTCTGGAAATTATCAGCCTTCACTCAGCCTCACTGGGCTAATGTGAAGTTGTCGGCAGGCCTGGCTCCCTCTGGGTCTGATACAGGAGCCCTTTCCAAAGCCTTGGCCCGCGGCCCCTCCCTCCCTCCCTGCATCTCTTGCTTTCTGTGATGGCACCTCCTCCAACTTCCTTTGATCTCCTGTGTAAAGAAAGCCTGTGATTACTCTGTATTCTAGACAAAGAGGGTTATGTTCTTATCTAGCCCTTAGCTCAGGCATAGGTGTGGTGCCTTTACCATGTAAGGTAACATGAGTAAGCTCTGGGGTCTTTTTTCCAGCTCACTGCAGTAGCAGACACAGGAAGGGCCAGAGCTTGAGCGGAGGAAGAAGTGGGGTGGAGAAGGCAGGAGATATTCAGGTGGAGTCCACCTCAAGTGGGGCCTCGCCATGGAAGGGTCAGTGGCTTTCTGGGGCTCCTTAAGCACAAAAATTAGTTCTCTCAGTCTTCTGGATGCTGGAAGTGAGGCATGAGCCCTTGATAGTAGCCACGTTCTGCTGTTAGTGGGCTTCTGTCTCTGCATGGCTTTGGGGGTCTGGTTTTGTAGCTCAGGCAGAGCTGGATCTCACAGTTCCCTGCCTGTCAAAGCTGGGATTGCAGGCACGTGCCACTGCACTAGCCCACACCTGCCTTGTGTCTCCATCTTCTCAACTTCCCGGGACAGCCCCTCACCTAGAACCTTGTTTTAAGTTAGACATTTTCTCAGAGGCCTAATCTTCAAATGCAACCATATGAAATATTCAGGGTTAGGATTTCAAAACATGAATGTTTGGTAAGGCTAATAAGGCTCTGCCCATAAGAGGAGGTGACATAGCCAGTTCAGCTAAACGTTGGCAGCTACTGCAGATGAGAATGTGGTACCTAAGGGCTCCTACCTGGAGTGTCTCAAGGATTCGCAGCAGGCTCACCTGTCTATGACTGGGTTCTCGGCTAACAGGACAGCTAAGTGTGACCTAAGGAGCACGATGAGGCCAAGCCAAGAGGGTATGTGTGGGGAAGAGAGTCAGTTGGGAAATAGCAGGATGCAGCCTGATGGCGCAGCCCTTTACAGTCTGGTGGAGACATTGAATACTTAGCAAGGGTACCAGGAGAAAGGAGAGGTGGCCAAGGGATGCAATTCAGTCATGTGATTCCTGTCCTGCCTCCAGCCCACTATCCAATGATGCAGCACACTGAGCTCCAAGGCTCTTTGACCCATTCCTGTTCTACCCACAGGCTCCGTAGACTAGGGTGAGGGTCTCCATCAAGCACATTTTCCAAGGCCAGACCAGCACCCTAACCTGTCACATCAGCAAGTCCCCTACCTGGCCTGGGGCAGACTGGCCCTGGACAGGACTTGGACAGCCACTGGGCTCCTTCCTGACCTGAGCTTGGTTGATTCTATCCTTCTCAGAGCTTATAACCTACTCCCCCTTTGTTCCCGTCTCCCCCTTATCTACCCACACATCTTCAGTCTTCATACAGTAAGAAAAAGTATAAAAGCCTAACACTTGATTAAGTCAAAGCACCTCTACAAATGAGAGGGCTTGTGATTTGACCATCCGGTTTCTCAAGAATGCTGAGGTTTTTCATTGATTTTAAGGTTTGTTTCCATGTCACTTTCAATAGCTCACGTAGGGAAATGACAAAGGATTGAAATTTGTTACATTCACCCTTCTCACTGAAGCCGTGCTAACTGGACCATGTCTAAGCTTTTCAAACATCCCTATCCTGAGGGCTGGCTGTCCAGGTGTCCGGGTTTTTCCCCCCCCAGAGTCAGAAGTTTGTGGAAGCTGAAACAGGCAGAAAGCTCCCGGTTGGGAAGGGTGGGCTCTCCAGACTGTCTGATGGGCTCTGCAGGACTTTGATAGGGCACCTGGACTCTCTTAGTCCCCCCAGGCTACGCCCCTTCTCCTTCTCAGCTTCCTCATTCCCTCCCCCATTACCTCATCTCCTGAGTCCAATGGCCCCATGACCCAGGGAGATAACAGATAGCATCCCAGGTGCACAGCAGGGGTCGTCTGTCATCCAGCTGTCTAGATGTTATCTCCTTTGCTCCAAGCGGTTCCCTGATTGGCTCCTTCCTGATTCCCCCCATTAAGCTGCTGTGAGGCATGTAGAGCTGCTACCTTGTGATCTCTCAAGGACTTCAGGGACTACTGCCACTGGAGCTAATGCTTACTGCAGTCCAGCATCATATACCGAAGTCACCTACCTCTCCATCAGTAAGAGTTGCTCACACCAAGTACACTATATCTCAATTTAGTAATTGATAATACAAAGGAAAACAATCAAGAGCATGGATTGAAAGCATAGGTGGAACTGGAGTGATGGCACAGTGGTTAAGGGCACTGGCTGAAATTCCAGAGGACCCAAGTTCAATTCCCAGTACCCCAGGGCAGCTACAACTGTCTGTTAACTCCAGCACCAGGGTTCTGATGCTTTCTTCTGGCCTCTGTAGGCACTGTGTGCAATTGGTACATGAACATATCTGCCAACAAAACCATAGGTATATAAGGAGAAGCCTATTAAGGGCTAGAGACTTGTTGCTCTTGCAGAAGACCTGGGTTTAGTTCCTAGCATCCTGTGGGGTGCTCACGACCATCCTGAACTCCAATTCCAGGATCTGACATGTTCTTCTGACCTCCATGGGACCATATACACGGTGCACATTTGTACATGCATGTAAAACACTCATCACATAAAATAAAAATAAATCTAAAATGAATGAAAAGAAACACAGGCAGTATTTGTTGAAAATTCATTTGTTGAAAATTCAAAGCTTCTTTGAGAGAGTGATATTTGAAGGCCTGCTGTGAGAATTTTCACTCTGGCCAATGAACAGTAAGCCCACAGGCCCTGGGTGAGGTGTCCGCTCATTGTGGGACAGTGAGGTAGGCAGTGTGAGTCTGAAGGTAAGAGATGAGGCCAGGTTAGAGGCTGACCAGCCAACAGTCAGATCTGGCATGTCCTGAGTGACTGGGGGACCCTGGCGTGGGGGCTGGGGAGTGACTTGACCTCACTCAGGTTTTCTGGCCTCTTTGACAGACACATAATGAAAAGGTAACGTGGAGGAAGAGCTCATTTATATAACATGTTACCATCCCACAGACCAGGACTGGCCAAGGTAAAGAAGAAATAAACACACATCAAAATTTCTGTCAGGGCTGTAATGAAGAGTCACGTATATGGGTATAAATAACAACTTTATTTGCTTACATCTTTCTGAAACATCTAGAATCAGAATGGCTTCCTGAATTAGAGCTTTCGCAGTGAGTACAGGTCACAATAAAGAATAATGTGCCCCAACTTCTCACAGGAGATTCTTGGTGAGAAATAAAGCACACAGCCATTTCATAAAATCCGTTAGATGAGTTACGCAAGTTGTTTTCTGAAGTTCCTGAAACTTCCGATGAGAAGGAACAAGGACAGAAGGTTGCAGAACGCAAACACTGGGGTCTAACCAACCCCAGGTCCCTGGGACAGGCGCTGTGACAGGGGGTTGGTTGAAAGCAGCTGCAGTAAAGTCCAGCACACGCTGCCCAAGTGCTTCTTACTTCTTTAACAGATTGCTCATCCAAACCTAACAACGTGGTCTTAAGCCCTGAGAGTTTTACCAATGAGTGTATTTGCTAGGAGAGAACCTAGAGCCCTGGGCATACTGCATGGTACCCACGCACACTTCCCATGAGCTGCCACTCTAGCCGGTGTGCTTCTCTGAGACTATGCCGCTTGATGCCTTGACCTCACGGTTTTCCTGCCTCTGCTTCTTGAGGGACCAAGCTCAGCTTGTCTGCTTACTTCCCACTCTAACGGCTTCGGCTTCTTTTGCTTCTTCCGTCTTCTCTTTGCACAGGTTTCCAAGGACAATCCCTAAGAACAGGAGCATTCCTACAGTGCGGTTGGAGGTGAACTTGTCCCAGCAGTCCTCAGCTCTGTGGATGTCTACAGTGTAAATCTGAAGGAAGAGCATGAAGCTACATTAGGACACATCCTGGACTGTAGGCAGCACAGCAAGTCGATTCAGGGGAAACAGCTCAGGCTTTAGTTACAGAGCTTAAACTATAGGAAGCCCTTACTATATCCTAACTATCTTCCAATGCAGAAAAATGCAAATATCTCTTACTGGGGAATCAGTGGAGCTATGCCCTCAGAGCCCAGGCTGTGAGAATGTCCAAGGCAGCCCACTGTTCTATCTGGTTGTAACCATAGGCTGGACGTCTCTAATCAAAGACTATGAAATGTTCCAATGTCCTAAGCTGACACAGTGGCTGGACTCTGCAGTGTGGCTGCTGGGACGAACTGATCAGGATTCAGGCAACTCTGAAGTGACTGTACATAAGCACCTTCAGGCTACATGACTAAAACAGACGTGACACATGTGAAGTTCATGCTTCAATGTGGGTCCCATTCCTAAGACATATCTTATGTACATGTGAGTATCACAAACTTTCTGAAAAGTTTAAAATCAAAGCCTTCCAGGACTCAGCACTTCAGGAAAGGGCCTCCACTTGCCTGTGGAGAGACCTTCCTTCCACACAGGAACTCATGCTGGCCCCTGCAGCTCCCATCCTTGGGTTTCAGCCTTACTTTCTGCAGCAGTCTCTCATCTGAGAAAGACCCTGCACATTCCTGGCTCTGGAGGAATTCAGGGGATCTGGAGACCCAGACCTGTGTCCAGCCGCCCAGGCCAGACAGTTCTTTCCCCCAACACCAGCCCTGCAGATAAACCAACACAGCCTCATTTGACCTCCCTTCCTTCTTGGACAGGGTCTCACTGTGTAGCTGAGACTGGCTCTGCATTCTGGATCCTCTTGCTTCAGCATCCCTAGGGCTAGTATATGAGCACAGTATGCCGCATGTCTTGCTGGTCTGAACTCTCACTTTTCTATTAAGACGTCAGCAGATGAAAAATGGGGATTTCCTCTTACATAGCAGAATTTCTGCGCAGCCAGGGCTACATCGAGAGACTATCTTTAACAAAAAGGGAAATTAAAACAGTGTCCTGAGGACCACAGATGCCATTTACAATAGCTCTTGGGCCATTTTGCAATACTTACAGATGCTTGAGTAATTCCCCTCCTTTGCCACCTAACACTTTAATGTATACTTCCATTTACACCAGACAATTAATTAATGAATATGGGCCTTGTAGTGCCAAGTTCTCAACTCTCAGCAAGAGGCTGTGTCTGTCTCAAGAGGAAACCCCTGAAGAATCCCAGTGTGTAGCTGACTAGTTTCTGAGGTCCATGTCACTCCAGTCTTGTCTGCACTGAAGCTGTAAACACATCATCTAAGCTGGGCCCCTGAGGACCTTTAATTCTAGTAAAGGTAGCTCTACAGCACTGGCGCAGCTCAACTTAGACCTGTGCTCCATAGGCTCTCTATACAGCTTCCCCAGAAGCCTGGGGCTGCGGCCCTGGGTGAACATCCTGAGGACAGTTTTGTTTTCCTCGAACCCTGGGCTGCCCCCATGCTAGGCAAGCCCCCTGACTCCCTAACACTGACCCCCTGGTTTTCCTTTTGCGACCAGGTTTCACTAAGGTGCCTTGGCCAACTTGCTTCCTGAGCCGCTGAGACTGCAGGCTTCCAGGTCTGGGTTTTCTCTGGCTGGCAGTGGTCCCCACACAAGGGACACTGATGTACATCTGTCAGAGGTCAATGCAAGGGAAGGTCCTGGGGATCAAACTCAGGCCATCAGACTTGGTGGCAAGCACCTTCATCTGTCTGGCTCTATTATTATTATTATTATTATTATTATTATTATTATTATTATTATTATTAAAGGTTTATCAGATTGTTTTTGGACTAATGAATTCAATGCACAAGCTTCAGTTATAGCTGAAGACTTCCCAGACATATCAGAAATAATTTTAGAAAAATCAAAAAAGGGGGAAAAAAATCCCCATTTAAGTTTATGTTCTTTTTCTCTACATTAACAAGGATAATTTTCTTTGTTCATTTGTTTTGAGACAGGGTTTCTCTATGTAGCCCCGGCTATCCTGGAATTCGCTCTGTAGACCAGGCTGGCCTTGGACTCACAAAGATGTGCTCTGCTCCTCTGCCACAACTCCGAAATGCTACCTTTCTGACAGGACAAGCTGCAGAGGAGGGAGGAGCAACTCAAAGCACACAGACCACGCAGTTGTGTTAAGAAGTTCCTTGCCTAGTCAACAGTGGTTGTTTTGTTTTCATAATTTCCATAATTTATACTAGGGAAAATGGAGGGAGAATAAGGCAAAGGTCGAACCTGGTGAGCCAGGTGGGCTCCCACCGCAGCCACGGCAGCGTAGTAGGGGACAGTCTGACCACTGTTGGCTCCTGCCAGGCTCAGCGCTGCCACCATGGCGACCCCAAAGCCACTGAGCCACTGCCTGGTGTTGTCCTGGAACAGCAGTGCTGTGGACTTTAGGCCGATCAGAGCATCGTCTTTCTTGTCCTAATACCAGGAACAGAAAAGTGTGTTTCGATATTTAATTCAGTAGTATGAATGTCACATCTCCTTAGTAGTCAACTTAGCCTTTTTAAATATATTTACAAGGTTATACAACCAACACTGCTCTCTAACAGAAGAGCACAAGGTTTTAAAGACCATGGTGATACATCAAGTGAAGGATGCAGAACAGATGCACTATGGGCAGGACATCACTTCCTCACACTGAACAACCAGCAGTTCCCTTCTCTGTGCACCGCTCTGCTACTTACAACTCCATCATGATTTGGGACTAGACTTTTATGTTAGGACTAAAATCAGCTGTTTACCTCTTTATACAAGTATTAATTATGTAATTCCAATTACTATCATTATATTATTATAGTTAACAAACTTGATCTTCCTTTTGAGACAGTCTCTCCATGGTCCCTGGAACTAGCTGTGTAGACCAGGGTGACCTTGGCACTCACAGAACTCTGTCGGCCTCTGCTTGCTGGATGCTGGCATCTAAAGGTATGCACCACCACGCCCAGTTTCAAGTCTTACTCCTTGCTGAGCTCCATTCTTCTAGAGTTCTCCATTCTGTTTCGCTCTAGCTTATACCACGGTAGCATAAGAAGCTCTCCGCACAGCCACGTCCACCACCGCCCACTCGGCCCAGCTGCTCCCTCCCGTCCTCCAGAACTGGGTGCTGCCGCCTCTGGTGCTCTCCCTCTGTCTCTGGGGGTGCATGCACCTGCTACACATACACACACTAAATAAAAAAATCATCTCTTTTTTAAAGTTAAAAAAATATACCTCCACTAGACACACAGGTGGTTAACTAATTATGCGCGGGGGGGGGCATTGCTAATCACTCCACGCGGTGTTTGATATAGCATCCCTTCACACTCACTAGACATAGACAGTGTTTGTCAACTGGACCTCAGCAGCTGGCAAAAGGACAAACATAAAGCTCATGAACCAGGAAAAGCAGAGAGGAAGCGTCCCAAGCAAGCCTCACAGGAAGTACTGAGGATGTGTGCCCCTGAGCCGTGCTCCTTTACAACGAGATTGGTTCTCATTTATGTGCACGTGTGTGTCCACAGGCCTGCCATGGAGACCGGTGGTCCACCAGTGAGTGCTGGGGACCAAACCCTGGCCCTGGACGAGAGCAGCGAGTGCTCTCAATTGTGGAGCAGTGTCTCCAGATGCCCAAGAACAATATTTTCAAGTTTTAATGAGGAGAATATTATTTATAATTGTCAAAATTCAGACACAGCTTGGCTTGCCAGAACAGACATCATTATATTGAAAACAGTGATCCCATTCCAAGTCAAGGGACTGTGTGTCATACTTCAAGTAACAATGACAAAGAATGGATTAAAACATGGAAGTGATTATGCCTGGGACCCTGAGTCTGAGGCTGTGACAGAAGGACAGGAGTTCAAGGAAAGCCTCCTGTGACACAGGACACTCTGTCTCAAACACTAAAAACTAAACTACAAGGAAATGCTAATCACCACCCAGGTACACGTCTGCCTAATATGGGGATTAGAGACGGAGACAGCGAGGCGGAGCAACAAAAAGTACAGACCATGGAGGCCGTCTGGGCCTGAGTTTCAGCTCTGCTCCCCACTGCCCACGGGACCTTGGGGAAGTTATTTATTTATAAAATGGGGACAAAAAAGATCTCTTCTGTGCAGGCTGTAGGGAGCTAACATAGCACTAAAACTGTGCCTGAAACAGGCTAAGGACTACTTAAATGCTTGGGAACAATCAGCTGAACCGTTGAGTAAAGAAACAAACACGAACGTTGCCTGCTGGACGAGGGAACCGTGAACGATCTTCCTTCTAGATAAACAACTTGCATTTTAACCTGGTACCTATTTTAAAGTCTCTGTGCATATTTGTAATCCCATCTCTTAGGGAGCAGAAGCAGGAGAACTGGGAGCTGGAGGTTGTCCTTGGCCTCACAGTGAGTTCAAGGCCAGCCTGGGTAATAGGAAACATTGTCTCATAAAAAACAAAAAACTAAAACCAAACTAAACAAAGAAACAAACAGGGTTCTTAGAAAACAGCAGCAGCTAAACCAAAGTCAGGTCAAATATCATTTCTTTACCTGGTGGGCATAGATAGTATCATATATCAGTGTCCACATAACTCCAGAAAAATACAGAGGCAGGCATACAGCAGGGTCACAGGAGCCCTTGACAGCAGACCATCCAAGTAACGCGCCCCAATTAAAAGTCAACCCTACATGGTGACAGGGGAAGAGGGAAGTAGATCGTATGTCAGCACTGCACAGGAACACAGGGTGCGGGGCTCAGCGTGGGTAACAGGTCACTGCAGTCCAGCCTGCTCCACTACTCTCTGCCCTGCACAGGATCTTCTCAATCTCTTGTGGTTGGTGTGTACTTGATTCATCTTACAAAGTAACAGACTAGGCACAGAAAGTTTAACTAATAACTAAAATAGCATAGCTAATAAAAGGATAACACCATTCAATAAGGTGACTTGTGGGGCCCAGGCTGGCTCCTCTCCCTCCCCTCTGAGCTATGGGACAAGGGTACAGACGGAACACTTACTACTCACTTGGCGCACAAGGCTGATCGTCCCCTAAGTCCAGGCTAGATGCTCAGCTTTCTAGTGGACACTCTGCCTTCCGATCTCTCAGGCCCTGCGACAGTGTCTCACTCAGGCCGCCCTGCAGAGACCCTTTCCCCCTCTCACACTGTCTGCTCCCACTCAGAACACCCTTCCTCTGAGAGAACACCTCTCCTTTGTGGACCCACCACATTCATGTTTGTCACAACGTACTTCGATGGCCTGCCTGTCTGCTGTCCTCTAGTCCATAAAAATGGTGTCTGTGTTTTAGTCTTGTTTATCTTCTGAGTGCCTGGTGTAGCTCCTGGCAAGAAGTACAAGTAGGGGCTCGATAACTGTTAGTAGAAACTATACCAGCTTTAGTATGTTAGCCTGAAGAGAGGGTATGTCTGTACTCGCTTTACCAAGAGATTCCCAAATCCAGCAGAACACTACTTTCTACAGACAGACAGACAGACAGACAGACAGACAGACAGACAGACTATATCCAATGAGGAGATAAATATTCCATCACACTATCCCACAAATCAAGTCCTCATTTATTTGGTGAAACGTCTTTTGATTCTTTTATTTACTAGAAAAACGGCTCGCAGAACTCGGACCTGCCTGGAGTAATTCAGAACACCCTAGAGATAGGAGGCATGCAGGAGTAGGCTGTCCTTCCACAGAAACACTTCCTGTCTTGGGTACTTCTGTGCGTAATGCAGTGCGTGGGGGATGCTTTCCAGCCACTCCAGCCGATTACTGGAGCCAGAGAGACGACAGACGCATTGTGTTTAATGTCAGAGCGGGAGCTCCCAACGCTCTCAGTGTCCACCTTTGCTTCTCAGGGCCTCCTCCCTCACTTCCGAACTCTTAGGATGCTCTCATCAACCGCCTTTCATGACATAGAGTTTTAAAATAATAATCCTGATAATCTTAATAAATATATAAGGTTTCTTAACCATGAGAATAACTAACTGAACTCCTTTAAAGAATTAAACAAGTTTTACTTATTCTTTGTAAAACTTGATGGTTAACCTGACAGTCATGTACACACATGTACACACACACACACACACACACACACACACACACACTCTGGGCAGAATATAAAAACATGGCTGACAGTGTGAAGGGACTTACCCAAGGCCAACTGAGGCCAAAACGTGATTCTTTTCATTAGTGGGTAGGTGACGACAAGAAGTAAGGACGCTGCTCCCATTGCTATACTAGAAACAGAAACTACAGGATTAGTGCATCATTCAGAAATCACTAAATATTTTCAAGTCATTAGTGACAATAATTGCAAGATATTTTTGTATCTAGTAATATTTTTTGTGAAAAGTTTTTCCTAGAGTTTGACTTTACCTACTCTAGGAAATGGTTAGAAAAGTACTTTACATGTCACAAAAACAACTAAAAACAAAAGCTAACCCACACAGTACTTTCATGAACTGGGTACTATTGAAAGTGCTTCAATTCTGTTAATTTATTCTACAATCTTCACTAGGCAACAGGCAGTTTTAATCTCATCCCCTTTTGTAGAGTGGAAACTGAAGCACAAAGCAATGCAGGAGCCAAGTGTCACCCAGCTCATCCATAGACAGGATGGGGAGACTCAAATCTTACAACAGCCTGGCTCCAGAGTCCCACCAATGTAACCCATCCTGTACTGTTGGCCACCTCCAAAGGGTGTGCAATAAACCAAAGTGTGTGTGCACATGTGTGTGCATGCATGTGTTTGTACGTGTGTGCACGTGAACATGATATGAGGAAAGGCTAACCTCAGATGTGATCCTGAGAGTGCTATCTTGCTTTCTGAGACAAGGTACTCATTGGAACTTGGGGGTTCGTCAACCAGGAAAGGCTGGCTGGCCAGCAAGCCCCAGAGATCTGCCTGCCTCTGCCTCCCGAGTGCTGGCATTCCAAACACACCCCCATCCCTGACTTTACAGTGGGGGCTAAGGATTAAGCATACTTATGTGGCAAGGACTTCCCCAAGTGAGTCATGCCCCTAGCTCTCCACATGCCTCCCAGAGTTCATCAGACTGGGGAGGGTCCCTGCATACACAGCAGGCATTCTCAAGAAAGACAACAGCAGAGGGGTGCACACACCTCTAATCCTAGCAGTGGGGAGACGGAGGCAGGAGAATCTCTGAGTCTGAGGCCAGCCTGGTCTACAGATCGAGATCCAGGACAGCCAGGGCTACACAGGTGAGACTCTGTCTTGAAAAAACAAAACATCTATAAAACAAACAAAAAAAGAAAGAGAAAACAGGCACAGAAACGTAAGATGTTCTGAGGTTCCTCAAAGTTCATCTAACACAGCTTTTTCGTACTGTCAAAGCTGCTGGGCCTGGTGTGACCAGGCCTCCTCTCTACAGTGCAATAATACTTTTGTGGTGCTCTCTGCTCTGGCCGTCCTTACTTGTGAAGCACTCTGAAAACAGCCATCTGATGCTGTGTCTAGTAAGAGCCCCAAGAATGGGCCCTCACAGTTTTCTCTTCTGCTATTCTGACTAGTTACAGGCTCTGGGAAAGATTCAGTTCCACGTTTTGCTAAGTGAGGCCAACCACTTCTGCTTCCAGGTACTCAGGCTGTGTGAGTATAGGCACACAGATGGTTGCACACACACTTGAGAACCCAGGGATGTGCTCTGGGTCCTATCAGGAGCACCTGCAGCAAACTCTCCAATACTTCAAAGCGAGGCTGCTCTTGGCTGCAGTGCCTTGGAAGCAGATCTGACAGCGTGCTGAGGTCCTGTGCCCTGCTGACTCTCAGGTCCTTCACAGAGGTCAATAAGCAGATTTGTATTAAAGAGAATCCCACTCTATCCTCACATTTTACATGTCAGGGGAGATATTTTACACACAACTGTGAAACTACATCTGATGTACCTGTAGTAGTTCAAACACAGGAGAACGCCCAGTGCCAAGGTCAGCTGTCCCCCAAGGAAGACGAAGGACTGGAAGGTTGAAATGTCTCCAGCAGCAATTGGGCGATTTGCTGTCCTCGTAACCTCAACACAGGAAAACAGAGCCCTTAATTTATATGCCAAGTCAATCGTTCATTTAAACAGCAATTAGAAGGTGCTCCACAGGCTCCCGAGACAATTCAGGGCCGGCACTCTCCTCCAAGCCTTGGAACCCACATAACAGGAGAGAAACACTTCCTCCAGGTTTACTCTGACTTCCTCTCATGAACGGTGGTTCCTTCACACATAAAGTAAATGTTATTTCAAAATTAAAGTGAGGGCTGGAGAGACGGCTCAGTGGTTAAGAGCACTGACTACATTTTCAGAGGTCCTGAGTTCAACTCCCAGCAATCACATGGTGACTCTCAACCATCAGTAATATAAAAAGGATCTGCTGCCCTCTTCTGGTACACAGACGTACATGCAGACAAAAGCATGTTAAAGTGATGGGCCAAGGTTCTTGGGCACAAATGTGAACAGAGTAAAGTCTCATCAAGAACTAACACTGCGTATTTAAGTAGTTTAAAGTGGCTTTGAAGGGCTAAGTGCTGTGACACCATTGCCAGTCCCACCTCCAAACTAGCAGTGTCTTCCAGATCTAGATACGTAGCCACTCAGCCCAGCAAGCGCACGTCCAGCTCCCATACACAGGCAAGGTGGTGAAGTAACAGGCTTTCTCAGGAGCGAGGGACCGCAGCAGAGACCAAGTAAAGCCCATGTCCTGCTCTGAGAATGGGAAGCAGTGCAGAGAGATGAGCCGACGTGTCTGCCACACTACTGAATGGTCTGTGATGGTAGGCAAACCATGCTGAAATGCTAATGGCAGATTTGCTGGGGAGAGTGGACAGTGCTGTCAAACACACCAATAATGACTGCTGCTATCCCCTTGAAATGTGATGCCATCACACCAAAGTCAACCACAATATTATAGGAAGACAACTTCAGGGTTGTTGGAGACTGGGAACTTGAGGTCTGGGGAAGACTCACACTGGAGTCAATGCTTGTGATCTGATGTCTGCCACACAATCACTCGAATGGCAAACTGTCAGCCCAGTGTCAGACATACAACCCTGATATGCCCCAACAGCAATGCTCTCATCAGTTACTATGAGCAAGCTATTTACTAGTCAGTGCACTACGTCGTCCCTGAGTCATAAGCACGCATTACTGATGGGCAGGCAGCACTGCCTACAGGAAACTGAAATAAGGGTTGCAATTAGCCTAAGATTTTTACCTTGTCCTTTAAAGGAAATAGACAACATTTTTAAATAAGCAAAACCCATGTCAACGACTCTGAAACACTTGTGCTTTGTTACATGACAATGTATATAACCCAGATTCTTGGAGAAAATGCAAATGGTTGCCTGGCTTCTCCATCCCTAACCCTGTACAGACAGGGTTTCTCTGTGTAACCCCTGCTGTCCTGGAACTCACTCTGTAGACCAGGCTGGCCTCGAACTCAAGAGATCCACCTGCGTCTGCCTCTGCGGCGCTGGGATTAAAGGGATGCGCCACCATGCCTGGATGGCTTGATTAATGAAGCCCATTCTCTGTGATAACTGCATTTAAGAATATGGGAACTCCATATGTTCTTATCATACCTTTCATTGATGACATCCTATATGCAACAATTTTTCATCAATACAGACAAAATCTATAAACTCCTCCAAGGATCTCTACCCCCCCAACACCTAGCAACTACAACATTCATATGGAAAATGTCATGTAAACAGTTTTTATTTCTATGGATGAATTCCCAGGTGTGTATCCCATAACTTGGATGACTGGTGTGCCCCTAGAGTAAACCAACAAGCCAGGCCCCCATCTGAAGTCTGGCCTGCCCCTGACCCCTCCGCAGCAGCAGTGCTCGGGCAGTTCTGCCAGTGGCTAGTGAGCCCTGGCACTGTTTCTCACCGCAGTCACCCAGTGCGGTATAATGAATGTTTTACTGCAGTTCAAGTCTGCAATGAGTCAAAGCTAACGATGTTGTGAAAAACAAGACATCTTTATGTGTTACTTGCAATCTAGGCATCTTCTCTGTTGAGATAGCTCTATGTACATATTAATCAGATTTTTATCCAGTGTTTGGTTCTAAGAGTTTTTTAAATATTGGTATCCTGGTAGGTATGTGGTTTCAAAATATTGCTATCGCGTACCTTTAATACTTTTAAAAGGGTCTCTGACAGATATTGATTCTTGTGAAATCCAATGTAGCTGTACTTCTTTTTATGAGTTATACTCCAGTGTTTGTCTCCCAATGCATTCAAGAGCTTCAGATGTTCTTCAGTGCAGCGTGATGACGATGCATCTTCCTGTGGGTTTGCTTAACCATGTTTATAGGCACTCACCTTCATGAAATGTACACTTATACGATGTACTTAGGCCTTCTGCCAAATTTTAGACATTTAGCGGTTACGTCTTCAGGCACTTTTCAGTATTTCTACCTGAAACCCAAATGTCTTAGGTGTCTAAGCGTGTCTGTCTGTCTGTCTCCCTCTCCCTCTCCCTCTCTCTCTCTGTTTTTATTGTATTTGCATGGGTGCTTTGTGTATATCTGTTCATCACCTCTGTATCTGGTACTTACAGGACCCTGGAGGGGGTGTCACATCCTCTAGAACTGGAGTTACAGATGTTTGTGAGCTGTCACGTGGGCACTGGGAATTGAACCCAGGTCCTCTAAACAGCCAGTGCATTTTAACCTTGTTTTTTTGGGTTTCTGACAGCCCTTTGGCAAGGGGAAGGAGCTGTGGATGCTGATTACTTCCAGATGGAATTAGCTCACTCCAGTTCCTTGGCCTCCGTGGCCTCCAGAGGAGTAGGTGTCTATCAGTGTCTGGCTGTGTCCATTTGTGTCCCCAGGTTGTTGGCCTCTTCAGTTACAAAACTGAGATATGCGAGGCAAAGAAGAATCCAGGAAACTCATTCCCATGCTTTTGGGGGCTCCAGAGGCTCTGCCATCTTCTCTTCTGCAGTCTCTTGTGTTGTTTTCTATGTGATATCTAGAGTTCTGGCTGTACTTGGTGAGAAGAATAAAGGCAAGCATGTCTAATCCACCTTAGGGGCAGAAGTCAGACATCTGAGCAGTGCTAACACAGGTAAAGTGCGGGACTTTCACATGGTCTCTAAGTCAGATATAAAGTTTCATTTCTTCTTCCCTACTTTCCGATCTCAAATCTAAGATTAGTTTTGAAGGTAACTGAGAACAAAATCCTTTTAGAATATTTAACTTCCAATGTTCATTTCTATAAATAAGTATGCTGTTACTCACAGATGTGCTAATTTATAGCTTCCTTCTTCATTTTCTATAAGTCTTGTATTGAGGTTTTAAAAAAGGAACACTGAACTACTTTAAACATGAATCTGAAGTCTCATTCATAGGGTATGCAGAATGAAAAATTATGCAGGAAATGGGAACATGCAAATCAGGTTTGCATTTGCTGGCCAATCAAACAGCCCCAATGTCTGCATAGCATGTAGGTGCTTAATGACATGAGTTCTGGCACCTTCCACTCCATCCTGCTTCCAGATCCAGACACACACACACACACACACACACACACACACACACACACACGAGGGGGTGGGGGGAGGGAATGAACTGTTCAATACAATTGCTTATACTTTTGTGGCACAGTAAGAGACTAACTATAAAACTGAGGATAAAACAGGACCCTGTAAGACTACCTCAGAAGAAGAGCTCTGTGGTAACACTCAGGTGGTACATAATTTAAAGCATGCCCACTGAAGTTCTGGAATTTTCCACTTAGTAGTGTCCGGCCACTGCTGCCTGGGTACTGGAGCTGGAGAGTAAACCGAGGACGGGGGCTGTGGTGGAGCCAGTACTCATGTGCCTGCGGCTGAGGTTCATTTAAACTAAGATCTGATTGAAGGAAGGATGACATACCTCTTAGACATGAGAAGGTTTAGGTCAGTTTCTAGCTGCAGTCCCTACCTTTAACTTCTTCACCCTTGTCTCCCACATTTTAAATTACTTGTAAAACTCCAGCACACTCCTGTCCTGTGGCCACTCTTCTACTGGAAGGGAAGTGCCGCTCACTTCCCGACAGTGGCCACTGATCTGGCTGCCTTTCTTGGTGGATTTCAGTGGTATTTGTGTGGAGTCATCAGGTGTTCTGAAAAAATGAGAGAGGCCTCTCTGTCCCTCCCAGGGTGAAACTACCTTTTTATCGAAGTCACGGTCCCACAGGTCATTAATAGTACAGCCTGCTCCACGCATCAGAATAGCTCCAGTGCCAAAAAGGGATAACATGTACCAGTCTGGGAAACAGCCTGGGTCAGCAGCCAGACCAATGCTCCAAGTGCATGGCAAATACAGCAGCCAGGTTCCTACACAAAACCAAACCACACAGAAAAAAGAAAGGAACAATTTAAGTGAGGTAAGCACTCCATCTGCTTAGTCACCGTCTTGCCTTCTGCCGCTATGACAGACAGAGCCCATGGTGTGGGGAAGAAGGGCTGATTTGGCTGTGCATCCCCATCAGCCCTTCATAAAGGAACCTGGAGGCAGGAGCTGATGCTTACTGCTTCCTTCCTCAGCCGGGTTTCTCCTCCACCCAGGACCATCTGACCAGGGTGGCACTGTCCCCCAGTGGGCTAGGCACCCCCACATCATTAATTAAGAAAACGCCTCTTCCCAGATGACTCTAGCTTGAGTCACTCCCCCTTGCTATCCGCCCCACAAAACCCCAACTACCCAGCACAACCACCACATCCCAAAGTGCATAAGCAAAGTGACAGGTCACTGCTGGAACCCCAGCACTGGGGACTCCTGTGGGGTCACATGCCTTTAATCACCAGAATTGCTTTAATCTCAGACATCAGGCAGTTTGTTTGGCCTCATAACAAGTTACAGGCCCACCAGAGCTACATAGTGAGACTGTCTCAGGAACTCAAAGGCTGGGCTGGGCTGGGCTGCATCACAAGACCTTGTCTAAAAAAAAAAAAAAAAAAAAAAAAAACAAAAAAAAAAAAAAAAAAACTTCCCTTAAAAAACCTGACAAAACTGGGGGATAAGCCAGGTGTGGTGTTGTATGTACATCTATACCCTGTACACAAGAGACAAAGGCAGAAGGGTCAAGGTGAAGGCCAGTGTCTTAATCAGGGTTTCCATTCCTNCACAAACATCATGACCAAGAAGCAAGTTGGAGAGGAAAGGGTTTATTCAGCTTACACTTTGATACTGCTGTTCATCACCAAAGGATGTCAGGACTGGAACTCAAGCAGGTCAGGAAGCAGGAGCTGATGCAGAGGCCATGGAGGGATGTTCTTTACTGGCTTGCTTCCCCTGGCTTGCTCAGCTTGCTCTCTTATAGAACCCATGGTTACCAGCCCAGAGATGGTCCCACCCACAAGGGGCCCTTCTCCCTTCTTTGATCACTAATTGAGAACATGCCTTACAGCTGGATCTCAGGGAAACATTTCCTCAAGGGAGGCTCCTTTCTCTATGATAGCTTGTGTCAAGCTGACACTGGAAACCAGCCAGTGCAGCCAGATAGGTCTGCGGCCAAGTCCTAGGCTAACCAGAGATACAGAGTGAGACCCTGTCACAAAAGCAAAATAAAGCCACTTAACCAGCAACAAGACAACACCACCACCCATCAAAGCAAGGGAAGATACATCTGTAACCATGTAGCAAATAAGAATTTACCCTAGGGACTGGAAGAATGGCTTAGCAGTTAAGAGTACTGGCTGCTCTTCCAGAGGTCCTGAGTTCAATTCCCAGCAACCACATGGTGGCTCACAACCATCTGTAATGGGGTCTGATGTTGTCTCCTGGTGTGTCAGAAGACAGTGACAGTGTACTCATATACAAAAAATAAATAAAAATCTTTAAAAAAAACCAACAATAAAACCAAAAAGAATTTACCCTAGCACACAAAGCTCCTAGAGACAGAGAAAGAAGTAGAATAATTAAGAAATGGACAAAAGGGGCTAGAGAGATGGCTCAGCTGTTAAGAATACGCTGAGTTAAAAGTCAGTACAAATTCCCTTTACTGCAGTCAGTATAGTTCACGGAGACGGCCCTGGGCTGAGGGGCACTGCAGTGGCGCTTATGTCCTTCAGTACGGAGTAGTGTGAAGCCTTGTGTACAAAGGGGGCTAAACTTTAATGCTTAGCCAATAAACTAGATGACGTTCACTGCATGGAAGTATTTTATACAGGTTAGAGACTTACAAACGACCTTTGATATTCTAGTTCAAGAATGGAAGTCTTTTAACTAGTCTTTGGGTATCTTGCCTATTATATAAAGATTTGTTTTGCTTGGTACAAGGTCTTACAATAGCCCAGGCTGGACTTGAATTCTGAAATCTTTCTGCTTCAGCATCCTTGGTGCCGGGATAATGACAGGCTTGATAGTTGTGTTACTTCCTGGTTTAGGAATATGAGAGGAAAGGGGTCAGGTGAAGTGCATACACCTATACCCTAGCACTTAAGAGGTAGAGACAGGAGGAGTCTGAGTTCGAGACCAGCCTGAGCTCCACAGTATCATCATGTCTTAAAAATCAAGAGCTGGGGACATATAGCTCAGTGATAGAATTTGCCTCATGTGACCCAGGGCTCTGGATTTAATCTTTGCCATTGGCAGGAAGTAGAGGAAAAGGAATAAAGATCAATTCTTACACAAAAATGGTCAAATTAAAGTCTCTATAATGTTTAAGCTGCATGGAGCAGCTTAAAAAAAGAGGCCCAGGGGTAAGAGCCTTGAGACGTGGCCAGCTCAGTGCCTGAACCCAGGCTGCCGTGTGGACACACACACACACACACACTTAGAATACCTTATCTAATCTTAAACAATACCTAACATTTACTGGATGCTCATGAAGTACTGGCCAGCACTGCTAACACTCTATATGTATAAACACCCAAATGCTCACCATGTCCTAAAGGAAGTATAAATAATAACACCACCTCACAAATGGAGGAGCACAAAGTGAGGCATAGAATCAGCTGCTCTTTATAAAGGGCAAGGCAGAGCTCCCAGTGTGTAGCTGAGGCACAGAGGAGAAACTACTTCGCCACCATTTGCTTGATGCAGCTAGAGCTGAATGAAGTCGCCACTGAACAGTCCTAGGCTACCTGATGCCCAGTGCACAGTGAAGCAAGGCGTTCCTTGGCTGCAAGTCCACATTACAATTATGTATGTGTTCACTTACTGACAGGAGCCAGCACACCAGCGCTTGGAAGGGGGCAGATACTTGACACTAAATGAAGGCAGAAGTCTCAATTTCATCTCAAAAAGGGAAAAAGAACACCTACCTCACTGAACTTTAATGAGATGACAGTATTACGGAGGACAGCTCTGAAACCAGGACTTGGGGCTTATGGGAGCTACAGGCACTCCACCACGGAGCTATATCATGAGTCTACAGCCGGAAAGGATTAATCAGCTTATATTAACATATATAACATACATGACTATAGGCACGGCTTTCTCTAATATTAATTAGAAGTAATATTAATATTTCTTGAGTCGCTGTTATAGGAAGACACTGCTCAAAGCATGGACTGTGTGTTTATGAATTCCAGGTACACAGCAGTTGTGTGTCAGGAGCCTCCAGGAAACACTGTGGGTTCTCACAGTAGACAGTAAGGCAAGAGTCCTTTCTATAACACTAACTTTAGCTGGATGGTCTGAGGAGGATGTCCCCATAGGCTCTGGTGCTGTTTGGGACCTTCAGAGGCATAACCTGAGAGAAGTGTGCAGCTTTGGGAGGAAGATGCCACCATTCTGGGTGTACCCTCTGTATACTGTCCATGGTTCACAGTGTGAACTCCCAGCTTCTGCTCCGGCTGTGACGTGTTGCCAGGCTCCCTGCCACGACAAACTCCTATCCCTTTGGAACTGTGAGGCCAGCCTGGGTCAGGATGCTTTATCACAGCAAGAGAAAGGTAAGGAATGCAGAGACTGAGAGATGGAAGCACGGTTTGCCTAAATCCACAGTGTTGAGACAGAATTCTAAACCAGCGTCTGGCGGAAATTTAAGTCAAAAACTCCTTCTCATACCCAAGTCCCAACCCCACAAAAACCCTACTTCTGTCCCCAGTGCTTGCTAGGGGCATTCCTTTCTGTCTTCCCTGTGCCGCATTCATTCCTTACAGTTGTTCTGTGAAGGTGCAGAGGAAGTGAGAAAAGCTGAACAGGTTGGAGACAGACATGTTTATTATAAAATGGAAAGATTCTCTGGGAGAGGAAATAAAATGGTCAGATTCTGAATGGGATGGGCAGGGCTAAATGCCTGTGTAGACTGAGCTTACGATTCTCTAAAGACAACCCGGAACTGCAGTGAAGAGGGAAACACACTGCCAACCTGGTAGAAAGAGCGCCACCTGCCGAAACTTCCTGAAATGACATAGGTTCAGTGATAGCCCAGGGTAAGTCCCTTGACTAGCCTAGGGAAGGCCCTTTGAGTTCCACTCCCAGTACTGAGAAACAAGCAAGCATTGTTACTGCCTCCTAAGACACAACGACTAACAATGCTCTATGAAAGTAAGTAGATACAACATCAATACAGCAAAACAATAACTGTGCCACTGTCTTACACGACATATACATATTAAACCAGAAACTCCACTGCCAACTTCTGCCCCTGACACAAGGAAGGGGTCCAAAACCACTCACGGAATGAATTTTACCCTGTAATTGTCTTATTTAGAATCAAAACACGCAGGCCAGTATCTTAAGGCACTCAACACAAATCACTACAAAGGTACATTTCTCTAATCTCCACTTCTGTGACTAATGCCTCTGGAGCCCTAATGTGAAGGCACTGTTGTCAAAGTATTTACCATGCGTAGATTAAAGTGAACATTAGCCCTTTCCTTTTATAGAGAAAGAGATGAAGGTGCAGAGACATGAGGTAATTTCACCACAGTCCCTCCACTGGATTGGGCTGAAGGTTCAAATTCACAAGGTCTGGCTCAAAAGTGTGGCCCATAATCACTTTATAGAGGCCTATTACACGGCAGGATGTACAGCCACTAGATTAATGTTTAATTGTGAAAACAGAAACAATGGCAGCTGTTGATCTGTCCTGCATGTCTGCAAGTATCTCTTGTAGCTTTGTCACCCAGAATCTAAGAACAGAATTATAAAATGCTCGTGTAAACCCTGAATTACACAACACCCTAATAATGGCAGGCCTATCTCTATTTAATAGGTGTCTATAATCTCTTGTGGCAGTGATTCAGTGCTTAAATCCCACACAGGGAGCATTCACATCTAGAATATCAACAGTGACACCTGGCTGCTGCCACTCAATCCCTTTTGTCACCTGGGCTCTGAGGCAAGCTCCGGAGTTTGTGGCCAACCTGCAGTACAAAGCAAGCCCTAGTCTTATGCAAAACAAAACAAGTCCAGCCAGGCGTGGAGGACAGTGCCTGCAGTCCTAACAATTGGGAAATGGAGGCAGGTCAAGGTTGGCCAAAGACACATATGGGACCCTGTCAGAAAACAAACACCAAACCCAAACGGGGCCACGTTGGGGGTCCTGGATAGGTAAAGGCAGAACAAATAACCTTGGCCTTTGGATGTACTTCCATACACTGAAACTGTACAAACTGACATCTACAGTAGCTGGAACTCAGTTGTGTCCCTCTTCCTCTGTCCAGCCTTGTCTCCCACTATTTCCTACATCTTTCCAGGGTTGCAGGTCAGGCTCCTATTCTTAATGTCTCAGCACTAAGTCTATTTGTTTGGTTTTTATTTCAGAACATATAGCCCAGACTGGCTTGCAACTTGAATCAGCCCTCCCGCCTTTGGACGTTAGACTATAGATATGAGCCAACATATTTGGCTATCCTTGGATTTTGAAAATATTTCTCCAAGGTCTGTCTAGTCCTCTACAATATAGCATTTTCTTTGGAGTACTATTTTTTCAGTTGTTGGAGCTCTGGAGACAGTAAGTTACTTTTCCCTGTGCATGACCTCTGACACTTGCTTCCATTACTTTCCTAGATCATCAACTGTCTTTTTCCAACCAGAAACAAATTCTTTCAAAGCTGGTAGTTTTCCTAGCTCATTCTGTCACTAAGGCCAGGCGACTGCATCTACAACTCCCGGCCTCCTGTTACCAACTACACAGAAGCCTTGCGTGCAGACGGAGCTTATAGTGTGTCACAGGTGTCAATAGTGCGTTGAGCACTTTGATGAAAAAGGCTGAGAAAAAGAAGGTCATAGAGAGGCTTGTGTGAGTTTACGTTGACGGACAATACGGAAGCACGATAACCCAGCAGTGTCCAGATGCTCTAAATCTTTGTAACTGGTGATGAGGGGAAAAGCCAGGACCAACACTACTGGGGTCCTTCTGGTCTGGCTCTGACGAGGAGCCTTGATTTCAATAGTGTTGCTGACATGCCCCTTGCAAAATCGAAAACTAATGAATGCAGAAATGCTTCAAAACTGCAAATCAACAACCAAACGCTTCGAGAAAGCAAAGGAGTGCCTGCTCACATCTGAATAGTCTGGAGTTTGTGGGACGGTCTGGGAATACATGATTATCAACGTCCACCTCCAGGACTCCGGGCTCGGAGCGTGGGAAAACCTGCGTGTCCTGGCTAAGGTCCCGACCGAGTCCCTCGGGACTGCCGCAATGGGTGCATCGCAGCGGAGCCGGTTCCCGGGTTGCAAGCCGGCGAGCGCAGCCCGGTCCGCCCCACTCACCGATCGGCTTGTCCAGGCGCATGAGGCGCAGGTAAGGCTGCAGCGGGCGGGGCGCCGAGTTCACCACGGCCGCGGCCGACAGGCTGAGAGCTCGGCCGCGCTGCGTCCCGGGGGCCGGGGCTCGCCGGTCCCGCGCGCCCAGAGCCCCTGCACTGCGCGCCAGGGCCAGCGGGAGTCCGCGCGGACCTCGCAGCCATGCGGACGGGACGGCCCGCAGGCCGCGCGACAGCCCCGCGCCTCCCCAGCGCAGCATGGCGCCAGGCTGGACGCCGGCCGGTGACGTCATCCAGGCGACAGGCCGCGGGCGGGCATGCGCAGTGGTGGCGCGCGCGCTCCTGGAACTGGATTTACAGACGGGGCTGAGCCCGTGTGGGTGCTGGAAATCAAACCTGGGTCCTCTGTAAGGAGAGCAGCCGGTGCTCTTCACCGCTGAGCCATCTCTCCATCTCCAGGTTTCTTAATGAACTCAAAAGGAGAGTGTTTATTTATTTGTATGGAATAGTTCTACCATAGAAAGAAAAACTTAAGCCCAAAAATGTTAACTACACCTTCTAACACTAAAAGGGAACCAAAAAGCCAAATCAAATTATGTAAATATATATATGTAAATATATATATATATATATATATATATATGAAATTCTTAACTCGAGGGTGAACCTAAGTTTGACAGCCAAAAAAGATGCAGTTTCACTCAAGAACAACTTCATAACCAGGTGGTGGTGGCGCATTCCTTTAATCCGAGCTCTCGGGAAGCAGAGGCAGGTAGATCTCTAAGTTTGAGGCCAGCCTGGTCTACAGGGTGAGTTCCAGGACCGCCAGAGCTACACAGAGAAACCCTGTCTTGAAAAATAAAATAAAGAAAAACAAAACAATAACCAACTTTATGGCGTCCTTATTAATATAATTGGCCTTTGCATGTTTGCAGGTACCTGGTATATGTTATTTCACCTTAACCCTCTCACTGGTTCTGGACAAGTCGCTTATCTGAGTTTTAGTGTTTTGAGATGTTGGTGTATTCTTTTCGGTGCCCTTCCTTAAAGCCTATGCAGTGAGTTCTGTGATCCTGTTTAACAACCTGATCTGACGCTTGAGGAAGGTGCAGCAGGGGGCGCGCTGGCCTTTGTCTGCAGTCTGGGAAGCACTTAGCACCATCTGCTGCTTGCCAGTTGAGCTCTGAATTCTCTACAAGTTTGCGGCCTTTGATGCTCCTTTCTTTTCCAAAAAGTTGCCTCCATGCTGCTTATTCTCAAGCACCCTTTCAGGTAGCAGAGGTGCCGACATGCCAAACATGAGGCTCTTTCACACTTGCATGCTGTTTATTTCCATTTGCCTGGAGTTCCCAACACAATATTTAAAGCGCAAAAATCATTGCGAATGCTTTCCATTTTTGAGGGAAAGGATGATAAAGCTGTTTTTTAAAAATTACTTTATTTTTGTTATTTGAAAAAAATGTATTTTAAAGTCCACCAACTTTTTCACTCAAACCCATTTCAACTTGTCCTGCAGTGGTAGTAGGACATTATATAAAAGGCAAAAGAGTAAAGACTAGACTGGGTCCAAAGAATAGTTATTAGCATGAAGCAGGAACTCAGGTGCGACCATGGCTCTCTGCCCTGTTCTGTTAACCCCACAGGGGGTCAGTAGCAACCTTTTGCTCTTGTGACAAAAGATGTTCATGGCCTTCTGTGGGACACACACACAATAACTAAATACATGGAATAAATGTTTGAGATTTTGAGTTTGTTTGTTGTTTTTATTTGTTTGTTTGTTTGTTTGTAAGAAGAAAGTAAAAACGGTTACAAACTCATATTCCCTGGGAAGTTCTATCCCTGGACTTGGAAAGTATTCTTTTTTTGTGGAGAGGCTGTGAACAACAACAGTGAAATAAATAATGAAAATCATTGGAGCAACAGATTAAAAGCTGACAGGTGCTTGAGCTTTAAAGGTCTCATTAACAAGGCAGACAAGCATTTCTCCTAAGGAAGCTTAGGGAAACTTCAATGTTATTACATTTAACATTCAGTAACTGAGCACTGGTCTTCACGCAGCTGTGCCTTTTTCACACAACTATCTGCTATTAGAGGTAGCTGACCAGATGAAGCAATCTCTCTCTCTCTCTCTCTCTCTCTCTCTCTCTCTCTCTCTCTCTCTCTCTC
>NC_034602.1:89095593-89101291 GCF_900095145.1 Mus pahari
AAGCCAGGGGAAGCAAGCCAGTAAAGAACATCCCTCCATGGCCTCTGCATCAGCTCCTGCTTCCTGACCTGCTTGAGTTCCAGTCCTGACTTCCTTTCAGTGATGAACAGCAATGTGGAAGTATAAGCTGAATAAACCCTTTCCTCCCCAACTTGCTTCTTGGTTATGATGACTATGCAGGAATAGAGACCCTAACTAAGACAATAGTCCAAGGTAATTTTGGTTCTGGATCCGTAACATTCTGACTCTACACAATCATGAAGTTCTAATTAATAAGCTGGATAGAATCTACAACATAGTTCTAGTCTTTTAAAAAAAAAAGTAGGGACTTTAATTTACACAGGCAATATCTTCTCAGGTTTCAAATATAAATTCTTTGAATATTCAAAATCAAAATACCTCAGTCCATTTTTGTTATTAGTGTGTGTGTGTGTGTGTGTGTGTGTGTGTGGTGGGGAGGCGCACACGCCACCCTGCATGTGTGGAAGTCAGTTCTTTGTGGGGTTGGTTCTCTCCACGAAACGTTACTTGGGTTCCAGGGATGGAACTTGGGTGGCCTGTTCTTTAATTCTTGTCAGCTATTTTACGTCATTAGAAAGATATTTATGACAGTATGACGATCACAGGGAATACGAAACTGATGAAGATCCTGTAAGCATCACATGACATGTCCACTTGCAAGTATCACGAGACACAAGGTGAAAATGGCTGAAATAGCTTGTGAGTGTCAGGGCAGAGTCTGCAGAGAGAGTAAAACAATGTAAGTCACTTGGATGCTAGGGGAGGTGTTGAGGTTAAGGTCTGAGTGGACCTTCACACGCACAGACATTTGTCACCTAGAAAGGAGGCAGAGAAGCCAGAAGGAATGCACTCGAGTACACAGTCACACACGTACATGCACACGCACGCACACACACACACGCACACGCACACGCACACACACACAGGAGAAGGAAGCAAGGCACAGGCACACACTGCTCAGATCTTGTGTGCAGAGAGAACAGAGTTGACGAAGGTTAAGGCCAATGAAAGGCAGGTGCCAGTTACTGAAGGACCTCGCCGGCCTGTTAGGAATGGAAAGGCACTTGGGTAGTTCAAGCAGGCAGGTAGACTGGGTGGGTCAGTGGTTAAGGACGTTTAACTGCTCTTGCAGAAGACTGGAGTTCAGTTCCCAGCATGGTTCATAATCATCTGTAACTCCAACTCCAAGGGAATGTGATGCTCTTACCCTGTGAGGGCTCGTGCACCCATGTGCACCCACGTAGGCCCATGTGCCCCCATGTGCGCCAGCCTCTACCCTCCAGTTAAAATATTAAGAAATAAATCTTGAAAGAGTTTGAGGCAAGGTCAGGATGAATGAGCAAGTTAGATGCTGCTATAGACACACAAGTGAAAAATTAGGTGTTAGGCTTACTCAGTAAAAGAGGGACAAGGAAAATAGTTGAGTCAAGACTTGGTGACTGATGAAGGAAATGATGTTTATGCCTGATCGTTCCTTTTCTGCAGAGTCAAGCACTTTAATGTTGGGAAGAATAAACAAATACAGGTAGGGGGTATACAAAAAATGGTGAAGGAAGAAGAAGCTTCATTCATTCATTCATTCTTTCTTTCATTCATTCTGCAGACATGAGGATCAAACCTGGGGCCTTTTGTCTGTGCTAGGCTAACATTTTTCCAGTGAGCCAAAGCTCTAACCCATCAAAACCAGACTTTCAAATGTAAGATCCTGTAAGCTTTAGATTTATTAGAAGAATGACCATGCAAACTGAGGCTATAAAATTAGTTTATTTCAAATGTGGAAGTATAAAAACTTAGTTGCATAAAAATGGAGAGTATTGAAGCGTACAAACTTTAGGTTCTAGCTTCAACAATGTACTAAATTCAGTGGAGATAATATTCCTAGCAGGCAAACATACAGAACTGTAATCCTTAGGATTAAAATCCTGGGGTGGGGGGAGAATTACATTTTGTTACTTAATCAAAAGCAAGTGTCCAGTGCTGTGGACTCCACCAAACCTCTCTGCCCCAGGGAGTATTGCTTGAAGACAGTTGTAGGCATTGCTACTCATGGATGGTGACGAGAAATGACCACAGACACTTATTCCTTGCTTGTAAGACTTGAGGAAAGGCTTGCTAAGATAACTTCCAAGAAAGAACTCTTCAGGTTGGTAAGAAACCACTCATCTTCCTCCTCTGGTTGCTGCCGGATCTCAATAAATCTATAGACCAGTTGTAGCCATCACGTGCCCAGGCCAAGACAGGAGCCAGCACTACAGACATCAGGACAGAGAGGGAGATAGAAGATGGACCCCTGCAGGAGTGCTCAGCTGTCGGACCCTACCTCACTTCAACAACTCCTTATGTGGGGTTATCAACGTCCTCATTTAGAGGCTTCTGCTCCTCACAGGCCAAAGCTTCCCAAGCAAAGCAACAACTACTGGTGTAGAAAAAGTAAACACTGATGGAGGGTGATGACGTCAGGTGTTTCCGGAAACGTCTTCCAATCAGCCAACCGGCTCCTTTACAGTCATTTCCAAACCGGAGGCATCCCTTCCCTCTCGGCTGTGACTGGTCTTTCGTTTGTCTTTGTTTAGGACTACTCCACCCAGCCATGTGTCCTTTCCCAGACTCGTGAAGAACGAAGAGGCACAGGGGCTGTTTCTCTGTTTTAGTTCCTCTCAGAGTGTGAGCAGGTGTCTTTTTTACAGCCAGTGTGGCGCTACCGCAATGCGCCTTCCCCCGCTGGAGCTAGAGAAAGGCTTCTGAAGGTCCTACTTGACAATCTTCTTACCAAAATAATAACAATAAAATAAAAACAAACAAAGCCTTTTTAAAAAAAAAAAATCAGGCATATCCTCCACTTATTTTCCTCTTGGTCATAATGGAGGCAT
This sequence comes from Mus pahari, assembly GCF_900095145.1. NCBI lineage: Eukaryota > Metazoa > Chordata > Mammalia > Rodentia > Muridae > Mus > Mus pahari. Next base: position 89,098,485 of record NC_034602.1, read on the forward strand.
TCCTATACGTTTTTTTAACAACCCCTAAAATAGTGCATGCAAAGGGCTAAGTATCATTTGCCACACAGTGCCATTAACTGTCACCACCTGCAGTATTCTTAGAGGAGACCACACTGGATGTAATACTGAAGTGTGCCCCGCCCTTCTGAGGCTCTGGAGGCGGCCTCCTAAAGCTAGGGTTTTGTTTTATGAATGACACCCCCGTCGGCTTTGGTCTCAGGGGTACTTGCATGCCTTTTATTTTCATATACAAGCAGCGATTTTGGCATTTCTTATGACAAAAAACCCATAGGAAAAGGCAGGCACGCTTAGTGTGCTTCCTGCGGGGAGAGGTTTTTCTGTCAAAGCTGGCAGGGTCTGCTCGTCCACCATCTTCAGAGTTCGACCGTTCAGTTGGACAGATCTACAGGAGGGAAAGACACGCTTACGTCAGGCAGGTTGTGCATGCACTGTGGCCCCTACAAAACCTATGGAATCATTTTAGATCTTCGAGGGTGGGGGTAGGGGGTGGGGCGTCGTGGCAACTTGAATTATACAATTTGTGTTTCAACGGGAGGTGAGCTTGGGTGTTTGACCGAGACACACTTAAAACTGGAGTGGGAGAGAACCTAAGTGGACTAGCTGAGAGTATGTGGTCTTTCACAGAAACATGCACAGATCATGTACCTATTGTACCCTGGTTTCTGAAAGTGCATCACACACTGTAGCTCAGGCTGGAACTTACTACGTAACCCAGGCTAGCCTCGGACTCCTGGCAGTCTTCCTACCTCCACTGTACTCAAGCACTTCATCATCATGCTCTTCTTCCTCTTCTTCTTCTTCTTCTTTTTTTTTTTTTGTTATTGCTAAAAACTGACAAGCTGAGTATTTTTATATTGTGCATGGCATGCAGGTGACACATGTATAACACCCGTCAGGATGCCTGTACACAATAAGCAGTGTGAACATATCATATATCACCCTTTTGCACACAAACAAGCACACCAGGCCAGGCCTGTGATCCTTGCTCTCAGGGGGTGGGGTAAGGAGTTCAAAGTCAGCTCTGAATACACAGCATATTCAAGGCTACAGGAGACCCCACTGCAGCAACCCCTAAACAACACATGTAGTCTATTACCCCATCCTCCTTGTAACATCTTGACATACCTATTCCATCTTTCTATGCATATGAACACATTTTACTTGACCAAAGACAGGTATGCTGTGTATATTTTCTTAAAACTTGTTTTCAATTTACAACAAGCTAAAGTTTATTCTCATCTTTCAGCATTCACCCACCATATCAGTTTAGTGGACACACAGATTTCTAAGAGTTCATTAGTGCATTTACTTAATAATCCATGTATCCTGGGTCTCTCTCTCTCTCTCTCTCTCTCTCTCTCTCTCTCTCTCTCTCTNTTTATTCTCATCTTTCAGCATTCACCCACCATATCAGTTTAGTGGACACACAGATTTCTAAGAGTTCATTAGTGCATTTACTTAATAATCCATGTTTTATGCTTTCTTCTTTCTTTCTCTCTCTCTCTCTCTCTCTCTCTCTCTCTCTCTCTCTCTGTAGCCCTAGCTGACCTGAAACTCACTATGTAGCCTAGGCTGGCTCCTAACCTGTGGGTCAACCTTCTCTTGTCTCTGCTCTCAGGCGCTGGGATTACAGGTCTGCACTATCATGCCTGGCTTGTATTGTTTGCTTTTAAAGACTTTTCATCTCCTGTCTAAGACCGGATCTTACTAAGTAAGTAAGGCTATCCTCTCATTCTGTAGACCAGACTGGCTTTGAACTCACAGAGATAAAAGGTGTGCATCACCGTGTCCTGCTACACCTCCCATTCTTACTAGGATCTGTGGGTAGAAACCAGCTTCCATCATTGTTAACCTTTGTTAGATGCTCAACTCTGAGTCCCACAACTCAGGACCTATGGACAACGTGCCACAATGGTGCCGGGGGCTTCAAAATCTACAGTGAGGTCCGCAGGCCTCGGCTTTGCTTTTACACTTACATATCACATCGAATCTTAGATGAGGACAGGGAGGAAATATGACCAGCTTCAGGAAACCACAAGCAAATATAGGTCTTGAAAAGTATCTCTGAGTGGTGACAGTAAGATCGCCAGCGTGCATTGAAGGGCCATTTGACAATGCCTACCAAAGTCTGAGGGTTGATTTCAGTGCTTCTGCCCTCAGCTTGAAGGCAAATCTGATTACTGTGAATTAATAGTGCTGTGTAAGACAGGAAGGCTGCAAGGTCCCCTCTGCTCAGGCTGTGGCGTTTAATCAGCTCCACTCACAAGTGTGCTCTAAGGATGTGTGTATTTAAGCTGTTCAGCACTGAGGATGGGGTTTCTCTGAGGGAAGTAACTTCTTGTGGGCTTTGAAGACAGAAACGGGAGGATGAGGAGAGAAGTCTGTTAAGCTGCAGGTGAGATGCAGGTTCAGGGAATTAGTCATCAGCAGGTTTGGCAGAGCAGAGGACCCCAGGCACTTGTTGCCTGGCTTAGCAATCTGGATCTGATTTCCCAGAGCCACAAGGTGGGAGCACAGAGCGACCTCCATACGCTATTCTGACCCCTGCACTCAGGAATGCACACACAACATGTAGTTAGAAACAATTCAAGATGGCTCAGCGGTTAAGAGCACTGACTGCTCTTCCAGAGGTCATGAGTTCAAATCCCAGCAACCACATGGTGGCTCACAACCATCTGTGGGCCAGAGTGAGAAAAAAAGTGATTTATCTAGAAGCACATTTATGATCATTTTTTCCCTTACCTGGGGAGAGAGGGAGAGAGGGAGAGAGGGAGAGAGAGAGAGAG
>NC_034602.1:89101342-89120203 GCF_900095145.1 Mus pahari
TGCCGTGTGAATGTGTGTGTGAATGTGTGTGTAACACACACACACACAGAGAGAGAGAGAGAGAGAGAGAGAGAGAGAGAGAGAGAGAGAGAGAACTACAGGAGAACCCCATCCAGCCCTGTGTTCCACTCACATGCTCTTACTAGATCAGACGTGTGGTTCAGCACCTATGGCTGCCTATCACCTAGAGGAATGTTTTTTCAGAACAAATAATCTAAATTTGGAAGATATTCTGCACACAATAAACATCAATCAGCCACAAGCCCTTTACCTACAAGGGTGTGCTGCCTACAAGATACATTAAAGCAGTGGTGGCACAAAGCCTGTGGGAGTGACCAGCCAATAACTGATCTGACTTAAGGCCCACTCCATGAGATAGAACCCACACCTGACACTACACTTGGTGACTAAGAACCTAAGACTAGATTACCCCAGGGACCTAGGGTAAAGCCAAATAATACCAGTCTTAAATAAGCAAACAAAAATGTAGCGATCAAACAACTGGATATTCTGCTACATCTAAACAACGGGAGGATATTCTGCTATGTCTAAACAACTGGAGGATATTCTGCTACATCTAAACAACTGGAGGATATTCTGCTACATCTAAACAACCGGAGGATATTCTGCTACATCTAAACAATGGGAGGATATTCTGCTACATCTAAACAACCGGAGGATATTCTGCTACATCTATAGATCAGTGTCGTCAGAGAAACTTCCTCCTGCAGCAGATGGGAGCACATACTGAGACCCACAGGCAGACAGTGTGCAGGACTGAGAGACCTGGGAACACTCGGCTCTAAGGAGGAGGTCTGCACCAAATCTCTTCTCTCAGGGAACTCTGCAGAAAGACTGCGTGAGTCAGAGGGGGTGGAGGACACCATCCTTGAACAACCAGCGGGAGCAAAGCCCATATGAACTCACAGAGACTGAAGACGCATGCACAGGGCCTGCACAGGTCTGCACTGGGTCCTCTGCGGTGTAGAATGTGGTTCCTGGGGCTCCCGAGTGTGAGAGGGAGCGGGTCTCTGATTCATCTGCTTTCTTTGGGGCTCTTTTCCTTGGTTTGTCTTCTCTAACTTTGATGTGGTCGTTTCTGTCTTATGTTATATTTTATTTTGTTGTATTTTTTAAAATGAATGAAAGAAAGAAAGAAAGAAAGAAAGAAAGAAAGAAAGAAAGAAAGAAAGAAAGAAAGAAAGAAAGAAAGAAAACCTAGCCACTAGGGTAAAGGTTAACAACTGAACAGTTTCCTCCGATAGAGAGGCACACTTAGCTTCCCCTGGTGGGAGACAACAAACACCATTTCTGGGTATTGCTCCATTTTGTTTTTTCAGTCTTGGGGGTTTTGTTGTCGTATTGAGTTTTTGTTTTGTTTTTGTTGTTGTTTTGAGAAAGAACTTAAAGCTGAGTGGGTAGGGAGGGGGAGGGGATCTGGAAGGACTTGAGAAAAGAAGGATATGATTAAAATATATTTAAGAGTTGTTTTTAAAAAATTTAAAAAATATTTTAAAAAATTAAATATACTGAATGGATCTTGATATGTGAAGATATTTGGGATTGCAGATATTCTTCCAGGCTGACTATTAGTTTGTGTCTGTATCTTTCTACACTGGAGTTACACTTATGTAAACGTAAGTATTCATATATGGAATTTCTGAAATTAAAAAAATGTTAGAATGCAATGCTTACCCTTTTCTTCCCCTCCATGAAAAACCCAGCTCCATTGTAATAAATGCCAATAAACTTACATAAAGTTTGCAGTTAACAGGAAACTTTACTCACTTGGAAAGTAATCCGTCTGGTCCCAAAGGCTTCAGAAGGTACGTATCCACCGGTTTCCTGAACAACGGAGACGGTACCTTCAAGTGCTTGGTGACATTATGGAGGTTCAGGACATACAGAGTTAGATCTCCTTCCTGATATCGTGGGCTAAAGGCAAACAGGTTAGTTCAGTCACTTATTTGTCTGATATATTTGATGGAAAACTTGAACATGCATGCAATCAGACACACCGCGTGCCCGTATTCACTAAGGGGATGGGACCTATTAGCATCCTTTCCTCGGGTGACGTTAGACTGGTCATGTGGCCCTATTCTGGAAACAAGAAGCGTACAGCTCTCCACACCAACACCTCCCAAGAGAGAACACTTTGCTCCTTTGTTACATGGAGCTCCAGAAGCCCTTAGCCGGGCCATATTTTATATATAGGAAGGATTAAAAAGGATTAATAATAATAAGATCTATTCATGTGAAGTCGTTATAAACTGTATAAAGAACAGCTATTCCTAATCTTATAAAAAGACTGAATGGGAGTCTGTTAGAGCACTTGCTGCTCCTCTAGAGGACCAGGGTTCAGTCTCCAACGTGACAGTCCACAACTGCCGTACCTCTAGTTTTAGACCTGATGCTCTCTTCTGGCCTCCACGGGCATCAGGCACACACACAGTACACAAACACATGTAGGCAAACACCATACATATGAAATAAAAATAATAAGACTGAGGGTTGGAGAGATGGCTCAGTGGTTAAGAGCACTGACTGCTCTTCCAGAGGTCCTGAGTTCAATACCCAGCAACCACATGGTGGCTCACAACCATCTGTAATGGGATCTGACACCCTCTTCTGGTGTGTCTGAAGACAACTACAGTGTACTCATACATGAAACAAATAAATAAATAAATAAATAAATAAATAAATAAATTGACTGAGACAGGGCTGGGGAAATGGATAAGCTGGTAAGACACTTGCTTAATCTCCAGAAACCATGTAAAAAGCTGGACAAGATGGCTCATGCTTGTCATTCTAGTGATGGTGGGAAGGGAGGTAGAGTCATGCCATGACCCCCTCCAGCTTGCTGGCCGGCTAGCCTAACAAACTTGGCAAAGTTCCAAGCCTGCGACCTGTCCTTCTCTACCAAAAGGTAGATGGCTCCCAAGGAAGGACCCCTGAGAATACTGGCTTCTATATGCACACCCAGGAATACACATGTGCACCCCACATGTGAACATGCCCATATACAAGAACACACAAAATATAATAATCACATAAAATAAAAATAATTAAGGGGGGCTGGTGAGATGGCTCAGTGGGTAAGAGCACCCAACTGTTCTTCCGAAGGTGCGGAGTTCAAATCCCAGCAACCACATGGTGGCTTACAACCATCCCTAACAAGATCTGACACCCTCTTCTGGAGTGTCTGAAGACAGCTACAGTGTACTTACATATAATAAATAAATAAAATCTTTTAAAAAATAATTAAGGGGCTGGTGAGATGGCTCAGCGGGTAAGAGCACCCAACTGCTCTTCCAAGGGTGCAGAGTTCAAATCCCAGCAACCACATGGTAGCTCACAACCATCCTTAACGAGATCTGACTCCCTCTTCTGGAGTGTCTGAAGATAGCTACAGTGTACTTACATGTAATAAATAAATAAATAAATCTTTAAAGAAAAAAAGAAAAGAAAAATAATTAAAACAAACAAAGGTGGAGCATGGTGGTGTATGCATTTTCTCAGAGAGGGTGGGAGACAGAGGCAGCCTGGTTTACAGAACAGATTCCAGGCCAGTCAAGACTATCTAGTAAGACTCCATTCTAAACAAAACAAAACAAAAGCTACTTTTCCAGAATTCATGCATTTCAACCGTTCCTTACTTCTTATTCAGATAGCCCCCTGCCACCAGAAATGAAAAATGGTAAGTGCTCTGGGGCTAGTGTTAGCCCATCAGCCGTGACAGACTGAGCCTCATAGTCAGTCGCTCAAGTTCATCTGAGTGTGGTGATATTTCACTTGTGTTCATTCCTGAAAAATTCAGGATATTTTTTTCATTATAGTTGTAACAATTAGAATCCTTTTTAATTGTGAATCTTTGCTAGGTTGCAAATGCCTATATTTAAGCAATTGTTCTTTTTTTAATCTTATTTATCTATTTAGGTTTTTTGAGACAAAGTTTCTCTGAGCCCTGGCTGCCAGGAGTTAGCTCAGTACACCAGGCTGATGAAAATTAAGGACCTGCCTGCCCCTGCTTCCCAAGGTTGGGATTAAAGGTGTGTGTCACCACTGCCTGGCTAGTTTTATTATTTTAAAAAACTTATTTGTGTGTAGGTGTATGAGTGTTCTGCCTGCATATATGTACACTGCGTGTGTGCCTGGCGCCTGCTGAAGCAAGAGTATTGCATGCCTTAAAAAATGAGAGTTACAAACAGTTTAAGTCACTTATGTGGGTGCTGATGGTGAAAATTGAACCTGGGTCCTCAGCTGGTGCTCTGAACTACTGAGCCATCTCTTCAGCCCCCATTTGAGCAATTGTGTGCACGTGTGCATGTGCATGCGCACGCAATTCGTGCACACATATGCAAATGTGCTGTGGTTACAGGCCTACATGGCCACATCCGGCTTTTTCTACATGGATGCTGGATCTTAACGCAGGTCTGCTGTTGGGAGAAAGAGGTGCTCCATACTCACTGATAGGCGTTGGTGCAGTGCAGGTACACTCGGAGTTCCCTCCTGTCTGGGCCTTTCACTCGTGACAGTAACACCCTGGGACCTACCAGTTTCTTGAACAGGAGAGAGAGCCAGTAATCCTAATTCATTCGGGAGGAACCGAAAACAGATCGCTGGTTATTTTCTCATTTGTGTCTGAACAAGCCAGCGTCAACTACGCAGCTATCCTATACCAGTGTGACAATTACCCCAGGGGTTTTCATGACCACAGTAAATGGGATAAGTTCTGACAAGAATAAATCAACTATTTTCCACAAGGAAATTGAAGTATTGGCTAAATATATTCAAACCACTCTCTGAAGAATCATTCCTAGAAGGGCAGGAGAGATGACTCAGCAGTTAAGAGCACTGGCTGCTCTTCCGAAGGACCAGGGTTCAGACCGTAGAACCTACACAGTGGCTCAGAATGGTTTGTAACTCAGTCGTCGGGTAAGCAACGCCTTCTCCTGGCCTCTGAGATCACTGAGTATGAAAGTTGGGCGCACACATAAATGCAGGCAAAACACCTAGACATATAAAATAAAAATTTTAAAACATTAAAAAAAAAAACTGTACCATTAAGGATTGGAGAGATGGCTCAGAAGTTAAAAGCACTGACTGCTCTTCCAGAGGTCCTGAGTTCAATTCCCAGCAACCACATGGTGGCTCACAACCATCTGTAATGGGATCTGAAGCCCTCTTCTGGTGTGTCTAAAGACAGCTGCATTGAAAAACCAAGAAAAAAGACTAAAAAAAAAAGACAGCTGCAATGTACTCATATACATAAAATAAATAAATACATTTTAAAAACTGTACTATTAAAATATCCTTAGAAAACAAATCTCCAAATGTCATTTTATATGTTTGCTTATTTTTTCTGTATTTGAAAGATAGGATCATGTAACCTGGGCTGGCTTCAAATTTACTGTGTAGTGGAGGCTAGCCCTGAATGTCTGATTTTCTCCTTTCACCAGTCAACAGATCGCAGGTGTGCACCCACACTTGGCTTCCATTGATATAGAGTGAGAAGGTCAACATCATACTTCTTAGGGAAATGGTTATCACACCTTAAGTTTTAGATACACACACACAACCACAGTCATAACACACTCTCTCACAGAACTCACACACACGTAAGGTCACATTCTCTCACAAAACTCACACACACACAAGGTAGAACTTTGGATAAAAGGCTAAATTTCCTTATTTAGCATCAAATATAGTTTAGGATAGGTAAAAATAAAATTTTATTCATAATATCTTGAAGATTATTATATAAGCACATACATACACATATAATTTTTTTTTTATGAGACAGGGTTTCACTACGTAGCTCTTTACTGGACTGGAACTCACTATGTAGACCAGGCTGCTGTCAGCTGGTATTAAAGGCATGTACCACCCACCATACCTGTTTCAAAACTTGAAGATTATGGAAAAAATAGTTAATTATTAGGGTGGTGTTTTTAAAACAAATACATAACCCTAGCCTGTTTTAAAGTTAGACATGACTTAATAACATAATTTGTTGTCACTGTTGTTGAGACACAAGGTTACTCTGTTGCCCAGACTGGCTTGAAACACACTGTGTAATCTGTATGGCTTTAAACTCATGGTGATTCTCCTGCCTCAGCCTCTCAAGTGGGATTATTGGCAGGAGTCACTACACCTAGATATCATAAAAAGTTCTAAATCTTTGCTAGTAACTAGCACAACATTTCCTACTCCCCCTCCCCCCGAGTGTGTGTGTGTGTGTGTGTGTGTGTGTGTGAGTGTGTGTATTTTGGTATTTATGTATATGAGTGCAGGCACAGGTTGTTTGCCATACATAGTTTATAAATAAGTCAGTGTGAACAGCCTTCCTTGTTGATCTCTCTGCCTGTTGCTAGATACACCAGAATATCTGGCCTCAAAACTTCCAGGACTTCTGAGTCTATGTCCCTTCTCCTCACATGAGCTCTGGGATCACAGATGACGCTGCTGCACCAGGCTTTTCATAATCTCTAAGGATTCAAAGTGCAATAAAGGGGCCAAGTGTGGTGGTGTGGACCTTTAACCCCAGCTCTTGGGAGGCAGAGGCAGGGGGATCTCTGTGAGAACACGGCTAGCCTGAGGTACAGAGTGAGTTCCAGGACAGCCTGAGCTACATAGTAGAGAGTTCTTGTCTCAAAAAAAAAAAAAAAAATCAAAATACAATAAACACCTCCCCACACTGAGCTGTCCTCCACACCTAGAATAGCGATTTTAGCTTTGAATTGTTAAAATTGCAAAACATTCTTTCAAATTTTTAAATAAAATGTACACCATACTCCAAGTAGATTTTTTTGTTTTTGTTTTTCAAGACAGGTGTAGCCCTGGCTGTCCTGGAATTCACTCTGTAGACCAGGTTGGCCTTGAACTCACAGAGATCCCCCTGCCTCTGCCTCCTGAGGGCTGGGATTACCACCACCCAGCTTTTTTGCCTTTTTTTTTTCTTGTTTTGAACAATATTTTAAAAATAATTCCCGATTCTTAATTTCTATTCTTGAGCCACAAAAAAAAAAAAAAAAAAAAAGGAAGGAAAAAAAGAAAAAAGAAAGGAAAAAATCCCAAAGGGTCCTTCTACCACACATGGCTCTTTACTGAAGGCACAGACTATTCCCCGGAGGTTAGTCCAGGGTCCAGGGCAGGCTTCGCTCTACTCACAGGTGCAGGGGAGTGAGGTCACTTACAGGTAAGGGCTCGAAGTTTTCATCCACCAAGTGGTAGTTGCCTGCTCCGAAGAACACCTGCCTCATCACGACTTCTATGCCCATCTGGGCTGACAGGCCCAATTTATCCAGCCACCTGGGACAGAGTGACAAGAGTTCTCTTTAGATCGGAAAACAAAGCCATTCCATTCGAATTACGCGTAGATTCGTTCATCTAGGTGGGAGGAGGAATTGACAGGAAACCATAAGAACAGGCATTAATTGCCAATGAGTCGTTCTGATGAGATGGTGGCGGACGCCCACACCCTCCCATGCGGTAATGTGCTCTGCTTAGAATGATGTTCATTGACTGCAGTTGTTTCCTCGAGGGCAAGACATCTTCTACAGAGCAGAATTAAATCCTCCCATCCCACAGACAGCTCCTTATCCAGTTGTTTCAAAGGGGTTGGGGGTGGGGGAGGAACAGCTGTCAACAGTGACGTCAAATGTCAGCCACACAGAACCACGCCCAAACCGCTAAGGATCATCTCCCCCACACCCTCTGCGAATGGCAAACTCCATCTTTTCCTTAGTTCCCTGTGCCCTCAGGAACGCGGAAGGCTCAAGCTCGGATCCTGTGAACACTCCATCTAGCAAGTTCTCTATCACAGACTTATATCTTCAGGCCCCATTGCTTGCTTTTATTTTGATACAAGACCCCTTAGCTGCCGAGTCTGGCCTTGAACTCGCGCAGTAGTCCAATCAGATCTTGAACGTGCAATCCTTCTGCCCCAGCTTCCTAAGTAAATAGAATTCCAAATATGTGCCATCGTGCCCAGCCAAACTTGATTAAAAACAAAAAAAACGAAACAAAAACAAACAACAAGAAAACTTTATATGTGGTTGGCTGGGGACACTAATTAAAGATGTCCAACAAGGTTTAGCAAACTTTAGATAAAAGTGCATGATGTTCTTGCCTGTATGCATGTCTGTGCACCGTGTGCATACCTGGTGCCCGTGGAGACTGTAAGAGGACACTGAATCTCCTAAAACTGGAGTACCACGTGGGTGCTGGGACTCGAACCCCCGGCCTGTATCTGCCGCCACCGTTCCTAACCATTGAGCCATCTCTCCAGCCTGGAAAACCACTTGTATTTCTAAGTCCTTGGCACACAGTTTTAGGGCTCTCCCTCAGAGACTGTACTTGAAGCGGGTCTGGCCGCCATTGGCGGACGCAGAAGAGAAGGCCGCACAGTCTCACTCACATAAAGCCAGCTGCAAAGGTGTTGGACAGCAAGGGCGCACCGCCGCCGTAGGCAGAGCTCGTCTCTCCCAACCAGACCTTCTTGCCAGGTGTGATCTCCTTAGTGACCTGAGGAACGAGGTCATTGCAAACAGGTCAGCCACCTCAGTGCTGAGCGTGAACATCGCACAGAGCGTTGCATCTGCAGGCTCATCTGTCCTAGTAGTTACATCGGTAATCACTCAGGTTACATCGGTAACCACTCAGGTCTTCATCTTTCTCTTTTATGGGCCTACTAAGGTACAGGCAGGGGATGAATAAATATGGTCTATAATAATTAACTCCACTAAAAGGCCGTTAGAAGTATTTCAATTTCTAATCATCACAACTAAAAAGTATCTAATGCTTAAGAGGAAAATGAGTAAGGAGACATAGTGCTAACTCTTTAAAAGTAGGAAAAAAATGTCAATACATATATCCATAGACATCGTTAGACCATGTCATAGAGGCTGGTGTGGCACGAAAAATTCAGATAGACTATTACCTTAAGAATTTTTTGCACAGATAGAATAAAAGTGTCCAGCACATCAGAGCTCAGAAAATCTTCTTTGGTAGCAACACGTCCATTCAAGTAATAGCTAAATTATTCAGAAAAAAATGAAAATTACTCCCTGCTGTTAAGTCAGTTGTGAACCTTGTTCTTCTTCATACCCTTTCTCAGCATTATTATTTTTTAAAAAAGACAGTTCTTCCAGAGAGGAACTAACACGGGGAAGGGTCTACTTTATCTAAATAACTATATATCAGCTCTTCCACCTTAAGAAGAGATAGGCAGGGCCGGTGAGATGGCTCAGCGGTTAAGAGCACCGACTGCTCTTCCGAAGGTCCTGAGTTCAAATCCCAGCAACCACATGGTGGCTCACAATCATCTGTAATGAAGTCTGATGCTCTCTTCTGGAGTGTCTGAAGACAGTTACAGCGTAAACACATATAATAAATAAATAAATAGATCTTTAAAAAAAAAAAAGAAGAAGAAGAAGAAGAGACAGGCAGAATACAGATACTAAGGTTACTCATTCTTTGCCAAGCAACTGGTTTTACCTGCTTCTGTAGCTCATGGCTCAGTTGGCCATGTACCTCAATCTTTTTAAGAACTACCACATTATTTAAAACAACATTACATTTGTTTTATTAATATTAATTTTTTTGCATAATGACATTCAAAATGCTGCCTGTTTATTACTTGAACTTTTAAAAGTCAATCAGCAGTCAGGCAAAAATCACAATAAATATAACTGGAATTACCTTTTCAGCATTAAGAATTCTTATTCTTTTGGCAGGAGGTGGTGGCGCACACCTTTAATCTCGGCACTCGGGAGGCAGAGGCAGGTGGATTTCTGAGTCTGAGGGCAGCCTGGGCTACAGAGTGAGTTCCAGGCCAGCCAGGGCTGCACACAGAAACCCTGTCTCAAAAAACCAAAAAGAAAGGGGGGGGGGCTACACAGAGACTTTATCTCAAAAAAAATCAAAACAGAAAACCAAACCAACATCAGAAAAAACATCTCTCTATCTAAAAAACAAAACAAAACAAAACAAAACAAAAAACTATTTGTTTATTTATTTAGAGACACAGTCTCACCCTTGGTTGGCCTGGACCAGGCTGGACTTGAACTCACAGAGATCTTCTGAGTGCAAAGATTAAAGATGTGAACCACCACACCCAACTTATATTTGTTTGTGTGTGTGTAAATGTGTATGTGTAAATGTGTATGAGTTATATGCACATGTATGTGTAGTGCCCTTGGAGGCCAGAAAAGGGACCTCCTGGAAATGGAGTCACAGACGGTTGTGAGCCAGGACCCAAACCCAAGTCCTCTGTAAGAACAGCAAGTGGCACTCTTAACTGCTGAGCCAGCTCTCCAGCCCATTGTATAATTACATCACGGAGGCATGGGGGGGGTGTCATTAAACAAACTGACGTTAATAACGGGATATTGCAATGTGAGTACTTACTGATGCCATGTAAGAGAGTCGATCACTTCTCCACCAGCCTTCAGGAAACTAGAAGAAACGTTCCGTGGTGAGGGCGCATTCCCTCAGACAAACGTGTGCTTCAGAAGAGCTTTATTCCCTAAAGATGGCTGGTTATGCCGTGAGTCTTGGGCAACACAAACATCCTAATCCAGCTTGACATTTGCTCCAGAATCCTCGGGATTTTAAGCCAATGGTTCCTCTTTTGATAACCCATATAATTAAGCAGCAAACTGTTTACTACTATGTGGACAACTGGGGATTCTCCCCGGGAAGAAGAGTGGTTCTGCTTTCTTGCCAAGAGAGCAGCAAAAGCTAAGGAAACCCCTGTCCCTCTCAGAGCTGAAGCTAAAGCCAAGGCCACTGCAAGCCAAGACCACTGAAAGAAGAGCTGCCCATCACCCCCCTTCCACTGCCCAAGACCTGCAGCTCCAGAAGCAATCTGTGTACCTCAGTGACAGCATCTCCCAGAGGAACAAGCTTGATCCCTCTGCCCTCATCTGGTTCCCCCAGACCTCTGAGTCAGTCACAGAGAAGATAGAATTCATCAACACGATCCAGCTCATTGTTTATGTCAACACCAGCAAGAGTCAGATCAAACAGGCCGAGAGGAGACTCTGGGACGTTGATATGGCCCACAGCAATCTCCTACTTGGGCCTGACAGAAGGCACATGCTCAACTGCCTCTTCATACAATGTTTTGGCTGCTGTCAACAAAATTGGGACCATCTAAACTCACTTCAGTGGGTAATTTTAAGTACACTTTTTTTTTTTTTTTAAGCATTAAAAAAGTAAGAAGGTCAGCCGGGCGTGGCGGCACACGCCTTTAATCCCAGCTCTCAGGAGGCAGAGGCAGGCGAATTTCTGAGTTTGAGGCCAGCGTGGTCTACAGAGTGAGTTCCAGGACAGCCAGGGCTACACAGAGAAACCCTGTCTCAAAAAAAAAAAAAAAAAAAAAGTAAGAAGGCTCCAGGTGGTGGTGGCATCTACCTTTAATCCCAGAATTCAGAAGGCGGAGGTAAATCGCTGGGTTCTAAGCCACCCTGGTCTATATAACCAGTCCCAGGACAGCTGGGGCTACACAGAGAAACCCTGTCTTGAAAGTCCAAGAAAACAGGAGGAGGGGAAGAAGGAGGAAGTGGAGGGGAGGAGGAGGAAGGAGAAGAGGAAGGGGAAGAGGAAGAAAAGGAAGAAGAGAAGAGGCGGAGGCGGAGGAGGAGGATGAGGAGGAGGGAGGGAGGGAAGGAGAGAGAGAGAGAGAGAGAGAGAGAGAGAGAGAGAGAGAGAAAGAGAAAGTTGTACATTCCCAGTTCCTACCTTCTCAGCAGTTTAACTGTCTTCCCTCGAGGCTGTCCGATATCAGGACCATAGAGTTTTGCATTTTGGAAAGCTGACCTTTGTAGAAGTTTACGCAACTCCACAAAGTCTTCTCCTAACTGCAACCCATCAACGAGAATGTGAGCTTTCTTCCAGAAACTGTTGGGCTCTGAAAGACAGCAAATCTCACACTCACCTCTTACCTGAACATCTTTCTTTAAACACAAGCATACAGCAACAAGCATTTCTCAAACTGCAAAACCTAGGATCAAAAGTCAAGGAAAGGGGTTGTTGTGATGGCTCAGCGGTTAAGAGCACTGACTGCTCTTCTGAAGGTTCTGAGTTCAAATCCCAAAAATCACATGGTGGCTCATAACCATCCATAATGAGATCTGATGCCCTCTTCTGGTGTGTCTGAAGACAGCTACAGTGTACTTATATATAATAATAAGTAAAACTTTGGGCCGGAGCAGGGCCCAAGCGAACAGAGGTCCTGAGTTCAATTCTCAGCAACCACATGATGGCTCACCACCATCTGTACAGCTACAGTGTACTCATATACATAAAATAAATAAATAAATCTTTTTTTAAAAGTCAAGGAAAGTTATTAAAGAGGAGAGCTTGAAAATGTAAACATTTGAATCATGCGTGAGGGCGGGGTAAACAAATTCAAGTCAATCAGAGAGATGCTAAATCGATGGGCATTTGGAAGGTAGCTTACATCCAGGATTTAGTAGCCTGATTTCTATTTATTCCCTTACAAAGAACAATAGAAAAACAAGGGCTAGGGACATAGCGCAGTCCGTAAAACTCCAGCCTTGAAGCAGGGGGACCCGAATTTGATCCCCAGACTCCTGTAATAAAGCCAGACACAGTGGCACATTTGTAAACCTGGCACTGTAGAGGCAGAGACAAGAGGACCTCTGTGGCTCGCTCTCCAGCGCTAGTCTACAAGGTGAGTTCCAGGTGAATGAGAGACCATGTCTTGCTCACACACGAAAAGGTAGAAGGTACCCAAGGAATGGTACTTTAGGGTGTTCTCCAGCTTTTGCATGTTCGTGCATATGAGGCTAAGCATACTAGCATGTAAACATACATACACACATACACACACACACACTAGCATGTAAACACAAACACATGGGGAGACAGAGAGAGAGGGAGAGAGAGAGAGAGAGAGAGAGAGAGAGAGAGAGAGAGAGAGAGAGAGAAGACAACAAGAAAGAAGAAGAGTAGGCAGGGAGAAGACTATTATGTGTAGGACAGTGTCTGCCCAAACAGCAGGCGCTCATCAAATGATGAATTTTGTTTTGACACTTCACATTTAGCATTATTGATTGATGTATGGAAAAATTCTCCTATAAATATTTTGAATAAATCTGACTAACATGTTTGTTGGACTTATAAGATCCTTGGGACTGGAGAGACAGCTCGACAGTGGAGAGCGCAGGCTGCTCTTCCATATGGCCTGGACCTATCTGGTGGCTCACAACCCTCTATAATCTATGCCGGAAACTTCAAGACAGTTTGAGCATAAAAGGGAAGTTGGAACGTGGTTGGGAGTGTAGTGGCTACTTTCTGTTGCAATAACTGAAAGCAACTTGTGGAAGAAATAATTTATTTTATATTTTAATTAATTTATTTATTTTATGCATATAAGTACACTGTCGCTGTCTTTAGACACAGCAGAAGAGGGCATCAGATCCCATTACAGATGGTTATGAGCCACCATGTGGTTGCTGGGAATTGAACTCAGGACCTCTGGAAGAGCAGTCAATG
This sequence comes from Mus pahari, assembly GCF_900095145.1. Classification (NCBI taxonomy): domain Eukaryota; kingdom Metazoa; phylum Chordata; class Mammalia; order Rodentia; family Muridae; genus Mus; species Mus pahari. The sequence continues at coordinate 89,114,867 of NC_034602.1, forward strand.
CTATTAACTGCTGAGTCATCTCTCCAGCCTGGAAGAAATAATTTCTATTGCCTATTGTTTTAGAGAGTATGCTTTATAGTGGTCAACCCAGGAGAGAGAGAGAGAGAGAGAGAGAGAGAGAGATATTAATCAAGTCCAGTGTGCTAAGCACAGAGGTTTAAAAGACTGCAAGGCTTATGGGAATCTGGGGGGAAGCCAGGAGCTGATAGTTCCTGTAGTTTTTCTTATCTCAAAATACCATGAAGATGTGCTAATGAGAAGGCCTGTCTGGTGAAGCATTCCATAGAACACACGTGGAGCTGGAAGGACAGAACCAACTTCGCAAAACTGTCCTCTGACCTATTCATGTGTGTGCTGTGGCATGTGACTTTCCCCTATCACATATGTAATAAATAATAATGATGATAATAATAATAATAATAATAATACATATTTGAAAAAGAAAGGAAGGGAGAAAAAGAAAGAAAAAGAAAGGAAGGAAGGAAGGAAGGAAGGAAGAAGAAGAAGAAGAAGAAGAAGAAGAAGAAGAAGAAGAAGAAGAAGAAGAAGAAGAAGAAGAAGAAGAGAGAAAGAAAGAGAGAAAGAAAGAGAGAAAGAGAGAGAAACAGATGTAACCAGCACCACCAGCATTTAGGGTGGGGCAATGGCTCAATTAACAAAGTGCTTGCTGTAGAAAGCAAGAAGGCCTGAGTTCATATTCCTAGGACACACATGAAATGCTTGGCATAGCAGTACGCCTATAACCCAGCAATGGCTGGGCGGCAGAGACAGGGAGCCCGGGACTCAGTGGCCAAAGATAATCTAGCTAATCATTGAGTTCTAAGTTCAGTAAAAGACACTGCCTCAAAAAATGAGTTGGAGACTGCCGGAATATAAAAAGAGAAAAATATCATCAAGGGAATGTATTTGTGAGTGAACTGTCCCTGGGTACATACCATTGCCCAGTTCCCAGGAGATGTTATAACCCTTGGAAGAGCAGTAGTCGAGGAGAAGCTGGGCGTTGGAGCTGTTCCACCGTAAGTCTGGGGTTCGTAGTAATGCATTTAGACCAAAGATCAGGTCTAACCTCGAGCACTTGGCAAAACTGTAGAGCATGTCCACTGAGCTTCCTGAAAGACAAAAGGGGGTATTTAGTTACATTGTTGCCAAAGGCAGCATTTAGTTACATTGTTGCCAAAGGCAGCGCTTAGTTACATTGTTGATGTAATGACTACCTCTGGGCTTGTTCTTCATGAGTTTTCTCTATATTGTTTAGTCAAGGAATTCTATTCCTAATGAATGACTGTAGTTACACCTAAGCAGTGCACACCTGGACAAGCGGTCACAAAAGAAAGGCCTGGACTGGGGTCGTAGCTCAGATGGTAGAATATTTGATTAACATGTAGGAAGCCAAGGATTCTGTTCAGGCCGCAAACCCACTGTCCAGACTAGAAGGGCCTTCACTTCTAATCCTTTCGCCTCCAGCTCCTAAGCACTGGCAATTGTGGCTTTCTACTTCAGTTTTGAGAGTGTCAACAATACAATTTTAAGTTTTTACACTTTCATCTTTATTTTATGTGTATGGATAACCACCCATGCATGCCTACACGCATGTCTGTGCACCACCATGTAATGCCTTAAGAGGTCAGAAAAGGGCGTCGAATTCCCTGGCACTGGAGTTACAGATGGTTGTGAGCTGCCGTGTTTTCCTGGGCATTGAGCCCAGGTCCTGAGGAAGAGCAGCCACAAAGACATATCTCTGTCCTCAACAATACAATGTTTTAAAAAGATTTATTTATTATATGTAAGTACACTGTAGCTGTCTTCAGACACTCCAGAAGAGGGTGCCAGATCTATTTATGGATGGTTGTGAGCCACCAAGTGGTTGCTGGGAATTGAACTCAGGACCTTCAGAAGAGCAGTCCGTGCTCTTAACCGCTGAGCCATCTCTCCAGCCCAACAATACAATTTTAACTGTGGTCTTTGAATTGGGTATCAGAGGTGTAATAAGTCTCTGTGATTTTCACATAAATTCTCAAATCACTTACTTTGCAGAAATTCACTCAAGAACTCTTATAGTTTAAACACACACACACACACACACACACACACACACACACAGACACACACACCTCTCTATCTGGTAAATGTTAAAACTTTCTCCTTAAAAGTGGCTTTGCCTCAGAAAGCACTGAAATGAGATGCTAAATTATCCCCACCCCTGCTTCATTAGGGAATCATTTTCCGGATTGTTCCTGAAATAATTGAAGAACTAATTTGATAAAGATTTCTTACATACAGGTTTTCTTTTTCATGGTAAAATACTTATAACACACTAGGAGAGACTTAGTTATGCTTAGTTACTTAGTTACACTTGTCTCTTAGAAATGCGTTCACTATTAAAACATGGGAGGATAGATGAAAGTCACAGTGGTTTGAAATCATTCCTGTCTCTTTAAAAACAACAACAACAACAACAACAACAAACAACAACAACAACAAAAACCCTAAAGGCCTTGTTAGGCATTCCTTGGACTTTTTGAACAAGCTAAGTGAACTAGTTCTTTTAAGGTTGTTGAGCTGTGCCTAAAATGAAAACACTAACTTAACTCTTTCCATAAAGTCACTGTGGAAGACTTTGAATGGTTATTTTTCATTTTCTAGGAAGTACTCTCTCGTGGAGGAAAGGGTTGCTGATTCCATCGGGACAGATGGCTTTGCCTCCTACCTTACAGAGGGGTTCTCACTTCGATAAACCTCTCTAATATTTCCTGATTATAGTAAGTCCAGGGTAAAAGTGCACACTTGCATATGATCCTTAAATAATTAATGACATGCCTGTGAGGATGTTAGGGCATCTGCCACTTGGAGTGCTCAGAGAACGTGCTAAGTGTGAGCACATAGGAAAGTCACCTTCCATTGTCTCTAGGATTATTCCTATCCCTTGTGTACTGGCTAGTTTTGTGTCAACTTGACACAGACTGGAGTTATCACAGAGAAAGGAGCTTCAGTTGGGAATGCCTCCATGAGATTCAGCTGTAAGACATTTTCTCAATTAGTGATCAAGGGTTGGAGGTCCCCTTGTGGGTGGTGCCATCTCTGGGCTGGTAGTCTTGGTTCTATAAGAGAGCAGGCTGAGCATCCCAGGAGAAGCAAGTCAGTAAAGAACATCCCTCCATGGCCTCTGCATCAGCTCCTGCTTCCTGACCTGCTTGAGTTCCAGTCCTGACTTCCTTGGTGATGAACAGCAGTATGGAAGTGTAAACCAAATAAACCCTTTCCTCTCTGACTTGCTTCTTGGTCATGATGTTTGTGCAGGAATGGAAACCCTGACTAAGACACCCTTGTCCTGTGAGTGTAGACTCCTATTTCTTAAGTGAACCTGTCTTTAGTCTACTTATTTCTGTTATAGATCTCTCTTTCTTACTTTTTAAATCTTCCTAGTCTATAGTAGATGGTCATTACTTCATTTATGTCTCCATAATCATATCTTTCAGAAAAAGACACACAAAATCATATATTTTTTTTAAAAAGTGGCTTTGCTTTCTTTGGCCTCTAAGTCTTTGCCTGAATTACCTTTTAACCATAGCAGTGCAGTTTCAGACTCGTAAGCTCTGATTCCTCCAAGATGAGCTGATCCTCACGTATACCAGCTTTTGTTGTGTAAATCCGCCCCCCACATTATCCGTGATTGGTTAATAAAGATGCCTACAGCCTGGACTGGGCAGGAGAGGGGGCGGAGCAAAGGTTCTAGCCTTGAGCTCAAACCTCCACACTCACTTTGCTATGAGGTCTACACAGCTCACCTGCTTGCCTACCTCCACATTGGGTTCGGCTTCGCTATTCCTCATCAGTCGTTAGTAATACATGTAGATCAAGTCCAGTAATCTACACTTATCAAAAGAGCCTACCACAAACTGTAGCTTAGCTGCCGGCAGTCATGCCCATGATCACTTGCAATACGCAAGTGAGATGCAGAAAGTGGGTCGGGGATCATCAACCTGAGTCACGGGTTCACCTCTGCCAATGACAGATGAGAGCAGGAGGAGCAGGAGCGACAGTTTACCCTCCAGGGCACACGTGGTCCCAAGCGAGAACCAGACACATTTACTCCAAATAGCAAGGCTGAGAGCCATGCTTAGTGGCATAAACTGGGGTCCTAGTACCTGGAAGCCTGCGGCAGAAGAATCAAGAGTTTGGGGCTAGCCTGGGCCTCAAAGTGAAACCCTATCTCAAACAATGACAAAACAAACATGTGAAAACTTTTTGGAAAACAAAACCATTAAATAAATAGATAGATGGATAGACAGACAGACAGATAATAAATACAGGTGTAAGGCACCATGGTTGCCTAGTTCTCATTTCCAAAAGGACTGGCATGCCCACTTTGCACAGTCTATTCTCTTCATGCTTCTCTCTTCGCCTGATTCTTTAAATTCTTCCAAATGTACTGGAAGTTCATGTATGCAATACTGTGGATGCTAAAGTTATGTTTTAAGTTTAAATTACTGTATTTAAGAGATCCATTTTTAAAAAAATGCCTGCCCCACTTGCCCAAGGACAGATAACATCCTGGAATGGTGGAGTGAAGTGGAAACTTCTAGTTTCTTTGGAAAGTCAGTCAGGTCAAATGATGGTTTGCTGGGGCACACAGGTGAGAGATGTTTTCCTGAAGCAGACACAGGTGAGAGGATGTTTGGCTATAGCAAACACATGGAAAGACCTGTGATAAAGGAGGATAAATACGACCCCACAGACAGTGGGAGAGGAGCACTGAGCTTTGGTTTGGTTTGTTGCACCTAACTATTCTTCACTAAAGACTCGCATGTATCGGTTTGCCTTACACAGCATTGTTGAGCTCAACTTGTGGTAATGCTGCCCAAGAACTGCCTGTGGGGCTCCTGCAGCAGCTTGCTGCATCTGCGGCCTCACCTCAGGCCGGTTGGCAAGCCTGGTGGTTTCTTCAGGATTGAACTACAGCTGCCCGGTGCCTGCTCCTGAGAGGACTGGACTGCAGCTGCTGAGTAGTATTTGGTGTTTGCTATGGGACTAAATGCTGCCAGGGAAGATCGAGCTCACCCCCAAAGAACTATTGCTGAACAGGTCCACTCCCCCCTCCCCCGCATCCTAATAACTCATCTCTTCCACTACCTCTGCTGGGTGGTGGGCTAGAGAGAAGTTGAACACTCATTAAAAGTTGGTTGCGGGCGTGTGTATGGGAAAGCCTCGGTGTCAGCCATCTTTCAATTGTGTTTGCAGCCTTTGCGGCGCCGCTGCAGCTCTCCAACGCCAGCGCCGCCTCTCGCTTGCAGAGCTCCAGCCGAAGGAGAAGGGGGGTAAGTAAGGAGGTGTCCATAC
>NC_034602.1:89121768-89127920 GCF_900095145.1 Mus pahari
CACGCACACACACACACGCACACACACACACGCACACACACACACGCACACACACACACACACACACGCAGTGGGAAAGCAGAGAGAGCTTTGGGATGAATGTAAACCAGGAGACACCAATCTTTCCTTTTAGTTACAATGTAAATTAACGTAAAGACATTCAGTACATGGCTGCACATGAGGGGGGCAGAGGCAAAGGGGAGAAAGATTAGAGGGAAAGGAAGCCGAGGCTAGCTCAAGATCTGATCAGCATAATGAGGCGGCTCCTTCCTTCCTTCTGCTCAAGCAGCCCTCAAGGCAAATGCTTTTTCTCTGCTATGTAAGCCAGTGGTTCTCAACCTGTGGGTCGAGATCCCTTGAGGTCCACCAACCCTTTCACAGGGGTCGCCTAAGACCATCGGAAAACACAGCTCTTTACATTAGGATTCATAACAGTAGAAAAATTAGTAATGAAGTAGCAACAAAAATAATTTTATGGTTGGAGGCCACCAGAGGAACTCTTAATGGGGTCGCAGCAGATCCAATAGGACCTGCACTGGGAAACTTACCTATAGTTTCTAGGACGTCTATTTTATTTTATTTTAGTTAGTTAGTTTTGTACATTTTAACATCACCAACACAGTAACTCAACTGTACCAAGCCAGCTACCCAATGGTAAGGCCACTTCTGTAAGGTGTAAGGATGCAGCAAATCCATCACCCTGGTAACATAAGATGATATGTCCTCAATAATCTGTTTCAGAAACTAAAGATAACATAGTACAATGTTTAATATGACCCACATGGAAATGGAAATGATTTATTACCTAATACCATGTGGTCTCCTTACATACCTATGCAATGATTTCTTACCAATAAGACCTTACACTGTGGATTTCTAGTACTTTCTGTCATTCCTACAGAGGGATCAGAGATGGCCCCTCTTTATGCCAGATTTAACTCAACAATAAATCAGGCTTGCCAACATGTCTGGGTAGTTTGAGTCCACTTAAGAAGGCCAGAGTTGGAGCTGGAGAGATGGCTTAGTAGTTAAGAACACTAGCTGCTCTTCCAGAGGACCCAGGCTCTAGTCCCAACTTCTAGAAAGCAGCTTTTATCTGTCCGTAATTCCAGTTCTAGGGCATCAGACGCCCTCTTCTGGCCTCTATAGGCACTGCATGCACATTGTGCTCAGACACAGGCAAGCAAAATACCATTTTGGGTAATAAATAAATAAATAAATAAATAAAGCAAGCCAGAGTTTAGGGAACTATATTACTTATCAGCACATAATTCATTTTTGGTTTCTCCTTATTTTTTTCTTTTATTTTTTCAAGACAGGGCTTCTCTGTATAACCCTGGCTATCTTGGAATTTGCTCTGTAGACCAGGCTGGCCTGGAATTCATAGTTCCTCTGCCTTCCAAGTGCTGGGATCAAAGGTGTGAGCCCTCCGAGCCTGGCTCACTTTTGGTTTCTTATATATCACATTTTTATGTACTTTATATGTAAAAATATATAGCATATAATAAACATTGTTCTGATATACTGAAATCCAGATGGTATGTAGCAAATCTTACAAAGATAGGTGAATTAGTCTATGCACTAAATAAACATGGCTACGAGATATGTGGTTCCAAACCATTGCAATAAAACATGGAATCATAATGAAGTCTGTCACACAAATTTTTGGTTTCTGAGTATGACTGAAAGTTATATTTATACTAAACCATAGTCTATTTTAAATACAGTAGTATTATGTCTAACATGTATATACCTTAATTTGAAAGGATTGGGAACTGGAGAGATGACTCAGTTGTTAAGAACAGTGACTGTTCTTCCAGAGGACCAGGGTTCAATTCCCAGCACCCACATGGCAGCTCACACCTGTCTATAACTCCAGTTCCAGCGTATCTGACACCCTTACACAGACATACATGCACAGGCAAAGCATCAAATAGATCTGCCGGGCAGTGGCAGTGCACACCTTTTTCTTGGCATTTGGAAGGCAGAGGCAGGTGAATCTATGAGTTCAAGGCCAACCTGGTCTACAGAGGGAGTTCCAGAATAGCCAGGGCTACACAGAGAAACCTTGTCTCTAAGAACAAAACAAAACAAAAATAGATCTTAAAAAAAAAAAAAAAACTTTTACTCCTTTAAAATGCTAATCATTGTCTGCACCTCCTTGTAACATTTTGTAACATTGTCTTCATCTCCTGTGTCTCTGTCTCTGTTTTTCTCTCTCACTGGCTGAGGGTCTTGACTGATGGCAGTTGTGATTATTGAAGGTTGAGACACTTAAGACAATTCCCTAAAACAGGAATGAAGTTTGTCTTATCAAACTGTTGATCTCTCTGTACCTCATGATACAGTTTGACAGCCTCTTACCTAGAGAGAACGCCAGCCAAACTCTCAGATCCTGTGCTGTTGTGTCAGCTCTGTTTATGTAACAGTCTAAGTTTGACCCTGCCGCTTCTCTGTACTCCCAGCATCTCCCCTAGGAATTGATCTCATCTTGTCTTTCCTCATCTTTAAGCAGTAACTCCTCAGCTGTGACAAATTTTATTGTGAAACCAGGCCATCTTCTTCTTCTTCTTTTTTTTTCCTATTTCACAGTTACAGTCTGCAGTTACTTCCTCCACTGATGTCTTGAATCCTCCCAAATCTTCCTGGAGGGTTGGAATAAATTCCTTTCAAACTCCTGCATCAACTGGTGTCTTGATATGCTTCTGTAAAATCATAAATGGCACCAGTGGGCCATAGCCTGGAGCTGTGGTAGCAGGCATGAAGACTCCATTAGTCTCCTGGATGTCTCCAGAAGAGCTCTGGGGGTCCTGGTGTGTAGTAAGTTTTTGAAAGCAACCTTTCCTGCCCCCTTCATCAGCAGTAGGTCTCAATGGTGGGCTTGAATAATACAGCTGGGGACTTTAAGTTGAAGTCCCTGCTCATTGAGGAGTCCGTAACCTCAAGAAAGCCAGCAGTCCTCTGAGGGTTCAAAGGCAGCCTTGACTTCTCTCCAGCTATGGAAGTCCTAGGCAGCATCTTCTAGGATGAGGCCGCTTTGCCCTCACTGCTGTTAGCATGGCTCCCTACACCAGTCATCTTTGCCAGACCTGGATAACTGGCTGCAGCTGTGTCATACTCTCCCCTTCACGGAACTGAGGGGAGCTAGGGCTTGCTCTACAGTAGGCTCTGGGCAAAGGGGCTATGGTGGCTGGTTTGACCTTCCATCGTGACCCCCATAACTCCCTCCTTATTGCGGATAAAACTGTTTTCCTTTCCGGTCAACCATGGGCTCACTGGAGTAGACTTTCAGTTTCCTTATGCAACTTTCCCCTTGCAGTCAGAGCGTGGCTAATTATTTGGTGGAAGAGGCTGTGTGTTCCATCTGCCTCGGCTTTTGATAAACTATCCTCACTGTTTAGCATAGCTTTGGACTTAGAATGAGAGACGGCTGACTGTTATTTTTTTCTGCTTGAGTAATCAGAGGCCACTGAGCTATGACTCGGTCAAACTGCAATATGTTTGTGTCTTGGAGAATCAATAAGAGGGCAAGAAAGGAGGGGGCAGGAAATAAAAAGCAGGCGGAGCAGTCAGCATACACGTATTTATCAATTAAGTTCATCGTCTTCTTTGGACTCAGCTTGTAGTACCTCAAAAGAGTTTCAACAAGAGCAGTAAAGGTTGCTGGGTGTGGTGGAGCACTTGGGCGGCAGAAGCAGGAGGGTCTCCTACTTCCGGGCCAGCCTATTCAACCTAGTTAACGCCAGGACAGGACTACATGGAGAGACCCCATCTCAAAAAACCACAAATGAACAAACAAACAGAAGGACTCAGGCCATGGTAGCCTGAACCTGTCCTCTCAGTACAACCCGAACAGTGTCATCCAGCATCAACTCAGATGAGAACATTTCACAGTTAATGAAGAATGCCTGTCTCATTTGAGGCTTTAAAGCCTCAATGCCATCCTATGCTGAATGGCTAAACAAACAAGACAGTCAATGCTGGTAAGGATGTGAGGAAAGGGGACAAGCACTTATTTACTGCTGGTGACACTGCAATCTGGCACAGCAAGCATGGGAGTCACCTCAAAATAAAAACTGGAAGTCCCATGTGATCCAACCATACTGCCCTCGGGCTTCTATTCAAAGAACTCTATATCCTATTGTAGATACTCAGCTCAACCCCTTTCATTGCGGCTCTACTTGTAACAGCCAGGAAAATGGAAACAGCCCAAATGTCAATCAACTGCAGAGTATAATAAAAAAAATGCTACATTGACAAAAATGGGAAATTATTCAGCTGTCAAAAATGAAATTATGAGCCAGGCAGTAGTGGTGCACGCCTTTAATCCCAGCACTTGGGAAGCAGAGGCAGTCAGATCTCAGAGTTCAAGGCCAGCCTGGTCTGCAGAATGAGTTCNAGGATAGCCAAGGCTACACAGAGTATCCCTGTCTTGGAAAATGGAGAAAAAAAAATGAGACTATGAAATGTGTGAGTAAATGGATGGAGCTGGAAGCGATCACTCTAGGTGAGGTAACCCAGACACAACCAGACAAATGTTGTGTGTTTTCTCTCACTTCTGGATTTTAGCTTTGCCACCTTCTTTTTATTGAGAACATCCGTAGGGATCAAAAATTTAGTAAAAAGTTGGTTTCTGAATCCTACTCAGTGGTGGGCTGCTCAAGTCAGAAGTCAGGGGAAAGCCGTAGAGCTTTGGGCTCAGGGTGGGGCCTTCTACGGACTCCTCTTCGTTTCTCTGTGTACCACATGGGCTTCTGGTGCACAGGGCAAAAGAGGATGGCCAGATTCCCCGGAACTGGAGTCACGGGTTGTTGGGAGTCACCCCAGTTCTGTTGGAAGAACCACTAAACCATCTTAACTGCTCTTCACTGTGCCAAGAGACCCACCTGTCTCAGTATTGGGGTAACTCACTTAGAACCTGTCTCAGTATTGGGGTAACTCACTTAGAAACCCACGCAGTTTTCAGGTGAATGCTAGAGACCCTCATGCTCGCATGGCAGGCACCTTACCAACTGAGCCACGCCCCCGACTGAGCCACGCCCCCAGACCCCTCATTAACTCTCCATGGAATTTAAATACTGCGGAGCTTCGAGCTTGCCCTGGAGGTTGTTAAGTCCCTCCGAGCAAGCCTGTAGCTAGAACACCTATGGGGGCCTGCAGTTCTTACTTGAGTAGGTGCTGTTCTTGAACTCCTTTTGGTACTGCTCTCGGAGCAGCAACAGCTCCTGGAAGGGCCATTCCACCTGGAGTTTCCTCAACACGTCATCGGAGACCGGCTCAGACCTGCAAATATCTGCAAGCAGACGAGAGAACTCAGGGACACCATTTTCACAGGGACAAGGCTGAAATTCAACCTGGATATCTAGTCAACTGTTAATGCGGCTACTAAAGCAGGTGGTTACATTTCCGGTTACTAAGTACAAGATCAGAGAAACATATATTCTGTTGCACGGACCGCATTTGTTGGTTAATGACTACCAAGAGAACAACCAACCAGCGACAACTTAAGAAACATTGGGTATCCCCTGGCATGGAGTACTGGACACGATTTCAAACGGTTTGCTAATCCAGAAATCCCCTCAACAGCTTAAACCAATCAGAGATTTGGATGTGGAGGTCAGAGTTCAGCTCAAAAATGAAAGTTCATTTTTAATATGCAGCTGGCCATTGGGGCACACACCATCTCAGTGTGGTTGCCCCCCCCCATGCTGTGGCAGGACGATTGGCAGGAGTTTGAGGCCAGCTGTGACTATGTAGCAAGACCCTGTCTTAAAAACAAAACAGGACACCTGACCAGCTTCTCTCTGTGACATTTCACAAGACTTTCAGAATCAAGCCATTCCTGGCCAAGAAATAAAAGCAAAACTGTCCTGTTCCTCGATGGATTCGGATGAAAACCGGGGACAAAGTCAGGGACAACAGCAAGAGAAGACACTGGAGGAGCACAAAGCTGGCTCTGTAAGGATTCACACAAGGGCAAGACTGAGGGTTTACATGGAACCATGCTCACTCATCTAGCAATACTACCAGGTGGAGTTCAGTATTTTTTTTAATTTTGATTGTTTGTTTATTTATTTATTTATTTATTGGTTTTTCGAGACAGGGTTTCTCTGTATAGCCCTGGCTGTCCTGGAACTCACTTTGTAGACCAG
>NC_034602.1:89127940-89132551 GCF_900095145.1 Mus pahari
GCCTGCCTCTGCCTCCCGAGTGCTGGGTGGGATTAAAGGTGTGCGCCACCATGCCTGGCTCAGTATTTTTTTTTAAAGATTTATTTATTTTATTTATATGACTACACTGTAGCTGTCTTCAGACACACAAGAAGAGGGCATCAGATCCTATTACAGATGGTTGTGAGCCACCATGTGGTTGCTGGGAATTGAACTCAGACCTCTGGAAGAGCAGTCAGAGCTCTTAACTGCTGAGCCATCTCTCCAGTCAGAGTTCAACATTTTTTACCTGGAGTCTTGATCATGTATAAATTGGAGGTCCTTAATAAAAATGTAGTAGATTCCATAAAACAAACAATGACCAACCAACCAACCAAACAAACAAACAAAAAACCTGAAAAGGTTGAAGAGATGTCTCAGCAGTTAAGAGCACTTGATGCTCTTGTAGAACCAGGACCCACTTGGTGACTCATAAGTGTCTGTAACTCAGTTCCAGGGTATCCAACCCCTCTCTGACCTCCTCAGGCACCAGGCACACAAGTGGTAAACATACATACATGCAGGTAAAGTGTACACACACATAAAGAAAAAAATCAAAGCTCATAGAAAGTTGTTATTTTGCACTGGCAAATTACTGACTGTTCTGCCTGGAAGGCTGGCACTCCTGAAGCTTCTGGAGCCACCCCAACTCTCCTCCCAGGAAGCCTGCATGGCTTTATCACAAGGCAGCAGGGGTGCCAGAGCTGCTGCCAGAGCAGCTGACCAGCTGATGACTTCCTTCCTGGGATGCTACCCTGTGACTGGCTAACAGAGTCCCTTTTCTACTTCAGTGCTCACAAAGAATATCTCAGGGGAGCTTTGGGGATCCCAGGGAGCCTCCTCATCAGCCCTGGGATAAGGAAAGTGAGGTGCAAAGATTGGCTTCCCATCTAAACTTAAATGATGACTGCAGACAAAAAAGGCAAATAGCCAAAAAGGAAAATCAGGAATGCTTATAACTGGTGGGCAGGAGTTTACCTGGCTGAGCCTACATCTGAAACTTATTATTAAAGGGGGCCCTCACACCTTCTTTCAGCCTTTTCCTAATTATCATTCTTCCAGTTTAGGACCAATAGCTGACTGACTGAATACTTTCTCACTGGAGAAAGTAAGCTGAAAGGAATATACCATACATGAACTGGTTAAATGCTGCTCACTACCATAGCCAGAATGCATACACTCTTAAGGTGTGAAGAAGTATACATCTGACAACTGTTCAGACATCTGGTGTTTCAGGTCATGGACAAATCCTTGGGGCCAACAAGGGTAGGTTCTCAGACAAGGTCCACACACATCCCATATCAGAGCCGTCTGATAAGCTTAGTAAAGACAGAATCTAAGGTTGGAGCCCTCACCCCATCACTCAGACTCACCCGGGGGATAGGACAGTCTATAAAGGTGAGAACCAATGCCCAGTAAAGCAAATTGTGCTCAGGTAGAAGTTCCCCTCTATGTTTCTGTGTTCAGCCTTTCTTCCATTCTCCTCACATAACCTTGTGTTTCCATCTGTTGCTACATTATTACCTATAAACATTCTCCAGTCTGTTTCTACTCCAAACAGCTACTTTTCAGCTACAACCACTGTTTGTTGAAAACCCTCAGTTATGCCCAGCACACCTGATCTGAGATGCTCCCCAGGCAAGAAGACATCAGAGGAGGGAAGCCACCCACTGACTCTTCTTGGGTTCTCTACTTGTCTAAGGTCAGGGCTAAGCAATGACACTTTTCACTAAGCAGTCTCATGACTGATCCAGGCTAACTAAAATATGCAATCTTTTAAAAGTTTTACCATGGTTGACTTGAGATTTCCAGTAACTTCTTTCTTCGGAGGTCGGTTCCTTGTCGGGATCAAAAATAAGGAAGTCAGTCTTTGTGCCGCCAAATCTCAAGTATGCAGGAGATAAGCCTCTAGCCAGAGCACGGAGTCGTGGAGAGCTGTTACAAGACAGGCAAGGAAGCATAATAATAACTAGTACTATTTTAGAGGGGTTTTTTTTTTTTGAGACATCTTAACACGTAGTCTAGGCTTGCCTTGAACTTGTGATGTCTTTCCCACTGCACCCAGAACACTAGGTTTATAGACATGCAACATTGTTGCAGCTTGTAATTATTTTCTGAGAAAGCTAAACATTCAGTTAACATTTCTGTTAAACATTTCATTTCCTCCGCTCTTGGTGCATGTACTCCTTAACTTCTACTGTTCTCTGCCTCTAGGGGATAAGCAGAGATGAGCAGTTCCAGACACAGAAATAAAGATCCTCTAGGGATTAACCAGATTAGAGGAGTCAGGGTGAGTTTGGGGACAGCGCCTTGGAAGACGGTACTGTCATTTACTGAGATGAGGAACATGTTCCTGGCCATAGATTGGAAAGGCAGGAAGAAGAAAACGGCAGAAGGATCTGTAGAAATTGAGATGCCAATTGTGGTGGATAAATCTTTCAGTGGCAACTTGCCTGTGTTTATAATCACCTTGGCAACACACCTCTAGGTATGCCTAAGAGTGTATTTCCAGACAAGTTTAACAGAGGAGGTAAGATCTACTCTAAATTTTGGTTACACCACCTCACAGTTTGGAGTCCCAGACTGAATAAAAAGGAGAAAGTGAACTGTGTCTCTCTGCTCTCCATGCAGATGCCATGAGACCAGCGGCCTGCAGATCCTTCCACTGTGATGTCCCTGGAGTGATGAACAAGATGTTGAACCAAGCCTTTCCATCCTTAAGTTGCTCTTGCCAGACATTCCGTGACTGAGGTTGGCAAAACTAACTAATACGTAAATGGTCACCAAACCTACAGGGCCACAGGCCACATATGACTGGAACTCAAGAAATGTACCTAGGCTGGGAATATATCCTGTAGTCTCCTTGGTATAAAGTCAAGGATCAGTCACTCACACCTAGACTGCAGGCTTGACGTCTTCCAGAATTCCACAGCCACTACACTTGGCAGGGACTTAGCTACCTGTGCCATCCTTCTCCCCTCTATTCTATCCCTCGAGGCTATCTCTAGTCCTGCCAATGTTACCCACATCACCCCCACTCCAAAGCTATCCTGGCCAACCCACGATATCGCTAGCTCTGCCTCTGCCCACCTTCTGTGGAGCCAGACTCCAATCCCCACTTAAGAGATCTCCAGAGCAGCCCCTCCCCCACTGACAGCCTACCACCCACCCCAACCCTCTTCACCCATCTGGGACTGCTCCAAGTGTGAACCCAGAGTCCCAACCAGAGCTTCAGATCTGGGACCAGTTAAGTCTGAACACAGAAACCCAGAGTGGCCTCAGACTGAAACTCAAGTATTATTCCGTGGGTCCACAACCTGTCACACTGGAGTAAACAGGGACCAAAAAAAAAAAAAAAAAAAAAAAAAAAAAAAAACCACCACCACCACCACCAACAAAAAACCCACCAAACACCCACCCAGCAAAGGTGAGACCAGATATCTACACGAAAAAGCTTGTCATAGCTCCAGATGCCTAGGTCCCAGAGCAAAAACAGAAAAACCAAGACAAAGGCCTTCTCCAGAAACCAGCACACTATTATGTTACACCCTGAGCAAAGCAGTTCAGCTGAAGTGTAAGACAAGCGTTTCAATGTAGCAGTTATGGGTGTGTTCCAGGGTCTTCCAGAGGGGAGGAATAAGTGTCTCAGCGAAGATGACACATAATCACTCACACAGCCCACGGACGCCAATACACAGCCCTAGAGCTCACGCAAAGGGCTCAGAGAGTCACCCAGGCCTCACACTGACTGTGGCCAGGCACTGCTTCTGGTCCTCAGCGTTTTGACTTTGATGAGAGAGATCAGTTTAGGTTTACGTACCTACTATCTGTAATTGATACAACACAACGGATTAGTGTCCTTTGGGACCTGGGGGGAAAAGGAGCTGTAGTACCCAGTGATGGCCTGGGTCAGATGCGCATGGACCAAAGCCTGGCCCCCTGAAGTATGGACATGAGAGTGTCATGGGTCACTCTTCCTCAACCCAACCTGCTGTATGTCTTGCAGAGGGTTTCCCACTCTCTGAAATCGGTTTCCCCATGCATCTCACTGGTCTGCCTGTCCCAGCAGCTGTCCTTATACTGGTCCCTGAGGACGGGAACCTTGCCTGGTCTATCAGATTCTCCTCAGTGCCTAGGGAACGGCACACAGCAGTGCTTAGCCAGTATCTGTTAAGTGAATGAACAGGAAAGCCAGCCTGAGGAAGGGCAAGGGAAGGCCAGCCAATGACTGTTTTTGAAAAGATGACATTAAACCTCATTGTTGTGGCCATTGCCACACAAAGCAAGTCATGTGTCTCAGCGTTTTGCTACTAAGGAGCTCTTGTCTGTCTCCTTTTCTATAAAGTGCCCCTTGTGGTTTCAGAGTACAATAATAATACCCTCTGATGGGAAAAAACACTACTACCGCCACCACCACCAACAACAAAAAAAACCCCTTAGATTTAACACAGCTGCAAAACTTGCCATAAAAACAAAATTGATCAAAGGCACAGTAGAGCAATCATATGCAGGAAGAAGAAAGGGGCAATGCCTTCTACCACGGTGTCATGGAAATAATGAAGGAATGTGTAAGGTAGCTGCAGCCGTTCTCGT
>NC_034602.1:89132677-89141857 GCF_900095145.1 Mus pahari
CACACACACGCACACACACACACGCACACACACACGCACACACAGCAGTCTGCAGGTGTTTTATTTTACTTTTAGGGCAAAACTACATTGCTTCTCTTTGACACAGAAGCAGAGGTGGTTTATTATTATGCACTAAATGCCATTATATTTCCATTTCCAAACTTAAAGGCCACCCCAGAGATTCCAAAGGGGGCGGGAAATGGGATTGGACTAAGTGACAGGTGGCATCCCTGAAGGAGCAATGAGGCAGAAGCAGAGGTTACTGTCACAGAAGCGTTTGGGTAATAAATCCAAAAGCTCAAATATGGAGGAAGTAGAGTGGAGACAGGTGCTCAGGGACAGATTCTTACGAAAATGCGCGTGTGGAGGATGTACTTTTGCTATAACGTGAAGGAGCGGATGGCGCGGAGATGTGCTCCAAGAGCAGAAAGTTGGAATTTAAAGTGTTCACAGACAGAAAAGATGTTAATAGAGACAAAGAGTCAAGACATGGCCGTGAAGTTTGAAGGTTGACATGGAGGAGAGCGGCGAGCGTGTGCTCAGGGGGGGAAAAAAAGCACCTTGGTTCTCAGGGCTTGCCAGTTCCCCTGGAGTAAATATTCTCACTGTGGCTGTTTTCAAAATATGATGCCGCAGAATGTCACAGTGATAAGAAACGCTCACATTTGACGGAGAAATACAAACCGGCCCAACACTGAGTAGCAATGATGAGGCGCGATGACGGAGAAATTGAGAGATTTGTTTTTTAGGGGTAATCTTGATGTCACCTAAGGTGATGGTGGGACTTGGGACTGAGAGCGGCGCCGGGAGACTAGGGAAACGACCAGTTTGAACGAGAGCTGGAGGGGACCTCACGCTGGTGTCTCAACAACAGTATTTAATACACATCAGTTTCATCCAGGCTGCAGGCAGGTTGGAAGGATTTTTTTTTTTTTACCTTCCCACTCGGTCTCCTGAAATCACAATGACGTGGGCGTTTTTATCATCCTCACTTTATAAATATAGAACCTAAACAAAAAGGAGCTAAGCTAACTCACTGAAGGTAACAAACAGGAATTTAAGCTACAGCGGTCTGCGTCCAAACATTCTCTGAGCCGTTGTCTACAAGTAGGCTCAGGCATGGAGTATGAGAAAGTACAGCTTGTACTCCAAAGGCTACGGGGGAGAGGAGGCTTCAGGGAAATGTCTCTTATTAGCTAGGGCACGGGGCTAAAAGATTACACCATGAAAATGATAGCGGGTCACCAAGATCAAGGCTCTGGGGAGCATAGTGAAATGGTTTAGGAGGGAAGGGGACACCAAGAGGTCAGTCAGGGACAGAACTTCGCAAGGATCAGCCTGTGGTTGTTCTCAGTTCTTTGTCTCTCTCCAGTCAAAATTCTTTCTCTCAGTATTAGACAGGGTACCTGTGGCTCTTTGCCACATGGGTCTGGTAGTTTGGATGAGAAATGTCCCATGTAGGCCTTGTACTGGCTGGCTTTATGTCAACTTGACACAAGCTAGAGTCATCAGAGAGGAAGGAACCTCAGTTGAGAAAATGCCTCCATGAGATCCAGTTGTAAGGTATTTTCTCAATTAATAATCAATGGGGGAGGGCCCAGCCTGTTATGAGTGGTGCCATCCCTGGGCTGGTGGTCCTGGGTTCTATAAGAAAGCAAGCTGAGGGCTGGTGAGATGGCTCAGCAGGTAAGAACACCCGACTGCTCTTCCAAAGGTGCAGAGTTCAAATCCCAGCAACCACATGATGGCTCACAACCATCCTTAACAAGATCTGACTCCCTCTTCTGGTGTGCCTGAGGACAGCTACAGTGTACTTACATATAATAAATAAATAAATCTTTAGAAAAAAAACCAAAACTCTTCTTTAAAAAAAAAAAAAAAAGCAAGCAAGTAAGCTGAGCAAGCCAGTAAGCAGTACCCCTCCATGGCTCTTATATCAGCTCCTCCTGGCTCCAGGCTCCTGCTCTGAGTTCCTGTCCTGACTTCCTTCGATAATGAGCAGCAATGTGGAAGTGTAAGCTGAATAAACCCTTTGCTCCCTTACTTGCCTTTTGGTCACGGGGTTTCATCACAGCCACAGAAACCCTAAGACAGGCACACTTATTTGACCCCATGGTCCCCAGACAGTGGTGTTGTTTCAGGAGGGTTAGCAGATAAGGCCTTGCTAGAGGGAGCCACTAGGGGCGGGCTTTGAGAGCTTCCAGCCTCGTCCCACTTCCAGAAGCTCCTAGCTTTGTAGAGCCTCCCTGGCCTTGCCATCCCTGCCCTTCCACCCCACCCCTTCCTCCTCACCATTACACAATCTCTCTGAAACATAAGCCCAAATAAACGTTTTTTTCCTTGGGCTGGAGAGATGGCTCAGAGAGATGGGAGAGCACTGGCTCACAACCATCCATAATGGGGATCCAATGCCCTCTTCTGGGGTGTCTGATGACAGTGTACTCATATACATAAGATAAATAAACCTTAAAAAAAAAAAAAAAGTTCTGCTGGGCATGGTGGCGCACGCCTTTAATCCCAGCACTCGGGAGGCAGAGGCAGGCAGATTTCTGAGTTCAAGGCCAGCCTGGTTTACAAAGTGAGTTCCAGGACAGCCAGGGCTACACAGAGAAACCCTGTCTCGAAAGAAACAAAAAGAAAACAAACAAACAAACAAACAAACAAAAACAAAAAAATAAGTTCTTCCTTACGTTGCCTTTGGTTGTGGTGTTTTATCACAGCGAAAGAAAAGTAACCAGTAAAGTGAGCTATTAAAGCACACACTTCATATGCTTCTCCACACACAGAGTGCAGCTGTCAAGGATGATTTGGGAACTTACCTATTAAACTATAATGAAACGGCAAAAAACCAATGTTTCCTAAAGAAAAAGAAGCAGATCAGCTTAGGAAGCAAGCAAAAGCTGCGTTTTCTTTCTTTCTTCTTTTTCTTTCTTTCTTCTTTTGCTTTGTCATTCAATGCCTCTTTTGGCCCAAAGAACTTACGATTTCTACCACTCCTCAACACTGCATTCTGTCATCTGAAACAATGTGTCATCTGAATGAGGAATTGTGGCTCTGTGTGTGAGTGTGTGTGTGTGTGTGTGTGTGTGTGTGTGTGTGTGTGTGTGTGCCTTACTTCAGATAGAGTGGCAGCGCTTTCTAATCCAGTAGGCGTAGCTGCTGGGCACTTGAAATGTAGTCGGACTGAACTGAGAACTGACAAGGGAAAACCACAAGATTTTAGATGCATCATGCCAGAAAGGGAATGTGAGCTGTCTCATACTGCTTTGAGAGCGGCTGCGGATGCAGCTCTGTGGCAGAGCAGGCTGTTTAGTGTGCGGGACCCTGGTCTCAGGCTCCAGCACTGCCAGACCTTAGCGTTCACACTCTACTCTTTCTGTTTCCTTTTTGCTGTTTTGCTTCGTGAGCTGGGGCCTCACTACGTAGCCCAGGCTAGCCCTGAACGTGTGATCCTTTTGTCTCTAAGCGCTAGGATGATAGCTAGTGATCGCATCTGGGCTTTCTGCCTTTTGTAAAATGTGTCTACTAAAAAGTTTTAAAATTACATTTGTGTCTGGCATAGGAGGCTCACATCACAATTCTACTTCATGTCGTGTCTAGGACTGGGTCTCCTTGGTATTCTGCACTAATCCAGGCTGTGGATATATTTTGACTAATTTCCCCAGGGAAGAGGAATTTAACAGATGTTCCTTTTTCAATTCTAGAGCCTTCTATGATTAACATTTAAATTTTGCGTATTGTCTGTTCTCTGGTTACAAATGTGTGTGTGAGAGAGAGACCTGTTTCCGTCCACCCAGTGCTTGTAATAAACTCATACCCCCGAGTTCATCTGGTGAAACCTCCCTTGGAGGCGCATCAGAGGCTTGCGCCCCAAGTCTCCTAGCTGAATGTTAATGGAGGTTGTTGTTTTTAATCAGTCTATCGATTTGTTTCTAGGCTTTTTAAAACACACACACACACACACACACACACACACTGCCCTATTTCCTTTAAAAATAATAATTAATTTGTTGTTTTTTGTATGCCTTTGTTTTTGTGATCAGAGTCTGGCTTCAAATACTAGTTCTATTTACTAGCTGACGGGCCACAGATGAGTTATTTAATTTCCCCACAACCTTAATTTCTTCATTGTTGCCTCCCAGATGCTGGGCTTAAACGTGTCCACCATCACAACCGGCCTTTACAGTTCTTTCTTTCTTTCTTTTCTTTTTTTAAGATAAAGTCTGATGCAGCTCACCCTGGCCTTGCTATGTAGCCGAGAATGGTCTTGAACTTCTGATCCTTACCCCCTTGGCTCCTGAATGCTGGGGTGGAGGTCATGAGCCACCATGCCTCGCTTTACAAAATGTTGAGGATGAAACCCAGGATTTTGTGTATGCTAGGCAAAAAGAAACAATCAGCTTAACCTTCAAGCTCTGTAGGAAGC
Organism: Mus pahari; assembly: GCF_900095145.1. Taxonomy (NCBI): domain Eukaryota; kingdom Metazoa; phylum Chordata; class Mammalia; order Rodentia; family Muridae; genus Mus; species Mus pahari. The sequence continues at coordinate 89,137,104 of NC_034602.1, forward strand.
ACCAACTCTCTCATCAAGCCATTACAGAAAACCAGTGGGTCAGATTTGAGAAAACAGGGAAGTTGGACTACCAGACCCTAAGCCATGGGAATGAATCTGTGTGAGATCCGTAGTGACACCAGATAGTGTGGGCTCGGACATGCCATCGATGTCTAGGCCTTTGACAGTGGTGACAGAACGGGCTGGTGAAGATGTAGTCAGCTGAGTGTGGTTGCCCTCAAGAGGCTGAGGCAGGGAGATGGAGAGTTCAAGGCCAGCCTGCGATAGCGGTTACACAATGTCAAAAACAACAAAGGATGGCCTATGACTGTGCCTGAGCCTTTCATCTTTGGGACAGTCTGCACTCACGGAGCAGGGGCCATAGATGTGGTTCCTGCAGCTGATGAGGCAGCCTCCGCTCTGCACCCTCATCTTGGAGAAACATGCCTCTAAAGAGTTTTTATTAGCATATATTAATTATGCATAATCATGGGGTTTCGTCGTGACATTTTCAAATGTGTATAAAGTGTATTTTTGGTCATATTCTCCTCTGTCTGTCCCACTGACCCCTATCATTTTTCCCAATTAGTCCATCTCCGTCTCCTTTCTCCATGTCTCTCTCTCCTTCCTCCACTCCCATTCAGTCCAGTCTGGCCTCAAACTTGCTATGTTGCTAAAGATCGCTCTTAACTCCGATCCCTCTACCTCTACTTCCCAAGTGCCAGATTGCAAGTGTGTGCCCATGCCCGGGATTACAGGGCTCTGGGAATGGGTGCAGGTCTTCCTGAATGCGAGGCACACAGTCCATTAACTGTATCACTCCCAGCCCAGTAATAGTTAAACGCTTAAAAGGCAGCAAGATGAATAATGGTTCTTCTCCATAGAGGCTTTTTCTATCCTTTCTTTCTTCCTCTTTTAAACCAAAACTTCCTAACAGAGTTTAAAGGACACCAGCTTACTGGTCCTACACTGAAGCAAAATTCAAAGGCTCCAGACAACGTGCTAGGGTTTGTGACAGCTTCGTTTGTTTTTGTTTTCCTCCAAATCTCCTCTTAATACCTGGGCCTGGCTGGTGCCCAGGCAACAAGCGCTGAGTAAATGAATCCGGAAAAAAGCTTTTGAGGGGTGACTGCACACGAGAGGGAGGCTCCAGAGAGCAAACACAAAGTTGTTTGAGCAAAGAGAGTGGCTGGCCCTCGCGAGTGTGATTGGACAGGAGAGGGGGACCCGAGGACAGACGAAGGGACGGGACCTGGGGGCTGCACTTACCCCAGGAAGGTGAGGAAGCGCGGGTCGGTGGCCAGGCTGGCGTCGATGGTGATGGACAGGAACGAGGGACTCACGCTTTGGAGCGGCCGCTTGGTGTAAAACTCCAAGTCTACCACGTCCTCGGTCGGCGCGGTCCCCGCGGGGGCGCCCTGGGCCAGGGCACCGAGAGGCCCCCAGAGCCACAGCAGCAGCAGCCTCAGCATCCCACCTGGCTGGACCGCCTGCTGCCGGGAATGCTGGGGCACCCGGCGCGCTGGCTCAAGACCCCTGCACCCTGTCCTGCCTCGCCTCTGGAGCCAGGGCTCTGTACCCTCCCACAGCGCTCCATCCCTCCCACCCCTCCCCGGCGTCCCTCCCTCTTCTCCCCGCCCTCTCCTCTCCGCTCTCTTTCATTTCCGTGCTGGCTTTCCCCTCCGCCGCTGTCACGTCTACTTTTGAAATCATCCACACCCATCCGAAGGGTGCGGAGGTGGCCAGAATCCAAGATCCTCGGAGGCCTGGGGAGGGAGCACCCGGGAGCCGCGCTGGGGTGGGACGAGCTTCCTGGTGTCCTGCGCACTCTGTCACCTTTTCTAGGTTCGATCCACTTGGCGCCAGGACTAGACCCTGAGTTAAAAGCCCCGGTTGAGGGTTCAGCCAGCCAATACCCCGACTCCCTTCTGCCTTAAGACACTGGTCACCCGAGCCTGCCCAAATCTGACCGAGCTAGGATGTCCTCTGCCAGGGATCTGCTTCTCAGGTATCCCTTTGTCGCCTGAAAAACCTGATCCCGAGCATTGGCTAAAATGCAGCTAGTAATCGGTCCTCGCGGGGGCCGGGGGGGGGGGCTGTTTTTAAAACAACTTATGAAAACAGTATTTGGGAGAGCCTAAGAGTTGCTCTGAGGCGCGGCCGACCTCTAAAACCCAGCAAGAAGCGCCCCCCCCCCNCCCCCAACTACCCTTGGAATCCGGAGCAACCCCTCCCCCAACCCCATGCGTTTATCTTTTGCGGTTGCTGCAACTTTTGTTTTCCCTTGACATTTTACACTGGTATATAATGATAGCAAACAAGTGCTGAAGCGTGTGTGTGTGTGTGTGTGTGTGTGTGTGTGTGTGTGACCATGAGAGAAGCTTTAACCATGCTACCTCTCATTTCCACAGCATACTTACCAATTGCTAATTTTTCTCTTCGCGCGCACACACACACACACACACACACACACACACACACACACACACAGAGACACACCAATCTGCCCAAGCATCAGCCTAGGTGAACGCAGGAGTACAAGGCCAAGCAGATGGCCGCCTGTCTCTGCTGCCTTGCAGTCCCCTGGAGGAAGCTTTCCTGAGCTTTCAGGCAGCCGAGGCTCCCCAGTGTGAGGCCTCACCACACAACCACACACAGCACACACATCGCACAGCATTCTCCCATGTTAGAACTATCTGCACTTGTGATGCTGCTCAGTGCTCGTTCACCTTACCTCTGGGCTTAAAAAGCCCTCAGAAGCAGAGATGGGGACTGTGGTACTGCGCCTGGCCTTTAGTAGGTAATCCATTCATATTTACTGAGTAAGCTAATGACGCTCTTACACTTTTCTGTTTAGATTGCACCAACAGCAAAGCAATACATAATAATGAATTTTTAATGAAATATATATCTAATTTGCACCCATCTGTCTGTCTAGGTGATTTAAAAATTACATGCATAGTTAATGCTTTGACCTGCATTGAGTTGATATGCTATAGCCATAGGATGTAAAAAGAGAATTATCATGGTAACAGAAAACTGTCCAGGGTGTATAATCTTATGGAAGGGTGACACAGATGATGGGGCCTTTTCCCATCTGTGTCATGACATGATTTCACCTGTCACCTCCATCCTAGTGTCATGGGGTGAAGCCATACCAATTCCTTTGGAGTATTTGGGTGTTTTGGAAAGGAAATCACTGCAAGTTTTCCATGTTTCCACATTTCTGACCTCCTGAGATGTGAGTACATAGGGTCACTAGGCGAGTTGCTAACAGGAGGCCGAAGCAGGACTGGCTTGTGACTAGATCTCAGTTCTGGCTCCAGACTCTAAGTTGCTTTGTCCTATTGTGCCAGAGAAGACCATAGAGGTACACAGCAGGGAGAGAGATGTGGTCACACTCAGAGAAGTTGTCATCTCAGACACTTTATAATAGGACATGTGGAGTATTTGTAGCAAGGTGCATGTCACCTGGATTTTGAGAAAGTCCCTGGCTGGCACTGAGTCTGAGTCTGAAGTCTTGGAGCAGTTATTACTCGTTTTTGTTTGTTTGGTTGGTTGGTTTTTCAAGACGAGGTTTCTCTGTGTAACCCTGACTGTCCTGGAATTCACTCTGTAAGCCCAGGCCAGGCATGTGCAATTAGTTTTGCTTTTGAGACAGTGTCACTGGGCTACCCTGGTTGGCCTGAAGCCCATGACAAGGCTGGCCTGGGACTCACAGACCTGCCTGCCCCTGCCGCCTGAGTGCGGGGACTCAGGGCTTGCTCTGCTCTGCCTTAGACAAGGTTTTTAGCTTTGAAGAGCTTATAAGTTCACCTGACAGATGGAGGTACTCAGGCATAGCTCAAAGCTCTTTTATCATTTTAGTTAACTGACTTCAGTATAGGAGACACACCTGGCTCCATTTGCAACCTGAAATATGTCTTCAGGTGAAAGAAATCAACAGTATCACCTCATTGATCCTGTTTGACTTTGCAGAAATAGGGTTTTGCTCTTGAACTTGTAGTGATTTTCCTTCCTGTTCTGAGATTACTGATGCCTGTCCATCAAATGTACCGGGCAGGTGGGAGTGCAGGGCCTGGGAGAGAGCAGCCTCACCTGGTGGTGTACTTAGTCTGGGCTCTCTACTATGTTCTGGACTTCTGGTTCATAGTCAGTTAGCTTTGGGTAGACATGAGTGATAAACTGAATGTTTAGGGTCCTGGGTTTGATTTCTGGTAGCTCTGGTAGCTGAGTTCACACAGAGAGAGAGAGAGAGAGAGAGAGAGAGAGAGAGAGAGAGAGAGAGAGAAGGGAGGGAGGAAGAGAGGGAAAGAAGGAAGGAATGAAGGGATAAAGGGAATGAGAAATATACTTTGAAGATGAGCGAAAAGATTTCCTGGTTTGTTTGTTTCAAATTCTGAGTTAATTGAGGAGGGAGGGCTGTGCCCTAAGCAGTCCATATGATGGAACTCACTTAGCCTGTGTCTCAGGAGGGAGACCTGTGCCCTAAACAGTCCATATAATGGAACTCACTTAGCCTGTGTCTCAGTATAGTTTTTGTTGCTGTGACAAAACTGCATAACTAAAAAAGCCGGTTGGGTAGGAAAGGATTTATTTGGCTTATACTTCACCAAAGAAATTCAGGGCATGAACTCAAGTAGGGCAGGAGCCTGGAGGCAGGAGCTGATGCAAAGCCATGAAGGTCTGCTGCTTACTGGCTTGCTCACATAGCTTGCTCAGCCTGTTTTCTTATAGAACTCAGGACAACCAGCCCAGGGATGGCACCACCCACA
>NC_034602.1:89142362-89145650 GCF_900095145.1 Mus pahari
AAATACTTTCTTACTTCAAGAGGGAAAAATCAGGGCAGAGTCACAGCCAAGTCAAACTCCAACAGCCCAGTGTCTAGGAGCTATTTGTCATCTTCTGGACTCATCCAAAGGGCTTGGGTCACTTCTCCAGCTCTGCCCTCTGCAGCACACACAGTTTGTCTTCCAGGCTCTGGCTGGCTCCACTCCACTGCTGTTGCTGTCCCATGGTGGTCATCTCATAAACTGGCATCTCTAACACACTGAGGTCTTCTGCTGCAACTGGGCTGCACTTTCACCGATAGCCTCTCATAGACGCTCTGTCTGGTGCCAACCCTCAGCTCCTTTGCATGACCCCTTCATTCCTGGCCCTTCACCTGCCACTGAAGCTGTACCTTCACCACTGGCCTCTCCTGGCCTCTCACAGTGCCAAGCCTCAGCTGCTCTCCATGACCCCTTCATGCCTTCAACACCAGTCCCAGCTGGGTGACTCTCACACATCACCAAGTCTGGCTGCCAACACTAAGTATAACCGTGGCTGCCTCTGGAACACAGCTCCTCTGTGCTCTCAGGAAACACTTCTCAGAAGATTTCACCTCAGTGATGCTGAGTGAGCTCTTCTTAATCTCCGCTAATTTCTTAGCTCCAGCTGATGAGCGTCAGGTATCCAAGCAAAGTTTCACTTTAGTAGCTTTGGCATCTTGTTAGTCACAGTTGATTCTTCAGACCCAGCTAACCAGAATCACAAATCTTAATTCAAAATAACAAATGGTCCTGGGAGAGTTCTCAAACTTCCCTCTGGAACGTCACAAGCCAGGCCTCTGTGGTCTGCGCTGCTCTCATCATTCTCTTCTTCCAAGTTCCCACAGAACATCCTACTGAGCTCTCAACACTCAATGGCTCTTCTAGCTCAACATTCTTTCATAATCGTCCTTCAAAACATGGTCAGGTCTGTCACGGCAACACCCCACTCCTGGTACCAACTTGCTTTTTGGCCACGGTGTTTGGACGCAGCCATAGAAACCCTAAGACACCCTGTGACCGAGGTCTTGTACTGGCTGCTCTTTCAGAGGCCCCAAGTTTAATTCCCAGCATGCACACGGAAGCTCTTAAGTGTCTGTAACTCCAGTTCCAGGGGATCTGACACCCTCATGCATATGTGCATGCAGACAAATCTTGAACGTGTACAAAATAAAGTTAAGTAAATTATTTGTGTTTTTAAAAGAAAACTTATGATGTAGCCAGGAATGGGTAAATATAAAAATGAACGACATTAATTTTAGAAGGGAGGATGTTGACCTTGTGGTTATTTTTCAAGGATCCTTGATTTTTAGAGCTCTCTGCTGAAGGTAAACCATAGACATTTAGGATCTATTTCAAAATAATCTCAGATGAATGGAGCAGGGAACGCACTGTAGCTCAATGGTTAAGTGGCCTCTGGTTTAATCCTCAGCGCTTCCTGAAACTGATGTGATGCTGTGACTCCATAATCCTAGCACCTAGGAGACAAAGGCGGGAGGATCCAAAGCTCAAAGTCATCCTCAGCTGTGTAGCAAGCCCGAGGCAGCACCAGTCATCTAAGTGTTCCTTCTGTGTCTGGGTTCTTGCACCGTTTTCATACTGCTAAGTCTCCCGTGTATTGTAGCATGCATCTGTACATTGTGTAATATTCTCTTCTATGACTATGTCTCACTGGACCATGGCTGTAGCATGCCCTGGGTTCGATCCCAGCTTTACAAACCAAAACTCAAGAAACAAAATCAGCTTGGGCAGTCCACACGCGTTGTCTGTTCCTCCCCTGACGGACGCTTGTGTGGCTCCCCCTCCCCAGCTCCTACGTAGAATGTTCTTATATGCACATTTTGTGTAGAAATATATTTTCCTTCCTTTGGGGTAAATACTAAGGTGAGCAGTTGGCAGGTCCTGTGATAATGCCACATGTGGCCTTGGAGGGACCTTGACCAAGTTGTTCTCTGAGATGACCACACTAAATTCACTTCTACCAGCAGCGTGGGGAGGACCCATTGCTCCGTTTCCTCCAATACTTGCTATTGCAGCCACTACGAAAGCTTTCGACCTGGTTGTGATGCTGAACACAGGCATTTCCTGTAGTAAAAAGCTAAAGGGGTCGGAAGCACCAACAAAGCTTTATTGCAGTCCTCCCGTGAACAGGAAAGCAGTGTTCATCGAGCACTATTTAGCTGACGAGTGGAGGACTCAGAGGGCCCTTCCTAGGGTTGTTGGTGTGGGCTGGAGTCTGGTCATGAGTATTACACTCAGAATGTTCTGTGTCTGTTTGAAACAGGGCCCTTAACTAAGCAGCCCTGGCTGTCCTAGATCTCATGGCCATTTTGAGCTGACATAGATCCACCTGCCTCTGCCTCCCCAGTACTGGGATAAAAGCCCACCACAGCTTGCTAGGTTATGGTGTTTAGGTGGTAGGCTGGTTTATTCCTGATGGCATCACAGTGTAACCTTTCGGGAAGGGTGCATTCCATAGGTGGTTTAAAAGATAAGGCAGGGTAAGGAAAAGCCACCCCGTTGCTTTGGGTAAAACATTATGGCTCAAAGCCTAGAATTTTATTCATGTCTTATCCATGGTGGTCCTCAACTATCTCATCTGTGCCCGCGACTTAAGCTGCTATGAAGCACACCTGCAGGAGAAAAGCCAACAATGTGTTCAGCATCAATATCAGCTGTGTTTCTGATGCTGTGACAAAACACCATGACCGAAAGCAATTTATAAAAGAGAGAGTTCATTTAAGTTTGTGGGGGCTCGAGAGCCATAAGAGTGGGGAAGGCACGGCCACAGGAGGCCTGGGAACAGGAAGCCGAGCGAGAAGAACTCAGCCACACACAGGAAACAGAGAGAGCAAGACGGAAGTGGGGCGGAGCCGTAGACCATCCAAGCTCACCCCCAGCGACCGCTTTCTCCAGCAAGGCTGCACCACTGACACGTTTTTTTTCTCTGGTGTAAATAGGAGTTATTGATGGGCAAAGGATTGCTATGAAACCGCCAAAACAATGTTTTCTTGTAGATGGTTTAAGATAGGGTCTCCTTCCTTAGCCCTAGCTCTGCTGGAATTCACTCTGTCAACCAGGTTGGCATCAAATTCACAGATCCCACCTGTCTCTGTCCCGTGAGTGCTGCGATTAAAAGCGTGCCCCATCACAACCAGCGTCAAAACATTTTTTTCAATACTTCATTTATTTATTTATTTATTTATTTATTTATTTATTTATTTATTTATTTATTATATGTAAGAACACTGTAGCTGTCTTCAGATACTCCAGAAGAGGGAGTCAGATCTC
>NC_034602.1:89145840-89155535 GCF_900095145.1 Mus pahari
GAACTCACTTGGTAGACCAGGCTAGCCTCGAACTCAGAAATCCGCCTGCCTCTGCCTCCCGAGTGCTGGGATTAAAGGCCTGCGCCACCAGGCCCGGCCATTTTTTTTTTTTAATATCCATTTTACATCCCGATCACGGCTCCCCCTTATTCCCAGTCCTGCCCTTACAAATATCTTCCCCCTTGTTACCCCTTCCCATTCTCTGAGGAGAAGAGGAAGCCCCCTTTGGGTACCACCCTACTCTGGAGCATCTAGTCCCAGCAGGACTAGGCACATTCTCTCCCACTGAGGCCCAACCAGACAGTCCAGGTAGGGGACCAGGATCCAATGGCAGGCAAGAGTCTAGATAGAGTCCACTTGTTAGGAGCCCCACATGAAGAACAAGCTGCACATTTACTACAAACGTGTAGGGATGCCTAGGTCCATCCCCTGCATCCCCTTTGGTTGGTGGTTCAGACCCTCTGAGTCCCCATGGACCCAGGTTAGTTGACTCTGTGGGTCTTCCTGTGGTGTTCTTGACCCCTCCAGTTAGCTCAACCATATTCCCATACTCTTCCACAGGACACCCCACCACCACACACACACACACACATCCCCATCCCTGTGTTCTACCTAATGTTTGGCTATGGGTCTCTGCATCTGTCCCCATCTACTGCTGGATGAAGCCTCTCAGAAGACATTCATTCTAGGTTCCTGTCTGCAAGCACAGCAGGGTATCTTTAATAGTGTCAGGAGTTGGCTCTGTCCCATCGGATGGGTCTCAAGTTGGGCCAGTCATTGGTTGACTGATCCCTTGGTCTCTGTTCCATCTTTATCCCTGCACATCTTGTAGGCAGGACAAATCTTGAGTTGATCCAAAGCATTTTTAAAAGCGTTACCATTTTGTGTTTTGTTGGTATAAAACATTTTACCTATTCTGGTGGGCGCGCGATCCTACCTCACTACGGTCTCGGTCTCCATCTCAACGGTGACAAATGATGCTTTCTTTGCACTTATTTACCATTTGAATGGCTCCTTTATAGAATGCATGACTATTCAATTTTTTTGCTCATTGGACAGCATTTTAATGTGTGAAAGGATTATACATCCTTCAAGATATGAAAAAAAGAAAGAAAGAAAGAAACAACCCTAAATTCTGTGAATTCAGATGTGTAAAAAGAGATAAGGAAGTGCAAACTATATCAGCTTGGTGTCTCATTCTGGGTGGCTATCAGAGCCCTATGAGCTGACTTAAGAATTGGGTCCCAGCAATGGATGCTGGGCTAAAGCAAGGGGATCATGCGCTCAAGGCCATTCTGAGCTGCATAATGAGACCTTGTCTCAGTAAACTAGACTGGGGTTGGAGGTCAGTACTAGAGGGCTAGCCGAGCCTAAATCCCTGAGTTCCATCCCCAACACTATAAAAGAAAAAGGAATGAGGAAAAGGAGGAAGAGGTGGAGGGAAATAAAGAAAAGGAAGGCCAACGTAGATTCTCACAGGACTTGGGCTCTGAGAGGCCTTGTGCCAGACCAACGAGTCACCGCAATGAATGTTTGCAAGCAAAGAGGTGTGGACAAAATGGAACACTGTGGGACACGCTGTGACACCCTACAGCTTCCACGAGATTTTTTTTTTCTCTTTGTTGTAGGGGAGTTTGCAAGGGTGGAGGGCAGGTACAAGGTGAAGGGGTGATGAGTGGAACTGGGGGCATGATGTCAAGTTCACACACACACACACACACACACACACACACACACACACCAATAAATAGGTCTTTAAAATCTTAAATAAAAAAATAGTAAGACTCAGGCTCTGGAACGTGTGCTAGGGTGATCGGTGACACAGTTGACTTTCTGGCCCCAAGGCAGCTTCCCCACCATGAAATGCATTAGAGGTCATAGTTCACCGATGCGTTGCTGTGCAAATGGTATCGTTCCAGCCAAGGGCTGGGGATGGAACAACTTAGTTGGTGGAATATTTGTCTTGTACGCACGAGATTTCCTAGACCCCGTCTCAGACCCTGCATGCAATAATTCATGGTAGTGCACACCTGTGATCCTAGGTGGATGCAGGAGGATCAGAAGTTCAAGGTCAGCCTCAGCTACTTAGTGAGTTGGAAGCCAGTGCGGGCCACAAGAGATGACTCTTCAAAATCAAAACAAAACAAACAAACAAACAAACAAACAACACCCAAGCTGAATTTGATACTCATACGTATTACTATCTGATTAGGTTGAGAATTTTTTCCTCTAATTTAAGAGAAATGAAAACATATTTTCCAACCCCTCGGGCACCTCATCTTTGCCTGATGGATACGTAAGCCCTGTAAGTGAGCAAGTCCACCAGCGACTGGGACACTGAGCTGTCGTTTTTCCATTCACATAGAGGTAGTGTAGCTCAGTGGTAAAGCACTCGCTGAGCCTGTGCAACAGCTTGGATTCACTGCTCAGAACCATGAAGCAAAATGCCCCAAACTCTACAGGTCATTGTAGCTAAAAGAGAGAACTTGACTCAGGCGGAGGCTGAGAGCAAAGCCACTCTGGAGACTGCTCTTGAGGACCCAACAGGATCCTGAGGACCCTCTGGGTGCTTCTTGGACCCTCAACCATCAGAGCACCAACCTCTGGAGGAGGTGGAACGCGCTCTTCTCCTTGGAACAAACCGTGTACTCTCAGGAAAACCACATCCAGACACAAATACTTCAGGCTAACAAAGCTGTAGATTTTTTTCAAGGTGTGTTTATTTTTACTTTATGTGAATGAATTTGCCTGTAAGTATGTCTATGCAGCACATGCATGCCTCGTGCCTGCAGAGACCAGATGAGGGCATCAGATCCCCTTGGATACATAAGTTATGAGCTACCTTGGGGCGCTGAGAATTGGACCAGTGCTCTTAATGGTCAAGGTATTTCTCTAGCCCTGGAACTACCCATTTTTGATATAGAAATGCTTAAAATAACTTGGTCTATCAGAGTAATATTTTAGCTTCCTTTTCCAGACTATCTGAACGCTTGAACAAGTGACAGCTCATTTTTGCATTTGTTTCCTTTTGCTTTTTTCAAGACAGGGTTTCTCTGTGTAGCTCTGGCTGTCCTGGAACTCACTCTGTAGACCAGGCTGGCCTCGAACTCAGAGAGCCACATGCCTCTGCCTCTTGAGTGCTGGGATTAAAGACATGCACGGCCACTGCCAGGCAACAGTTGGTATTTTTAAGTTGACATATTAATGGTTTGTTAAGTTTCAAGATATCCAAAAACATGGGAACATTGTGTTTGTTTATATAGTAATGGTGAAGAAATTCAAATATGGTGAATGCATTAATCTATCTGAAAATAGCCAAGGCTGACTTACTTACTTAATTAAAAACCCTTTAAAATGTTGACATTATTTACTGTTTAATTTTATTTATTATTGTAGCGTGTGATCTGTGGGTGAGTGGGTGCCACGTCACATGAGTGGAAGTCAGAGGACAACTTCTGGTACTGCATTCTCTCCCTCTAATGGAGGACCAAACTCAGGTGGTGTAGCAAGTGATTTTATCCACCGAGGCACCTCGCTGTCCTCCAAATACTAATTTCTAAAAAGAAAATAACAAATGGCGTTCTGTCTGCAGCCAAAAATAGACCCATGAAGATACAGAGAAGTTCCTTACAGTGACTGTAAGTTCCACAGAGGACGGCATTGAGTCTTCAGGGAGCAAAGCAGCCGTGACAAGCAGGGGCTCCGGGAGGGACCGGCCACTCCTGAGCTTCCTACTTCCAATGGCTGGTGTCTCTGTCCTCAGCTCAGCTCTTGCTTCAGCTAGGGATAGATAAGCGAGTCCATGCACACCCTTGCCCTTGCCGACACCTCAGTGTCAAAGCTGATCGATGTGCTGTGGTCACCTTCCTGTGACATACGCTTTGAAATGTCCGTCAGTACCTGCTCTCTGGACTCCGGCTTCCATCTTGGCCCAGACTCCGCTCTTGCATTATTTATCTGGCTATTTATTCCTCCCAGATTCTTCCTGGTACTCCCTGGGTGCAAATCAGAACTTTTGAAAGCAGCCTCAAGTTTCCCAGTCACTAGAGGCCCATTTACCCTCATTTACTGGAGTAAGGATCTCTTCAATGGTGCCCCAGTGGCTTGGGTAAATGGATGCCCCTCTCCAACTGCCTAATTGCATCCTGAGCACGACTCGGCCATTGGACAACTTCCAGAGTTCTATTTTTATTTATCTCATTATTATCTTTGTCCTTACTCTGATAACTTCTCAGAGTAGAGTCACCAGATGGTATTTTTGGATAAGGAAAACTCTAAAGCCACTGGGCTATTTCAGGGGGGCTACATGTGCATATAGATACATATGCAAAGAGTCTCTGCTTTAAGCGTGAAGGCCATCATGTTCTTATATGCAGACATAACCATCACATGGTTTTCCTACTAAAGTAACAAAGTCTTGTGAGAAAAAGGGAAGCGGGGGCTGGGAGACTATGCTCAATGGACTAGCTATACTTATATGAAAAGAAAGGTTTTTAAACTTACAAAGTCCTTGTTCCCTGAAGTATTCTTCCCCCCCCCCAAGTATTCTTACCTTCATGTTCACTGTCTAACTGGTCTCACACCTCCAAAAGTTGTATCCCCCCCCCCATCTTTCCCCTCCTCCGCTTACACAGAAGTGATTCTGGGGTGATACATTTGTTCTTTGCACTCCTGTTGGTATGCGTATGCCAGGTCTTGTAATGAAGGATGCTGAAGTCACTGCTGGGGTGTATCCCTAGCCCCAGCATTGTATCTACAGAGGCTGAGAGCTCCTCTGCAGAGACAGAAACAGACGTGCCCAGCAAAGGTAGGTCAAGCTTGGGGCGTGGCAGAGAGACAAGCCAGCTGGTTCCCCACAGGCTTCTGCTTCCTGGTTCCAGGCCCCGTGAGCCCGGCTGGTCAGACCTATGAACGACTCTGTGGTCACAGCAAAGCCTCTGCTTTATCCCAGTTATACTGCTTAGCTCTCATGAATTACAACCTGTAATTAACAGCCATGACTGTGAAGTAAAGGCCTTTTTATGGCTGGCTGGAGAGACTGGCCCCGGTTAAGAGCGCTTACTGCTTTTGCAGAGTTCATTTCTCAACACCCGTATTAGAGAGATCTCAACCACCTGTCACTCTGTTTCCAGGGGGATCAACGACCTCTTCTGGCTTCTTGGAGCATATGGTACCCACATATACATGCAAAGAAATACATACACACAGCAAAAACTCTCACATACAACAAAATAAAAATGTATAAAATGGAATAAAGCAAAATGCTACACCACACACGTATAGAGGTAGCCACACACGTATAGAGGTAGCCACACATGTGTAGAGATAACCACACATGTATAGAGATAGCCACATATGTATAGAGATAACCACACGTGTGTAGAGATAGCCTCATTACACTGTCTCCTTGGCAGGAGTAACTCAGGAACTGTTACTTCTCAGTGCAGATTTATCAACCCCATCATAGGCCAAGAGCTCAGACGTTTAATAAGTCTATGACAGACTGTATTATTTGGAGGTACAGAACAGTCTCAGGCATCAAAGCATGTATCAACAAACAGAACACCATCGCCATACACTAAGTACTTGTGTCCAGAGCGATGACATTTGGAGACAGTAGCTTTGGAAGGTATAGGCAAGTCACAGAGGCAGGGTCCTCACAGGCAAAATTAGTGTTCTTATGGAAGCACTTTTAAGAGTGCACTCCTATCATGAAAAAACTAAGAACAAAGCCCTAGAGAATTGTGCCCTGGAAGCAGAGGGCTCACCCTCACCAGGTACTGAGTCAGTGGGGACCGAGCCCGAGCCCTCAGTCTCTAGGGTTCTGGGAAATGAGCATTGGTTATAAGATGCCTGGTCTTAGGGGCTTTATTTATAGCAGCCAGGCCTAAAGCAGGACCGAGTTCTTCCTAAGTCTCTTTCTGTAGATTCTTAGCACTAACAACTCAAAAACACTGCCTAGAATGGAGAACTGAAGCCAGCCTGGGCTTTCAAATGCCTGTGGCAGGCTCAGTCTCTCTCTCTCTCTCTCTCTCTCTCTCTCTCTCTCTCTCTCTCTCTCTGCCTCCAGCTTGTGAATAAGATGTAAGCTCTCAGCTACAGTTCCAGCACCATGCCTGCCTGCCTGCCACAGTGGGCATAGAGTCACCTAAAGCTGTAAGCAAGCTCCCAGTTAAATGCTTTCTTTCCTATGGTGTCTTGGTTATGGTGACTCTTCACAGCAGTGACATAGACAGAGACTCAGGCAGGGTGCTAAGGATCTATTTGTAGGAGTTGAGCACAACTCATGTGTTTTAGGGAGACTGTGTATGTATATATGTAGTGTGCAGTTTCCTGTGCTCTTGGAGGCTAGCGGAAGACATCAAGTGTCCTGCCTTACCACTTTCCATGGTATTCTAAGGCTGACAGCCAACAAGCTCCACAGAAATAACAAGTGGGTTCGGTCACATTTGGCTCTTTTTTCTTTCTTTCTTTCTTTCTTTCTTTCTTTCTTTCTTTCTTTCTTTCTTTCTTTCTTTCTTTCTTTCTTTCTTTCTTTCTGTGTGTGTGGGGGTGTCTCCGGGATTTGAACTCAGATCCTTATGTTTGCACAGCAAACTGAGCCATCTCCATCCCCGGCTTGGAACGTTTTATAGAGGTAATTAGGCACTTTCAAAATTGCTCAGGGAGCTAGAAAATAGGCTCAAAGCCAGTGCTCTGGGATGATTCTGTAGAACGAGGCCGACTTGGCCCTCTGGAGAATCCTCACAGTCCTTGTCCGGAGGTCAGTCTCACTGGGAAGATGGCTTCTTCCTCACGCCCACTGGAGAACACAACGACATTGAGAGAGACTCTAATAAAGCTAAGGATACCACTTACCCAGCAAAACGATTGTATAACTGACTTAGTTCTTACATAAGCGAGGCAGATGCAGCTATGGCTCACTGAGGTGCCTATAAACACATCAAAGCTGACACCCGCCAGCGCTCCCAGCATCCTTCAGTACCTGTGGCTCCTCCCAGCACTTCTCACTCCGTACCCCACTCTAAACCCTTCCCATGCAGGGGCTGGGCTTCCGCTTCCCTTCCCCCAGCCTGATCCCTATATAACGCATCCATTTCAACTTTGCCGCTCTCTTGGCCTCTTGGACCTGATCGCATCTCTTGGTCGGCATCTCCTCTCTTGCCCGCTCTCCCCGTCTCTTCTCATGGTCCGGTTTAGTCTCCCGGTAGTGTTTAGCCTGAAATATTCCCTGTGCCTGCTTTCTCCCTTGTATATACAATAAAACTCTTCTCCATACTTTAGGAGTGGTCATGTCCCCCCCCCCCCCCCCCGTTCTTCATCTTTTCCTTCAGTTATTAACCTCATGGTACAGACAGGGAAGCTGAGGTAGGAGAGTAATCAGAAAGTCACACGGGAAGAAAACAGCAGGAGAGATGTTTTTGCGTCCCCTTGGTGTAAGTGATGCCTAGCTATAAACAGTTTTGAGTTTTGTTATTATTGTTTTAAGACAGAGTCTCACTGTGTCTCCGTGAATAGTCTGGGATTTGTAGTCCAGGCTGGACTCAAAGAACTCACAGAAATTCTCCTGCCTCTGCTTCCCTAGTACATACT
This sequence comes from Mus pahari, assembly GCF_900095145.1. Taxonomy (NCBI): domain Eukaryota; kingdom Metazoa; phylum Chordata; class Mammalia; order Rodentia; family Muridae; genus Mus; species Mus pahari. The sequence goes on from NC_034602.1 coordinate 89,153,434, forward strand.
GGGATTAAAGGCATGTGCCATCATGGCCAGCCTTGAAGCAGGGGATTTTGGTTTTCGTAGATTTTTTTTTAAAGCACACTAGACTGGGTTCACGGTAGCAGCTCTGTGGTTGTCCATCCTATCCACCCACGAGAGGCAGCTGCAGAGGTCGGGTTGCTATAGCGCATGTGCTACAGTGAAAAGACAGCAAAGAGTCTAATCTGCTTGTCATCTGCTGTCCCAAGATAAGCTCACCACAGAACCCTATCACAGTAGTTCACTACGTCTGCATTGTAGCTGGCACACACTTCTGTCTGGATAAGGCAGGCACAAGCTAAGTTCATGGACACATCCTGTGATCTCAGCACGAGAGTGAAGGCAGACATCAGGAGCCCAAACCGATCTCACCTACACAAGTTCGAGGGCAGATCCTATCTCAAAAAACCCCAATAATAAAGAAGAGAAAGAGACAGAGACTGAAGTTAGCATGCTGCCTGCTTTTACTGTGTGGGTAAAAGTTACACATTTAACGTAAATGTTGATGTTTCAGCTTCACTGATTTTTGGCACAATAAAAAATCCTAAACCGGACGTGGTGGCACACCCCTTTAATCCCAGCACTCGGGAGGCAGAGGCAGGCAGATTTCTGAGTTCGAGGCCAGCCTGATCTACCAAGTGAGTTCCAGGACAGCCAGGGCTATACAGAAAAACCCTGTCTTGAAAAACCAAAAAAAAAAAAAAAAAAAAAAAAAAAGAAAAGAAAAGAAATGCTTTCTTTGGTCCTGGAGTCATGGCTCAGGGGTTCAAAGCACTGGGCTGCTCTTCCAGTTGACTTGGGGTCAATTCCCAGCACCCTCATGGCAGCTTAAAACTGTCTGTAACTTCAGGTCCAGGGGACTCAGTACCCTCACACAGACATGTTTTACATGCTGGCAAAACAGAAATCTATGATCATAAAATAAATACTTTAAAAAAAAAATGCTTTCTTTAAGAACAAGCAAACAACCCTAAATGCTCATCGCAAGCCCTGTGGACGGCCAGACAGACGTCTAGTCTGTTTCCTTTATATTTCAGAAGTGAAATCATTGTCACCTCTTTGGTAAGGACTGTCACAGCTCACACAACCAAGGGGCTAAGGGTGAGTTTGGGGTGGCAGAAGAGAGATCACCACTCAACTGGCCTGTGCCAGCACCACAAACCTTTATTCTTGATCACGGGGGGCGCACCTGGAGGGGAGCATGCAGGGACAGGAAGTCACTGGTTTTTATTCTAACACAGGTGGTTGACTGTGTTGACCCGTGGCTGGGGCTGACCTCACAGTCTCCATTGGTTTTAAAAGAATCAGTGCAAAGGGAATGAAGTGGGGCGGGGTGAGCCACTTTAACTGAGAATGCATTGGGGCCTTCGGGTGGACAAAGGTTTTTACCGAATGAGTGTGGAGGCTTACAAATCGAGGATGATAAACATTTGAATTATTTGTCATAAACACGGGTTTTATAATATCTGGTAGAAAAGAGTTTACTGTTTCTTACAGAGATAGTTTATTCTGGAGGCAAATTTGAGTCACCACAGCCCTGGAAACAGGGAGTCAGGTTACCCCAGGTTCCAACATGGAAGCAGCATCATGGAGCTTTATAGCAGGAGAACAACGTTGTAAGTCAGGCAGTTTAAAAGTACATTGATGGATACATCTGAGAGGAGGGTCAGGGAAGATGACCTCCGATACTGTCCCCAGTTCTGCTTCTCTGGAAGTCATCACATATAGCATGGTGGAGCTGAATGGGAGGTCTTCCCAGAGCAGGGTAGAAGACAGATCTGGGATGGTGGCCCTCCTCCTTTACCCTGGGCAAAGGCTACCAAGACTGCAGAACCTTCCAGCATCCAGAAGGGACGACCAGAGTGGAGAAGCCAACAGGAGCACCCTCACACCCCTAAAGTGACGCTGGGGAGTTATCTTCTAGAACCGCTCTAACAAAGTGCTTTGACCTGCATGGCGTCACACAATAAGAATTTATTCTTTACGATTCTGATGACTTGGCGACCAAAGTCCAAGTGTCAAAGAGGCCACCTTGGATTATAGACCAACCCTTCCTACCCCTGCCTCTGTCCTTGCATGTGATATTC
>NC_034602.1:89155988-89157635 GCF_900095145.1 Mus pahari
AGAGAGAGAGAGAGAGAGAGAGAGAGAGAGAGAGAGAGAGAGAGAGAGAGAGAACTTCCGAACTTCCCATGGGAAGGGGAATCTGGGATTTGAAATCCATTTCCCTGCATGGTTTTGGCACTTGAAGTGGTTTTTGTGGCCTGGTGTCTTAGTTTGTGTTCTGTCGCTGTGAAGAGACACCATGACCATGGCAACTCATATGAAGGAAAACACGTTATTAGGACTAGCTTATAGGTTCAGAGGTCTAGTCCATCGCCGTCATGTGGCACGTAGAGAGAGGCTCGGATTGGCTAGGACTTTTGAAACCTCAAAGCCCACCCACTAGTGACACTCTTCCTCCCACAAGGCCACGCCTCCTAATCTTTTAAATAGTGCCACTCCCTGGTGACCAAGCATTCAAATCTATGAGCCTGTGGAGGACATACTCATTCAGACCGTCTGGGGCATCTGGGATAGGCCCCTCTCCCCTCATTTTGGATTTGGTTAGCTTAGGCACAGAAAGGGGAGCGAACTGGCCTGCAGCTTCAGGTATACAAGTTCAGGACCTGCCTTTAACACATATCTGACCAGCTTGGCCCAGTCCTTCATGTCTTCCTATGTGAGTGCATGCGTGTGTGTGTGTGTGTGTGTGTGTTCACCTGGCCCAGTCCAACATGTCTTCTTGTGTGTGCACTTGTATGCATGTGTATCTGTGTGTCTGTGTGTTCCTGCATTCATATGTGTGCCTGTGTGCCTATGTAGTCTGTGTGTGCACACGTGTGTGTGTGCACACGTGTGTACACATGTGTGTGAGCATGCACACTGCCTGTGGAGATCAGAGATGGACCTCACGTGTCAGTCCTTGGGAGGCAACACCTTTGTTTTCCCATTGAGGCAGGAGTTTCCTCTTTCTGGCTCTTTTCACATCAGCATAGCAGCCTTGCTATGTACAAATACCAACCCAGACCACCATTATCTGAATGTGGAGAATGTCACCCGAGAGGCGTGACATTGTTGCTCCCATAAACTTCTGGCAAGTGCCGCACTCTAAGCCATAGAGGCCACCGTGACCTCATTTCCTCATGCAGGACCAATAATTAGGAGGACAGTCGAGCGCATTGTAAAAGTGTATATGTTTGAAGCAAACCAGAATGACCAAGTACTGGTGTCAGCATGAATTATTTCTGGGTGGGGATATTTTTAAATGTTCTCCATGTTCTAAATTTTTAATGGGTGACTTTGTTTTTCTCAACATAGCAAAGCTTTTTCTCAAATAATAACATTAAGTAAATGACAAAAGACATTCACGGAGTAAGGCAGGCATGACCTCTTCTGGGTCATGCCCATTAGCTGCTGTTCGTTGTCTTTTCCTCAGATCTTTAGTCTGTACTTGCACGGCTGTGTAAGCACCGATGGGCAGTCAGCACTCCGGTTCTCTGGCCGGGTGTAAGGAAGGTCTTCCCTTGGGCTTCTGCAGACTCCGCAAGGACTCCACCTTTGTCTCCCCACCTGGAGCTCATTTTTCTTGACTTGATTTGCAGCTGAACAGCTAATCACTACTTTTTATAGCCGTGGGATTTTTTTTTTTTGGTTTTTCGAGACAGGGTTTCTCTGTGTAGCCCTGGCTGTCCTGGAACTCACTTTGTAGACCAGGCTGGCCTCGAACTC
>NC_034602.1:89157990-89165878 GCF_900095145.1 Mus pahari
GTGTGTGTGTGTGTGTGTGTGTGTGTGTGTGTGTTGGGGGGTTGTTTTAGCTTTCCATCACTGTAGTAAATATCAGAGAGAATCAACTTAGAAAGATAATGAGATTTGCGTGTGCCAGTGCTTGCTGCTGAGCCTGGTGCCTCCCATGTGCTAGGAACAGACTGTCTCCCTGATTTTTCCAGCTTGACGACTTGCCCCACCTTTTCTTCCTCACTGAGATGGGAGGCCTGGCTTTGAGGTTGACGCTGACCTGGAACTTGGAGTACCCTCGACCCTGTTCTCCTAAGTCGACATTCCTCACTGTGCCTGGCCAAGGTTTGTTTGGATTTGTGGGTTTGGAACGTTTGGGCCTTGAATGACTGATTGGTCTCGTTCCTTCGGGTCCTGTTGTTCACCATCCTATCATGGTGCGAGCTCATAGTACAGTAACATTGCTCATCTCAAGGCTGGAAAGCCAGAGAGGGAGGGAGGGAAGGAGGGAGGGAGAGAGAGAAGGAGGAGGAGGAGGAGGAAGGGAGAAAAAGAGAGATGAAAAGGCCCAAGTCCTGTGATTTCCTTTAAGGACGTACCTTCAATTACCCAAACACTCCCCTAATGAGGTACCACTCCATTACCTCCTAATATCACCATGCTGGAGACGAAGACTTTAACACATGGGCCTTTGGGAGCCATTTAAGCTCCAAACTATGCAATTAATGGAAACACCTAAGGGAGGAACAGCAGCATCTTCCCTCAATGTCACAGTGCCCATGACTGACACTCCTACGACGTCCGTGACTAACACTCCTACGACACCCAAACTAATAAGAGAAAAGCATGACAGTTCATTTGAGAAGTGTTATGGGACATGTGGGTCTTGAGCAGTGAAAGTCGAGAGATACGGGGTTAAGTGTGAGCTTTTGTGCAGAAGTCTGAGGAAGAGTGGGCAGTTAAGGAGAAAAGTGAGAGAACCTGAGGGATAGGTCACCGCAGACCTCAGGTCTAGGGCTGGAGAGATGTCTCAATGCTCTCCAAGAGGACCCGAGTTCCAGTTCCCAGCAAGTACATAAATGGCTCACACTGCCTCTAAGTGGCTGGTGGTAGTCAGTCATCAAAACACACAGAGCGGTTGGGCCCCAGTGACGTCTGGGATACCAGTATGTCTTAAATTTCACCATAGCCTGGCCTGACTAAGGTATGTTGTGGGACTATTTGGTGGCACATGGCCTTAGTGTGGCACTTCACAGACAACTCAGAAGATCACGTACGGTCCAGCTCTATAGACAGATTCCTCTCCTGCCCCTAATGTAACCTTAATTTTCTTCTCCGATGTGACTGTAGGGTGATGAGGTCCCCCATAGCGATTCAGTGAGATGACAAAGATCAACTGGAGAAAGGATCATATGTGTGTGTATGTACATATATATAGCACAAAGGCGATGACAGTGTAAAACCTCCAGCATACCATGACTCATGAGTTCGAATCCCTGTTCTCTCAGGAAGGGCGAGGTGGGAGGTATGGGCGGTGTGGAGGGCCCGTAAGTGATGGCGAGGTGAATGAAGGGTTGTCAGAGGCAGAGCTTGCGAATGGTTCTCTTTGCAGTCTGAATGAGTCGAAGGGACAGGCTTGACTTTGTAGGTGAGGTCCATTCCATGTGGCTCCATCTCTCTGCCTTGAATTAGTCTGAGATAGCTCGACAGTCGGGGTGAAGGCAGTGTGTTCTCTTGTGCGGCCTAGCTTTAACACAGAACTTCAGGGAATTACAAAGAGCATCTCCTAGATCCCGAAGGGAGGAGCAAGGCGGAACCAGAAGGACGTCCATTCTTTACTGTTCGGGGGATCTCATTATTTCTTTGAGATCAAATTGCTTAGTGCGCTCTACACAGACATCCTGGAAGGTGTCTGATCTCTGGGTCCCAGCATGATCGCAACCACCAGGGTTCTGGGGTTTATTATTAATGGTGTGTGTGTGTGTGTGTGTGTGTCTATGTACACATGAGTGAGGGTGACCATAGAGACCAGGAGAGGACATTGGATGCCCTTGAGCTAGAGTTATGGGTAGCTGCGAGTCTCTGGATGGATGTGAGCGGGTAGGAACTGAACCTGGGTTCTCTATAAGAGCAGCAAGTCCCCTTAATCACCTAACCATCCTTCCAGCCAGTAAAGACTTACGTTTGTGTTGTTTTAGACAGGGTCTCACTGTGTAGCCCCGGCTGGTCTAGAACTTGCTGTGCAGAGGGAGCTAACCTCAAGCTTGCAGGCCACCATGCCTAGCCCGGTTCTTTTTCAGTAGTCACATGTGACATGCCTCTAGTAAGTACCCCATGGTGAAGGACTTGGAGCCAAGCCGCTAAGAGCAAACCCCACTGTCTGCTCCTGGCTCTGTCCTACTCCCCCAGCTGACCTGGTGGCAAGGCCTGAGAAGCTAGAACAGCTGCTCTTGCTTCTCCTTTCCTTTGTCCCCTTCCTCTTCCTTCTCATCCTCCTCCCACGCTCTCTTCTTTCCTTTTCTCTTATTAGTCATGAGAACTCTACTGCCTCCAAGCAAGCGCACACATACAATTCTCTTGTTGATTTGAGAGACATGGGCTGGAGTTCACTTCTCAAGGCCACTTGAGTCACCAGTGAAACAGCCACACCGAAGATCCAGGGCCATCCCCAAGGCTGGGACCCACACTCCCTTCTCAGTGGCTTATATTAGACACTGGAATCCAACCAGCCATTGTTTGTGAATGGAACCTTGAGTTCTTAGGGGTCCACAGCCTGTGATCATCCATTCAGAATTAATGAGGGGCAGGAGTCTCTCAGGGTTCAGCAGGTTTTGCAGGTCGTTAGAATGTTCGTATTTTATAGGAAAAGACAACCAAGCTGGTAGGCCCTGGAGAATGTGCTGGGCACAGCAGCTGCGGGACAGCTTCTGCGGCTTCCTGGGAGTGACACTTCTGAGGGGCAGAGGACCACTCTGCTTTTTAACATCTGCTTTCTACTCGTATCTGCCCCCACCCCACCCCCGTCAGCCTCTAAAGAACACACTCCTCCAGTCAGACATGGCAACGGAGGGGAGTGTTTCACAGAGCTGGACGATTATCAGGTGTTGGTGTGAATCCACAAATCCCAGGCTCGGGGAAGGCAGTGACCCGATTACTGACAGCTGTTAGCGTCTCCTGTCTCCTCCGCCTTTCAGTTTCCGCAGCAGAGGGGCACAGACACTGCCATCATTAACATTTAGTTTCGATTTTGTAAGTCTTCGCAGGAACAGCCAGCTAAATGCAGGCTGCTGCCTATAAAAGTTCAGTCCCTCCTGAGGTCGTTCCAAATGGCACCTGCTCAGGCCCAAGGGACAGCTGCAGGACGCTTTCAAGGTCACCCAGCTTCTGAAGGCTGCTGCAGACTCTTGGAAGTGGAACCAAAGAGCTATGCCTGCTGCTAGAATGATCGGCACACACTCCCCACTTCCCCCATGACTGTACAAGAGAGAAGAACAGACACTGGGATGGATGCCCCAGCTTATGACAGAGAGAAGGCGACTCAACATGTGTCTTAGTGATGTCACTTTACACTCAGCACTCAGATTGGACCATAGCAGACTTCCTTGACGAAACTCTGGGCAGTAGCTCCCAGCGTCAGTCTAAAAGTGATGAATGATTTTGCCATTCACTAAAAGACAGCCCAGCTTCTAATGGCTCAAACCTGTACTTCCAGGATAAACCCAGCTCCTCTTAAAATGGCCGTGTGGCAAAGCGCAGAGCTTTGCTGGAATTCTGTTCCTGCTAAATCTGGTGATAGACAAGCCCTGGGCTAGGGTGGTTCCTTTAGAGAGCCTGTGCCGCTGTACAGCCCCTTTCTTTCACACTGCTGATCTTCTAACACACACGCACACACAAAACACACTCACACACACACACACAAAACACACTCACTCATACACACACACAGACTCACACACATACACACACTCACATATCACATTCAAATACATTCACACACATCCATACACATACACTCTCATACACACTCACACACACATATACACTCACATTCACTCATAGACACATATACACACACTCATACCCCCACACACCCAAACTCATGCATATACACAGACTCACACACGTACACATACCACATTCACATAGATCCACACACATTCATACACATACACACATATTCACTCATACACACACATACATACATACTCACATCCATACCCACACACACTCATACACATACACACATCACATTTACACACACTCACATACATTCACTCATACACACACATACACACACATACTCACTCATACACACACTCATACTCACATTAATTCATACACACACATACATACACTCAAACACACATACATTCACTGACACACATATACTCACACTCACACAATTCACTCACACACACAATACATACACACACTCACTCACTCTTACACAAACACTCGTATATGCACTCTCACACTCACACATGCTTAGAATCTCTCGTTTGTTGCTTTTAGAATTTCAGAGCCTTTTAGAAATGCTGACGTCCAGGAGCTAACTCCTCTCGGCTGTCAGCATCCGGCTCCAGCTTGCACAGTCACCTCCTGTCAAGCCAATAGGGTCTGACAAGTGTGCTTCTGCTCCAAGCAAGCAAGAACCATCTAGCACACCAGTCTGTGCCCAAGGCTCCCCTTGTCCCCACCTGACTCCCTCAGTCCCCTGCTCTCTGAGTAGCTGAGCTGAGTCCCGCTGCTTTTGTTAGCTCTTGCAGTGGGTTAGCACAGTCAACTAATTGGTCATATACAGTGTCAGTCCTAGTGTCCACCTTTACCCCTGACAGAGGGGTACATACATTTAGACAGTCCGCAGAGCTAAGAAGGCTGAGGTTATGAACTTAATCTCCATATGGTTCTGCCAGTATTGTGGTCCCATCTGTCATCTCTCGGGTGGTTCACAAATGCCTTCCCTAGATCACAGGGGACACCAGATGAGAGAGAAGAGATGGCTCAGCACAAACCTGGACCTTTTGGGTTTCTCATGACTGTTTAAGAATGCAGTGTACAGATGGAGTGGCTCGTTGCTCCTTATGTACCTTAGCTGGGGGGACAGCACCTGTTCTCTCTCTCTCTCTCTCTCTCTCTCTCTCTCTCTCTCTCTCTCTCTCCCTCCCTCTCCCTCCCTCCCTCCCTCCCTCCCTCTCTCTTGCAGATGCCTTTCCCGTGATTTATCACAGATGCTCAAAGTTCTCCAGTTCCTTCAGCATCTATTTCATGGCCCATCTCCTTCACACTTCCCTTTCAAACACTCCACCTCCCAATTCACTCACCCTGGTACACAGAGAATTTATCTTCCTCACCCTGACTGTTTTTGTTTTCGCCATGGCTCGTGGTTCATGCATTCATGCTTTACTGCATCAAAGAGAAATGAGGACAAGAGAGCCCACCTCTTTAGTTCTGTATCGTGGTTCGAGTCGGGCTAACTATACTGCGACTGTTTGGATTTGGTAAGATGCATTTAACTGTTTGCACTGGGTTTCCAAGTGACCTTGACAAATTTCAGCAAAATTATGTTGAGTTCCTTCATCAATTCTAGGGCATACTGCAGACTTTTAATATAATCTTCAAAATGCTTACCAGCATATACACTCAAACTAGTCTGTTATTGTACTTTTTATAGAGATGTCTATTGCCTATAACTTTCCCCACTTTATGTAATCATAGAGAAATGCATATCCACAGACCTCCAGTACTTAATGTTGTAATAGCTCCTGTGGCTTCTGTCTCTCCTCCTCCTCCTCTTCCTCCTCCTCCTCCTCTTCTTCCTCTTCTTCCTCCTCCTCTTCCTTTCTATTTTTGATGTTGTTGTTTATGAGACAGGGTTTCTCTGTGTAGCCCCGGCTATCCTGGAACTTGCTCTGCAGACCAGGCTGGCCTCAAACTCACAGGTACCAACCTGTCTCTACCTCCTGGATATTGGGATTAAAGGGATATGCACCACACCTGACTCTATTCTTATTTTTAAATTTATGTGTATGGGTGTTTTGCTTGCTTGTATGTCTGTGTATCACATGCATGCCTGGTGCCCATGGAGGACATAGAGTGTGTTGGAATTGAACCCTGGTTCTTACAAAGAATAGCCAGTGCTCTTAACCGCTGGCTGAGTCATCTCTCCAGGACAATAGTCGGCTCTTTATACATAAATTGCTGTTAGCTTACATTTTCATAGCTGTATGGATGTTTTTCTATGATAATGTATCTTCTGCCCATTTTAAAGAAGGAAAAATAGTTTTGAGATGTCCTGGACTAGATGGCTCCTAAAACCCCTTAGAAACTGGCAGTTCAGAGTCCTAAAGAGTTCCCTGCTTCAGCAAAACAGCTCCACCCAAAGCTGCGGGGTGTGGAGCATGCAAAGCTATGGGGTGCGGGGCACGCGAAGCTGTGGGGTGCGGGGCACGGAAACTGCGGGGTGTGGGGCACGTGAAGCTATGGGGTGCGGGGCACGCGAGAAGCTGCGGGGTGTGGGGCATGCGAAGCTGTGAGGTGCAGGGCACGCGAGAAGCTGCGGGGTGTGGGGCATGCGAAGCTGTGGATTGCTGGGCATGCGAAGCTGTGGGGTGCAGAGCACACGGAGCTGTAGGGTGCGGGGCACGCGAAGCTGCGGGGTGTGGGGCACGCGAAGCTATGGGGTGCGGGACACCCATCCCAAGCTGGCAGTCAAGCTGCCAGTGCCATCCGTGAGAGGCATGAAAGATGCAGAAGTGGAGGGGTTGTGGATTCTCCCTTCGTGGTTTCAGAAAGCCTCTGAGGCCAGGCAACCTGTAGCAAGGGTGGGACCCCTGCAAGGCTGAAGAGGCAGAGTGGGAAGCTGTGAGGGAGGCCCGGGTGTGGTGAGGACGCAGAGACCCTAGAGATGTCAGAGCCATGAGACATCTCAAGGAGGGCTAGCTGCAGAGGGAGGAACCACCTCCAGACAGAGACTGTGTGTAGGAAGCGACAACAAACAAACAAACAAACAAAACCAAGCACCACCAGCACCACTAGCACTGGCTGGGTGTGTGTCACCTTGACACAGCTGGAGTTATCACAGAGAAAGGAGCTTTAGTTGGGGAGATGCCTCCACGAGATCCAGCTGTAAGGCATTTTACCAATTAGTGATCAAGAGAGAGGGCCCCTTGTGGGTGGGACCATCTCTGGGCTGGTAGTCCTGGGTTCTATAAGACAGCAGGCTGAGCAAGCCAGGGGGAGCAAGCCAGTTAAGAACATCCCTCCATGGCCTCTGCATCAGCTCCTGCTTCCTGACCTGCTTGAGTTCCAGTCCTGACTTCCTCTGGTGATGAACAGCCATGTGGAAGTGTAAGCTGAATAAACCCTTTCCTCCCTGACTTGCTTCTTGGTCATGATGTTTGTGCAGGAATAGAAACCCTGACTAAGACAAATTGGTACCAGCATAGTGGGGCATTCCTGTGACTACCTGACCATGTTTTGGGGAGGACTGTGGAAGGACTTTGGAACTTTGGGCTAGAAGATCTATTTGGTGTTAAGAACTCTGTCAGATGTTGTGTAGGAGCTTGGAAGACAATGTTGAGAACAGTGCAGAAGATGGAGGCCTGGCTTGTGAAATTTCAGAGGGAAGATTAAAGACTCTTTTCAGGGTTATTGCTACTTTGGATTGTGAAGATTCTGTGGTTCTGGATAGCTGGGGCTGAAGAATCAGCTGTGATTTACAAGATACCAGAACTACTAAAGTGAAACCTTTGCATTACTGGGACTATTGATGCTGGTTACCTGGAGCTAAGAAATTAGTGGTGATTAAGAAAAGACCAGTGCTGGGCGTGGTGGTGCACGCCTTTAATCCCAGCACTTGGGAGGCAGAGGCAGGTGGATTTCTGAGTTCGAGGCCAGCCTGGTCTACAGCATGAGTTCC